>NW_020273276.1:771473-900117 GCF_003268045.1 Sipha flava
CTCTTTTCTCTCCCGGCCCGTCGCCACCGGCTTTCGCCTCGGCTCCGCTGGTCGTCGTTATCCGAGTCCGAAAACCCACGTCGTAGGAGTGTACGGCGAGTGCGGCGCGCGGCCCCGATACAGATAGACCTTAGGACCGTCGTCGAACTTCCCTTTGTTACGCGCGCGCGCACGCACGTACTACCGACTGAGGTACGATTTTCGAGCTTTTGTCCCCGGACGACGACGTAACCGCAGTCGTGCGCGCGCGCGTATAAATAGGATTGAGAGAAAAAGTTCGCTTTCAACGTAATTGCTCGACGAAAACGGTCGGACGGCGGTACTACCGTGCGTGGCGACCTTGAACGCCGTAATTACGTCTCAAGACCGACTTCCAAGTCGATCGTACGGGGACGTATACGATTGTTTTGTGTCGGCCCTGCTTGTCCCTGCCCGCCCGTCGTCAGCGACGTGCGAACCGTTTACGCGGAACGTCGATCGCAATCGCGGTGGCCGCGAAGACGTACTGATTCGCACGTCCGAGTTCGCTCCCGTCCGCCTGTCCACTCGGTCGATTTTCGTCCTCGTATATCGGGGTGGTACCGGAGTGAACGTTTGTGAACCGGACGCACACGCGTGATCTAAAGATCGTCACGGAATCATTCAGAACACCGTTTTGTACGCTTACGGGTGACGGACGACAAAGTATGGTTGTTGCGATTTTCTTGCGCGAGACGAAATGTACACCGAAACCTCCGGACAAAAGACAAAAAAAAAAAAAAAATCCGAACCGCAATAAACGTCAATTCTATTTTCGGGAATGATGTAAATAAAATTGTGTCAAACACGAAAACCGTATTATTTTGACTTGTAATGAACATCCTCTACACGACGCGCGTTGGACGTAAAAAATAATGTACCGACCGACCAGTGACTATTGTTGCTTCAGCGAATGAACAAAGAAGTGCAACGGTGCCGACCCGGCACATCACTGACTGACACGTACTACACGATTACAAAAAAAAAAAAAAAAAAACTAAAACAATATAAAATGTTTGTTGTTTTGTTTCGATAAAAATTCTTACGTACAAATACGAAATCTGGTGTACATCTGCTACTGCTGCACGTTATAATAATAATAATAATAATAAAAATGTCCTTTAACTATGCCGTTGAGTGAGCACACGGTTAAAGGGGAAATTATTACGCGCTCGACGGTAGTAATACTCCCCTCTCCGCGCCCTATGCATCACCGGTCGACGCCACTGCTGATGAAAATGTCCTTGGGGCACCCGGTTTTAATGAAGATGGAATTCTGGGCCCTTTTGCCGAGCCTTTTGTCCCGCCCCGTCCCCCTGCACACGACCCTGTGTACTGCATGGTATAAAGGGACACCCGCTGCTAGGGGTATGAAATCGAACGGTGCAGTTGCTGTCCGCATGGTCGGGAGGGACGCGCAACCCTTTATCAACTAGCAGCGGTTTCGGTAAACAGTTTTTCGGCTAATCTTTCCGATTTGCGGAACCCAACGGTATAGGCATTACATTTATTACGAAACTACGAACACATGATAATATCGTCGTGCGGTTGTTCATCTCCATATGAATACATATGTACAACAGTAATGGATTGTTGTACGTTTTGTCCCTATGATGTAACCTCAGCGGGTTTATACCGTAATACTATAACTATATATTTTTGAAAAACGTGAAAAGTACCGCCATGTAATCAACGCTTTTCGAACTTGATTTTTATATTAAACTTTTACTTTTTTCGTGGTCGATCTGCGGAAAAAAAAGTCTTACGAGTTAAGTTGACCATGGCTCTATAAAATAATTCATAAGTAAAGTAAAATGAATTGTACGAAATATTCATTACTGGCAATGTGACCG
Source organism: Sipha flava (assembly GCF_003268045.1). Taxonomy (NCBI): domain Eukaryota; kingdom Metazoa; phylum Arthropoda; class Insecta; order Hemiptera; family Aphididae; genus Sipha; species Sipha flava. The sequence continues at coordinate 773,345 of NW_020273276.1, forward strand.
TCGGATACATGAGTACGAGTGTGTTAATTATAAATACTAACTATCTTACGAAATTAAAATATTTCGAGCATTATAATATCATTCGACGAGCTTAAATATAATAGTAAATAATAAATAACGGGAATCAAAAGTTTGAGATCAAAGATTATATACAATATTATGTAATGGCACTTTTCTCTTTCGGCGTACACGTTGTGTTGACTTGAATTATTATATTGAATTCTCACTAAACATATACGTTATAATTTGATTTTAAATAATATAAAATATGAATGTTAGGAGTAATGGTATAGGCAACGTACGTACATAAAGACATAAAACTTCATCGCATATATTTTATACCTAATATTTATTCTACGCTATAGTAATTTTAGGATTGCTATTCTATACATACTTTTATGGAATTTTAATTTGAATAAACATCCATTTGAATTTATCGCATTTATTAGGCATATATTTAAATTAAATAATCTTTGTATTTATTTTTGTACGAATCATTTCGGTTAGAAAAAAAAACTAATGAGTATTGTATAGCTGATCAATGATTACCCGACTAAAATGTACCACTTCCAACTAGAAATATTATTATTTAACTAAAAGTTTAATCAATACACGTTGTGTACATATTTATTTTAATAAATGTTTTATTTTTGCAGTTAATATACATTTAAAATGCGTTTTCAGTAACATTTGTACTATTGTGTTATCTTTATCCCATTAATAATGAGTTACATCAATTCTATTTCAATCGTCGACCATCTATTTTATTATTTTATAAAAACAACTATAGACGAAACGAATAAAAAACAAATCTATAAACATATTATTCCTACGATACAAAGTTTATTCAGACCGAAAATTAGGCTGTGCTTTAAGAGTTTGAACTATTCAGAAAACGTATAAATTACCTGGTAATAATTAGGTCAAACATAATCGAATAATTATTGCAATCTAACCATTAACGTATGATTAACCAGATCAACGCGAGTGCTGAGAGGAATATACTTGCATTTTTTATTTATTGGAAATGTTAAACAAATAATTATGTAAATTAATTGGAATTTGAATAACTCAAGAGCTGAGTTTTTGCGTAAAACTCGTCAATGATTGTATTATACTCTTGCGAGTGTTAAATAATTTTATGTAAACATTTTTCTGACGATCGGAAGAATTCAATGAACAACGAGCGAACGGAATGGATGTATGGCTAATAAGAACTTGGGAATAAACACATACATGAAAAAAACGGAACGATCAGTTATACCGGAGAGAACGTCAGTTATTGATTTTGATGATAACTCGTCGCGAAAACGGGCCAATGTGGTCAGACTCACGGGGAACAAGAAATTGCGCCTTGACTAGCGATTGGATTAGGCAATATAGTATGCGCCAGCGGTAGAAATGTTATCTGAACGACCGGCGAAAGGAATAATATAATATACTTTGTAAAACGTAATATTTAAGGACGTCGTTATTGTCACAACGGTTTTGTTTATTTTCAAATGCAGAAAAACAGTCAACGTTCAAACAGCATCACGTGAAGCAGGGAACGAAAAGCACTCGAAGGATTAGGGCGAATAATAGGAGCTCCGAAGTCATAAGTATTTTGCACAGAGCGAAAAAATCATCACTGCGACCGAGGACATAATGACGCCGCATGCGAACACAGTAACGGGGGAACGTTGTTGTAGATTATAAAAAAATACAACAACGAGGGGTGGCATCCAATGATCGATAGATCCTGCAGTGTACGTATACGTATATATTTAGGTACTAGCTAAGCGGTAGTACATTGTGTTCGGTTTACAGTTCGTACGCGCATATGTATACGGTTTGAATAGGGCTCATTGTCGATCCCTTTCTCCCCCCCCCACTCACCGTAGGACTATTGTGGGATAAAAAAAAAAACATTAAAAGGGTTGATGCGTTTTTCCTGACCATTGCACGCATTTTGTCCGCGTGTGGCCTTCTCACAGGGATTTTGACGAGCGACAGAGAATAGAAGTAAAACAACATATATAATATCATACACAACGATAATACATGTATGTATAGTGTAATAGTGTACATATATAAAAATATACCTACAGTGAGAAAGATGTAAATCTGGTTTCGATCACAATGGACGTCGTAAACGATTATTATATACCGTCACTGGTTGTGCGATGCGGCGGCGTGTGCTCGGAGAGTGGTAAGATTGTTCTCGGCCGGTTTCATGGGTGAAAAAACGCTACGACAATAGTTGTGGGTGTTAACCGGTCGTATAATATAATAATCGTTTGTTGCACAGGAGCTACTATACGTCGACGACGACGACGACGTTTTTATTTTTTTATTTTTTTTTTTATGTTCGTTTTCATTATATCTCGTCTAACGATACGTACAAATGATATGTACGTACAACCGCCCGTACGACTATAATATTATTATTGTGCGCGAGCTAAACGACGATTTGAAATCCGAGACCGTTTTCGAGTTCGTATACATTGTATATTATTTTCTGGGCCGCAAAAAAATAAAGACGACGTCGAAGAAAAAAAAAACGACCACAAAACCAAAAGGGGTCAGGCATGACCGGTCGGAACGAGATCCATACGCGCGTACATAGCGAAATATTAATTTCGGCAGTGTTGAATAATACAGATCAACAAACAAACGATGACGAACGGAATTACGCTCGTAGCAGTCAGAACCGAAAGGCCTTTTCTGAACAACAAATAGTGTTAAATATTTAACGAGTATTGCTGTGTGCCGCTCGTGTATGCAAATTCGTGACTTAAATAATCTTCGTCTCGTCGAGTTCAAATGCGCACACGTGTGACAAACCTTATCTGTTCAGAACAAAACGCCAAACCCTACAACTTGACTTTTCGAGGGACGATATTATTACCACCGTCATAGTTGTTGTCGTGTGTAGGAACGTTCGAGCGAATCGTTAAGAGCCGTAAAAGATATATTCGACGAACCATATTCTGTACTAAACTCTTTACGTAACGAATTCCATTTGCACGGAACCTTGACATATCTATTGAAAACCGTTTTTATTTAACGGACTAATACTACTGCGTTGTTGTTTTATAATTCCGTGTGATAATATTTGTGTCCCGGAGCTTTCGTAAGTTTGATAAAATTGAGTTCCAAAAACAATACGGTAAGGTGTATAACATAACGGTTTACGCATCATAATGCACTGTGTAATTGAGAATCCAACACACGTTATTATCACGGCGAAGGAGTGTTCGAAAAATATTCCTGTTGTTGACGACCAACGAGCACACAATCGAACCACGTGACTTATCCCTTTTTATTTGTTGCACAGACGAAAATTATTTCGCACCCGATGTTGATACGAAATCAACGACAAACTTTATAACTAGGACTGGGATTTTAAAAAAACCCCGATAAATGCTCTAAAAAAATGCTTTTATGCCTATAAACTCTAAATAATGAACATCAAAAATGCACTAAAATTTTTATTTTCATTAATTTTAGTATAAATAAAATTATATGAATTATAATAAAATGTTAAAAGACGGAAAAACTCAAAAAATGCATTATTAAAATTACTTTAAATGTATTCAAAAAAATATATTACCAAGTGTAATTAGTATAGTATTAGTATAAATCTAAAAAAAAAGTTGTACACAAAGCTAGATATCATAGACTTGTATTTCGTTTAATTTGAAAAACATATCGTTTTACACTCGTTATCTAAGTTTTAACATTTTAACTATTGTTCGATAATATAATACGAATTACAAGTACTTACTTATAATCTGTTATAGGTATTTATATAAAAACCATGTTGGTGTAAAAATCTTAAAATAAAAATAAAAATTCATATTTTGTTTTCAAAAACTCAAAAACCTCAAAAACTCTAAAATGTCCTAAAATACTAAGAAAATGACCTAAAAACTAAAAAATTCCAAAAGAAGCAAAAAAAATGCAAAATTAACTTTCTTATTCTCATTCAAAAGTACATAAAACAAAATAATGTGACAAGACGAGCATCGCACAGTAAGCTTTGGAAAACAATGCAAAATGCATCGAAATCTCAGCCTTATTTATAACATTATCTGTACGGTCGTCGGGTCGTCATATACGGCGTACCGCCAGTCGCTGTATGTAATACATCTCCGTCCACGCGATGATCTATAATGATTTAGACAACTCAAAAGCTTACGAACGGCCTACTATTATACAACATTATTTTACCATTGCACGAGCGCGAGTAACCATTTCTTTTCGTTATATTTATGTACACATTTGTATATATATAAAAAAAAAAGAATCAAACGCTGCTGCGCAAAAATTATCTTTATCTTTAGATTTCTATCACCGATAAAAACCTTAAAGCGTCTCGACTCGTCCTGCAGGAATAAGATTTGGTAGTGTTAACGTTTATTTTTTATTTTTATTTTCACATAATAATACGGTTTTCCAACGCCACATCATTCGGTTGGTATCCTTTGATGTGTTAAAGTATAATATTCAAAACTAAAGCCTGGGTTTTAGGTACGAATATACTCGATAGTATAACACTGTGATACGGTCTTAAAATAATATTTTTTTCCTTTAATAATATTCATAACACTAGCTTTTGTGAAACCCGAGCCATTATTTTTGGTCTTACTTCATAATACATTAATACGTAATATGCGGGCTATCGTGGCCATAATGTATTGTAATATTGTAAAATATACTACGTATAGATAACAAAAGGTTTTCGATCCTATTGTTGGGGGTTCCATTATGTCTTATAGATACTTACATACACACCAAATAAACACGGAGAAGTGAAATATCCCTTTTTTTTTATTGTTATTATTATTATTTGAAATTAAAGGCTTCAATTGCTTAGGTTATTAGCCAACATTTTTAACAGGTTATTTTATTATTCTTATGACTTACAAAAATAACATAAATAACCTTTATGCAACCGACGGTCGTTTGTCGTCTATCAACGTTTATAATTCCTAATACGGGTGTGTGATAAGTGAAAATTCAAGTTTTTTTACGCCATTAAAAACAGCAGTTTCACAGCGTATCTACGCTGGGATTTGAAAAATTCTCGATACTTTACAGCCAATTCAAACACATTCTTGTTACGTTCCGAAGGTACCATATATATTCCAACTATTTCTCGAAGATACTCGATATTTCCTTTGAACCGCCGAACGACGGATTTTGTGATCAAAACGAATCTTAAACTTCTTGTTCGCAAGACTAGATTGAATCAAACATGATAATAGAAAGTCGTAGTCGCAATGATAAATTATCGCTGTATGTTTGATAATAAAAGGTTTTTTTTCATATACTTGTTATCACTTGTTTCCACCGCGAGTTTGTTCGTTACGACCAATAACCTGTTGATGTTACTGGTTAGAAGTAATAACTAAACTATAAACTAACCGTAGAGTACAGCTAAGGTGTGTAAAACGAATAAGTAATATTATTCTTGTCACCTCATCGACAAGAATAAATTGTTAGGTTCTATATTGATGTAGCTCAACTCAAAACTTTCAACATATAATAATATAATATTATATATCTCAGGGTATAAATGTATTTTATTATTCAAAGTATCATAGTTATGTTTATGATAATATATGTAAAAATATAATTTTGTAGCATAAAAGTAAAAAAATTAATAAAAAATGACTTGTTTCGATATTTTTCTTTTCGATTGGTTAAACGATTGTGGTTTGAAAGTTTTTAATGTGTAACTTTAATTATGTTGTTAGTAATTAAACAATAATTGATTTTATTTTTAATCTATAGTTGCGCAACTTATCTGTTAAAGCATTAAATTCCGTTAGCAGAATTTCCAGAAATGTATTTTTCGTAAAAAATAATTGGAAATATCTTGAATTTAGAAACGTTTTGTAAGTAAAAGAGACGTTTTCACAAAAAACGATTACCATACATTTGTGTAAAATAATATAATAAACTAGTTTATGGGCAATAGATAATATCTAAATGATCTTTCGTTACCGTGATACGTTTAAAAATAAATATTTAAATATTTCCCTTCTTTGTACTGTTATTACATCGTAAAATTTTTAATAGTATTAATAATTCACCATGTTCCGAGTAACCATAGCTTCTTAACCATTAACTCTTGAAGCCTTTAAGTGCATACAATTTTTAAAGGTAAGATAGAATTGTGTGATGTTATTGTTATTAACTTATGTTTTATTTAAGAGTTCAGAATAATTTCTTTCTTTGATAGATATTTCCTCAGTGTAAATTCTTGTAAAATATTTAAAAAATGTAATATCTATAACTTAGCCGAAGAATACATTATTATTATTATATAACCGTTACAATATCGATAGAAAAATATCCGTTTTAACCACGATGACAGGTGTTGAATGTAAGACGATAGTTATTGTAACTGCCTCCGTTTTACAAAATTAATATCGATTATGCATACACAGTAAAAATACAATTATACGAGTAAAGATACTTATATCTTTGTGAATTTAGGCAATACGGTTATTGAAATATCTCGTTAGGACGATCAAAATTATTGTTAATTTCTAGCTGATTTACTAATTAATGTGTTGTAATTATATTATGTTTGTCACATGACACTCTTGATAATGGGTTTTATTTATATTCGAATAGTCAACTTCTGCGTGAGTAGTGTTGCATTCAGATTACATACATAATTTTCGCAGAACACAAAGAATTTTTATGAAAGAGAGATAAAATTATACTCATTTAGTCATAGACAATAATTGATAACACGATATATCTAATTACTATTAAGATTCTATGTAATTGGCACATTATCAATTACCATGTATCACTTATCAATGTTTTACGAATAAAGTCTGCCATCAAAATATATGCATTGTAATGTGCAGATTACACATAACTTGTTTAAAACGTTTCGACATAAACATTGTAAAATTGCGTTCAGAAAAATACTAATGACTAAGAAAGATTTTGGTTCGGTTATAAATAATAATAATAATAATATAGTTTTAATATAGTATAGGGATCACGTTAATAATCTCGAAATTCCTAAACTAATATCTATAAAATCTAATGTTTATTATTCATAGTTTATCCGTGATTTCAGTTACAGTTTAAGTGTAAGATAATCCTGTTTATATGGCATTATGTATGGACTGATGATAACATAAATACTTTAATTTTAGTTTGGTTTTAGCGGTATGCTCACATTATATTATTTTTATTTATTCATTATAGATCACAAATGTACCTACATTCAATTATTAATAAGCAAACATTAGGAATACTCGTAAAAGCGTTGTACGTTCAATTGAAAACAATTCTCTGTCGACATTGAAAAAATTAACAGAGCATTTTGGTCCCAAAGTATAATCGTGAATAGTTCAACAATCATGTGCATACTAATGATTTTTGTAATATCATTGATTCTATCATACAATACTCCCATAAAAGTATATTGTAAGAACTTTGATGCAGAATGAGTCACATACGGTTTCCTGCTCACGAAGTAGAATATGGTATTTTTCCGGTTTTCTTTCGGTCGCCGAGGCAAGTGATTTTTTCTAGTGATAATCGTCAATGATTCACGCATAAGTGCCGATGGAGTTCTATGGACTGGCTTAAGTCTCGTGTACACGACAAGAAATACTTCGATAATCAAAATTGTCGTCAAATGTATGTTGCCGTCGCATGGAAAGTATCGTGTCTGCCAGTAAGTTTTAGGTACTGTATTCTGACTAAAGAGATGTAAATAAAAAGGAAAACTACATATTCAAATATATATTTAGAGGTCACCGTTATCAGATCGTAGAATTTTACAGACAGGCTAAAATCACGAAAAATTACCTAACTGTTTTGAAAGACGAAATCTATGGTTTTTAAATCCTTCTTTATGTATTTACAAATATCTATATGAAATAATTATTTAACACAATATGCTTATGTATTATTTCAAGTTTGGTAAAATAATGTATTAAAACATATATAAGTTTAATTATCTGGACAATATGTACATAAAATATTCACAGAAATGTTTCGAGTATTCCTCGGAGTATCCTCAAGTCACCCTTTATTCTATTTTTGGTCATCATAGTGGAAGAGCGGTTATGAAGGGAGCCCATTGTACTTGAATGTATTACATTTCTGACGATGCTATTGAACATTTCTTGATTTAGTTTCCACAGGGATGTACTGAATACTCTACCCGAGTTCCTCGACTGTTTTATTTATTTATTTGTTTAACAAATGAAGTGGAAGATGGTGCTACTTACATGCAATTTTTCAGTTTTTTTTTTTTCGTTGACATAAATTCTCAAAAAGTATTGATTATAAATTATAATTAACAAAAATAACAAAACTAAAGTTTTACATCAATATTTATTATATACATACTTTATCTTCAAAATATTCAAAATACGTTGTGCTTAACCTATGGAATTCCATGCATTAATTTATCGTTTTGTTACCAAAACATATATCTAATAAAAAATCATTATAAGAAAATATAAGTACAGTATACAGATTTACACATATATGTATATTATATGGTAAAGTATACCTACGTCCTTATGCATCAAGACTTGTTGGAATCTTTAACTATTATCATGTTTAAGTATAGTCAAATTATTTCAATTAGAAGGTTAAAAGTAATTTTTTTTCTTGATACTGAATACTCAAATACTATGAAATATATATTAGTTTGATTTACTGTATGGTTTACCAAAATATTTTCATAATAAAAAAATATTCTTAATTTTTGTGCATGTATATGTTCAGTGTTAACGCATTACTGCCCACAAAATACTATGCAAAAAAGTATTATTGAAGTATATGTTTTATAAATAAAAATAACTTAGGTAACATACTTAAACTATTTGTTATGTCAATAACAAGAAAATCATTAAAACCAAAAGGAAGTTATAGTCTGTTGTATACCTCAAAGATAAGAATATCGAGCTTGAAATACATAAATACCATCATATGGTGTGGTATAATCTATGTCAGTAAAGTATAATAATAAATTCAATACATTTACATAATACTATATTATTTATTAGTTGGAAGTTTAATAGTTAATAATAAATCAAACATTATATTAATCTCGGTTTATTGTAGTGGAATAAAAATATAGATATTGAACACATTTTGTATTATATCATTGAATGAACTGAAAGCCGTACGTCAACAATGGACACAATAACCTTTTAAAATGCTTTCGTTTAAATAAACATACCTGCGAAAACCGTGATCAGAAGTTCGAATTTTAAATAAATTCAGTGCGGCCATTGTATCCCAGAGAGATCGATCCGGATCATAGTAATATTTTTACCGAGCTTATATATAATCCTAATAACGTATCGGAATTTATCAAACCAATTAGCACCAGAATTCCTTTTTTATTTAAAAATGGTGATTATATTAAGTAATACTAGTTCATAGATAAAATCATGTTATAGATACGTCATTATATTTATATATAAAACGTTTGTTGTGATAATTTAGATAACGTACAGAATAAAAATTATAATGTTAATAAGGCTTTTCTTCAAGTAAAGCCTTATTGTGTTCGTTCCGCGATAATATTATTTAAATGATTATAATTGACTCCGTTATCATGTACCTAAACAATCCAGAAATCCAGTGGTGTTCAAAGGAAGAGATTACCTATTAATTTTTTTTTCAATTCATATTTATAATAATATTTTTATTGAAAAAAAAAACAATAAAATAAAAAATGTTAACTATTTTCTGATTGTAACAAAAATAGTATATTATAGTACATTTCAAAAGAATTGTTCTATATTATACATATTGTATTATTATCTAGGCTCGTATTATTATTAGATGTTTATACAAAATATACTCGAGGTACCTAGCTATGATGTAATTTAATAAATAGTCCCTTATATTAATTTTTTTATTTATCAGTTAGATCTAATAGAATAAAGGTTTTTAGCTTATTAGAATATTTTTATTAAAACCAATCAATAAAAATATACAAATTATATATTAGTGTTTTAAGTTATTTAAAAAAACCAATACCTACATACAAAAATTATTTAATTGTATTTAATAATACATTTTCAAAGTTTTCAAAATTTATTTTCAAACGATTATGATTCTAAACTCTGAAGATTTTATTGAGTTTATAAACTTATACTTTTTTACTGAAGTTCAAACAGTAAGAATATGATATACATATTTTGTATTTTCACGGTATTAACGGCCACAACGGAAAGGATGTTTTCATGCCTATAACGGTTGAAATCTAAAGAACTCTATGCTAGACGATAGATGTAAATATGCTGTACTTATTATAATATATAAATGACAATATTTAAGTATTAATTTAAAATATTTAATTAATATATATATATATAATATAATTGTAACAGGTTGAACATAAAATAACTATGTTTTATGCTAAGACTTTTTAGGTTTTGCGATTTATTTTGTAGCTAAATTAAAATTAAGTTTGAAATTTTAGTTTAACGGATGCTTATATGTAAACTATAAGTATATAATTATTTTATACTAGAATTTTTTCAATGACTTGGCCACTAGGCTGTTCATCGTAAAACCATTAATAAAGTATTAAACGAACTGGTAAAGAAAACGAAAATATAAATATAATAATTTATTATTTTTAAATTAATACATTAATTTTATAGTCATAAATCATATTTCTAAAGATCAAAGTGCATGTTAAGAAAATAAACCACATCCCCATACCCTCTAAGGCAAAATATTTTTACCACCGCTGCAAAAGCCCAATCTGTTATGTGTTTACCATAGATATAAAACAATTTCGAATCTTGAACAAAGGGTGTATTCAAGACGTTTTGGGGCTTAGTATTTGAAATTTATAAAAATTAATACATAAACATACTTTATACTTGCACAACTACCAGAGGCGGATTTCCCATTAGGCACTGTAGGCATCTGCCTAGGGCGGCAAAATTTGAGGGTGGCTAATTCTGTAATGTTTTATTAGAAAACATCAAACGTATGCCAAAAAAAATTGGAAAATTATTTACTTCATATTTACGAAAAATAATTGTATAATAATGAGTGCATTTTGTTAATATATTATTGTCAGAATTTCGGCGAAAAATAAATACCCCCACTGCCACACTATATTACTAATTCGACTGTATATTAATATTCCTATGCTGTTATTATGAAAATCTATTTTTATTAATATTTGGGGAATATCCATTGACATTTTTTCAAAGTAGACTAATTAATAAAAGCGAAAAAAATAGTCTAAACATTTCTAACGGATGTAGGCATACGTTTTTATATTTAATATTTAGATTAGGTGTTTCGGAAGGAGTAATATAACTTCTTCGCCTATTATAGGGGCAGAAAATTGTTGGTACTTATAGCCGTAAAAAAAAAAAATATATCCGCCTCTGGTGACTACATCAATGATGAATGATAAGTTGATTGCAAATGCAGCTTTTGTGTGATACATTTACCTATTTGATTGAAATTTTACAAATTTAAAAACATCTGGTGCTGTAATAATATTGATAATAATAAGATTTTATTTATTTATTGCAACGATAGGATTTTTGTAATATTTTATAAAAATTTAATTTAAATATTGCAACGCCCTCATAAGTTATACAATATAACATTGATTGATTAACATAGTAATTGATTCATTAATGTTGGATTTCAACGATGTTTATGAGGTTATATGTTTTAAATGTATTCTTGTTGAAGTGTTGCCTGACGCCTGATCATCTTGTATACCGGAAACTTTCGAAAAGTCTTTTACACATTATAATGCACGTGTAACGCGAGTTCGTGTAAAACGTAGTGTACCGCCGCCTGGGCGCGTACCGGACGCCAATGCCGTCGCGGTCATGTTTACGTTGCGAAAAGTAAAAGTATTTGACCGTCACTGCATAGATCGTCCGTAACAAAACGGGTGGGCGTTATAAACGCCGACTAATAAAGGTTGAATAGCTATACGATTTCAATCAAAAAATACGGGACGAGAAATGTTCAGCAAATTGCCGACCGATTTCACAGGAGATAATCAATTTAATTAATACGATTAACCGTAGGTTAATCTATAGGACACAATCGCTTCAGTGGCACATACTAGGGCAGAGAATAAAGCATTATTTTTCTTGTTTTCAAACGTTTATTTGTCACCTTGAAAACAAAAACCTTAAAATCCTTATACCTTTATACGCCGAATATTGATGTCGATATTCGGTTTTTAAAAATTGATCGTACATCGTGAATCGAATTTTTCTCTCTTGCTCACCTGTGGACGATACGATACGATACGATACTTTTATAATCTCTCTCTCGTTCCCCGTCACTATTTCTATCACTACTCTTGTCGTCACGAGTGAAAACGCTCGTCGTCTACGTCGTTGCACGCTTGCTTGTTGAAGACCACGTAAAGGCTTGAACAGTGGGATGTGCGTATTACGAGTTCAGAGGCGGCAGGACGCGCGGGGGAAAGCACACGCGCACGCAGGACCGAACAAAGGGACCACATTGCAACGCACTAGGAAATCAATAGTCAACCTTGACAAAGGCTGCGGCGATGGGTGTGCACGGACACGTACGCAACACTGGGCGGGGGAATGGTAGTGGTGGAAGCACTCACCCACTGAAAGCCGCGCGGAGGCGGAAGCGACCAGCTGGTCGACGTGGACGGGCGGGGGCATGCGACGGAAAATCGTTACGGAACGGCCGCGGCCATGCGCACTACGAGTTCCTTTGTCCTGGTGCACTTCATTCATCCGGCCGCGAGCCCTGTACCCCGTCGCCTCTTGCTCCTCGGAACGCTGCGCGCGACCCCCTCTCGTGGTCAGGGCTGCGGCGGACGTGCGTGTCCGTATTAAGCGCGCGTGCACGATGTATGTATGTGTAGAAGAGACAATGACGCCACTGATTTTTAACGCTAGGCGCGCAGGAGGGCGAACACCCCCTGCCGCGTTCAGACTCACCCTTTAAGCGCTCGTCGACGTTTCCCATTTAAATTTTACGCTCGCGTTCGCGCGCGCTTCCGATCTCTCTCGAGGGTGGACTCCACGTATACTTGTACTTGTACCATGATACAAGACTGTGCGTAAACGCGTACGAATAAAAACGCGGACGCGCGCACCGAAATAGCGTATACGATGTGCACGTAATGGCGTTTGGGGTTCCGTGCTTTAAACACACTACGGGTGTATATGCACGTAATGTGTATTACATTGTGCGGGGAGGGAAAGAAGGAGCCACCCTCAACAAAGAAATAATATTCGTTCGCATGATTTTTTTTTTGTTCCGGTTCGATCGTGGCGAACGTGTGCAGTACTGCTAAGAAGAGAAAACCTATATAAATTGGTACGCGACTTTTCTGTTCACGCCTGCGTGTGATCTCCTTCTTTTTTTTCTAATATTTTTCCGGAGAATATACCATCATCCGTACCCAGAGGCACAATGAGAATGTACGATAAGAGAAAAAAGAAAGCTGACGTCACATTTCAATGATAAAATAATTTGTCTTATATTTAATAGGCATTTACAATTATTTGGTGATTGAACAATGATATCAAATCCCATGAGGATTTTTACAACCTATAAGATTGTGTTCACCATGTTTTATTGTACAGAAAGTAGATCATATACCGCATTGAAGATTGTATAGTTTAATCGATTTTTTTTTTCTTTATTTAGATTCTGAATAGGAGTGACATTGTGGAAGAGTAAGAGATTTTTTTTTAAACATTTTAAAAATGTATTTTAAATTACTATTGACTTGATCCACTGCAATTGCCATCGGTAGAATTAATATTTATCAGATACGTCTTCCGTGGTGTCTAAAATTTTCTGTTGATCTGTATATTTTTACCTTTATTAATAAGACTTTAAAATTAAATTTCTGTAGACCGGAATTCTTAACGACAATTTTTTGCATTATGTAAAAAGCAAAATATATGACAATATTTATACTATATTTATGACTAAGGGCCACACTAACGACGGCCTTACAATTAACTCGTGTTCGATGGGTATATTGCTGTACTCGTTTGCACGGCTGACTTATACGATGAGTTTGATTATTTATTTATATTTATGAATAAATCGCTTAATGCATAGGTACTAAATTTTTGAATATTACAAGCAGTATTATACCACGAATAAATCGACCGGGATATTTGAATCGTATTCGGTGATTGAAATTTGTACAAACGGATCGTTATTTACAAAATATTAATAGCATATTATTATATACGGCACTGTCACTTTATAGGTATCGTTGAAATACAAAATAATGTATATTACGCTGTACTCAAGTTTTTCTCTTCGTGTATTTTCGCTTCAGGCACTGTAATGCATTTTGTATTATATATATACTTAAATACATGTATATGTACTGTGACGGCTACTATGATCATCTAGATAAAACACGTTAAACCCGTGAAGAACAATAGATTTACGATTTTTTTATTCTCCGTTTACTAATTGCCGCAAATGTTTACTTTTCCCGTCGGCTCGAAATATTTTAAAGCGGCGGCGAGGGGAAGCAACGGACAAATGTTTACACAAAAGTTAACGTGGGAGACGACGGCGTTCGTAACATTTAAAAGTACAAAAACTCTTGCAGTACTAAAAATAAACACTTGCAATGTAATCCAGTGTATGAAAGGTTCTGAGTAATAATAATAATAATAATAATAATATAAACAACGGGGGACTAATACCATCTAATGATTCATAAATAAGCTTATTGTTAGCATTCGTTTGCGGAGTACAATTCGTACCGGATTATTTTATACATTATTATGTGATCAATAAGGATGGTCAATCTATAAAAAAAAACCAAGCCTTATTCTTTCCAATTATCTTTGTTTCTACTATATAGTACCATATAGCATTATTACGGTGTAGTTAAGCTGCATTTATTTGTTTATCACTCTTTTCGTTATTTTTAAAAATGTTTTGATAATCGTTCATTGTTAGCAGTGAATCGTTTGTATAAAGACGTTTCATTCGAATTAAGATTTTTTAAATTAAGACTTTGAACGACAGAATCTGTATTTCATCTGAAAATTGTTTATGATAAATAGAAAAACAGAGAGAAAAGGATTTTGTTATGTGTGTTTAGAAAAAAACAAATAATACTACTAAGTACATACTCAGTAGTTTTTGGTTTCGTAATTATGTGTGAATTTCATGTTATTAAATTCCCCGGCAACAAACAATTAAAATAATAAAATTGATGTAATCATAAACATTTTATCATACGAATATTATAGTTGAAATACAGCTAACGAGACAAGAACTCTCGCGCAGTAAATTAATAAAAAAAGAACTATCGTATTCTATTTCTATGTGTAACATTATTTGTTTTCGGTAAACAAGTATAACTCATATGTGCGAATAAAATTATTTGGTTTTGAAAAATATCGTGTTACATACTTAAGTGTAACGTACATAACAATTCGTCTAATTCAAGACGAATTCATATAGTTTCTGCGCGGTGATTCAACACGATATAGTCTTACATTTATGTATGTACAATATATTATATGCATATATTACACAATTGGTAAACCACAGTTACCGTTATGTTTGTTTTGATTATTATAAATCATTAGCATATCATTTGACCGTTAAACCGACGCTTTTAAACTATCGCTACGATATCATTCCGTTTATTCGTTTTTTATTTGTTTCATAATATTTAACGCATATAGTATATAATGAATTCACCGTTTTCCATAGTTGTACGCCCTTAATCAGAGAAATACGATAAATAAAAGAAGTAGATATTAGATTCATTTGATCTTGCATGATTATAATTTATATTATTTCAAAATATTAAAACGAAATACGAATAATTTTCTTCAAGTTCATAATTTTAAAATCAACAAGGCTTACCCATTATTATTATAGATAATATATGAATCATCAATAATCAACAAAATTATAATTTTTTGACTAACATATTTTTTCACAATTCCTTTATTTTTAGTAGTGTTCAATACCTTAGAATTTTAAAATTTTAAATGTTAGTTAACTTAACAGTGATTTCAAGGTTTTCATGTAATTTAAAAATGTTTTAATTAATCTTTATTGTTTAATATTTTTTTTTTTTTTTTTTAACTTATTTGAATATTGTTCATCATTATTTTACGTGAGAAATAAAAAGATAAGGTTTTATCCGAGTGTTATACCATATATGGTATAATTATTGTATATTGTACCATGAATTTTTTTTTTTTTTTTTGAGATAACATAATTTATAATCAATTTTATAATATATACAACTATTGTCAATAAAAAATATCAGTAATTTGAGTTTATTTGTTTCGTGAGTTTTATTTGCGTTGTGTCACAGTTATTTCTTAAATATTTTTTTAATTCTACAATTTATATACAATGTATACAATTTAATAATTAATTTGCAGTTAATACGTTGTATCGCAGTAAAAAATAAATATCATCAAATCATCGGTAAACGTTTTTATATTTAATACGTATACATACCAAACACGATATTATAAGAAATAATATACTGAAATATATCATTATACGATGTACCTACGTTGTGGTTTATACAATAATATCATGAACATTGAAACTACAACAATGTTTTTTCTCACCTCGGTGTATGAATATATTATCGTCAATGTATTATAAAGTTATGTCGTGGTTTTGTTTTTATGTTTAGAATTGTTTGAATTTTGAACAGTTTTTGATTAGTGAAATTATGATTTCCTGCGTAATGGAATTAAAATGAATATCTAATCAACGATTTTGAATAAACCTTAGTCGAAGGTGATCGTAGAAATGTGACGAATGTATTACGAATCGACTGCAAATGAACACAACGCTAAGTAAAACAATCGGTACATGTTATGCGTTAATCAATGATGGTAGTACGGTTTTTAACAATAATTGTGATATCAATTAGACGATTGAACGTCATTAACTGCATAAAAATATTAATGACTCGTGTTTATTTATTCGAAATAAAAAACATTAAGAATTATTGTAAATATTCGTAAGCGAAAACAGTGTGTCATCGATTAATTTCACTATCGCATTAATATTAATGTATACCTACTAATTACAATCTTTAGACGACGGATTCGTATACACATTATTATATCTAAGTGAACAAGTTAAATATTGCTGTAGTTTTACTATTGTAATAACTAGAGGTTGGATTAATATCCTTAAAATATGATGTTCTTATGTCGTTTAAAAAGGCAATATATTCTCTAAACATTATTCAAAAATACCAATTTTATGATGCTTTTTGTTTCAAAAATACAAATATTCTTTCAATATTCTGTAAAAAAAAAAATAAAAATATATTCTAATTACTTGGTTTAAATTTATCAATTATTAAATGTTATTATTAATTTGATTCACAATAACATTTTTTTAAAAAAAAAAAAAATCGGTTTTAATGCGAATTTCAACCGTACGTTGATTACTCCTAATGTCTATTAATTAATTTTTGTATCAACCTAGAATGATATAAAAATAACTCATATTGTGAATATCGTATTTGTAGTTCAATATTATCGAAATGCCGATGTACGTAATACGTGAATGGATGTGCGACAAATAATAGGTAATATAAATTATTCTCTTCGAAAAAAATATTTACAAAAATAAAACCTACAAAAATAAAAATGTTTATAAAATATTCTCTAACGTATTGAATATTCCCTAACCCCCAAAATATGATTTTTTATGCGAAATAAATTTTTTTCTGTGAATTCTATATTTCATGAACCGTAAAAATATCTCGCCCCGATTGAACGGCATAGACTAGAAATAAATAATATTTGTTTCTAGTCTATGCCGTTATTATGTAAAATCATAAAAATCCGACCTCTAGTAATAATACCTTGAATACTGGCTGTAACAAGTATCTATTTTATATTGTACGTATTAAATGTATATAAATCAATATTCCAAAACACGACGTTGTATATAGGTACAGATTAAGTTACGAGTTACAATAATTTTACCTAGAGCGTCAAACAAACGAAAATAAATGGAATATTTGTCATACCGATATTATACATTTATATGATCATTAATAACGCATGCGTGATGCGATGAGTTTGTTTTAGTTATTATTATTATTATTATAATTTTTTTTTTATCTAGGTACCGAAACGCATATAGTAAATATATTACAACACGTGTCAATACAATACTACACTCACGGTGCGACATTTAGTATATACCTATTTTTGTATTTCATTTACATGTATTATTTTTTATGGCTAAAAGTCCAATTGAAATGATGCACGATTATACGACAATGACGATAATGAGTTCTAATTTTGGCATGTATTTGCCATATCGAACAAACCTGTAGCTTAATTAAACTGTATTTTATTTTAGCGTTTTAATTTTTTTTTTTCGTTATAAAAACCAACTATTTTTTATACCAATAATTGTACGAAATCAAACAAAAATGGTAAAATAAATCTATTAAAAATACACGAGTAATAAAGGTTTACATTGTTCTGAATTTTTTCTGCTGAGTATATACAAAATATATACATAATACAATAACCACATAATTTAAAATAAATATTTGCACTATATTTCTGGGCTAAATTATGGAATTCATCGGTCAATGTTTAATCGATAACTGCGGGTTAGTTTAGGTTAGTTGTTTAAAATGGTTACCTATAGATTCAATATAATTATTCCATACAAATATTTTAAATTAAAATCTACAGCTTGAAAACGTGTTACGGCGTTATTCTCGTAATGACCCTAAATCTAAATTAACAATTTTTTATATTGTTTTCATTATACGCTCAGATAAAGAATAAAGTAATTTTCATTCTCATCAAAATAGCGATTTAATTAGCAATCAATTTAGGTCGACGGAACGAATTGTACAGAAAACTTACAAATGGAGGGGAAAAAACTGAGAATATTAATCGTTATTATACCCAAATGTTATTATAATTATTATTATCGTACATTTCGTTATATTATTCGTTATATCTGGCATTGTAGTCTTGGGTTATTAATTAAGCTTGGTCGCTATAACTTCTGTAAAATAATTCTACATAATAAGTGTTTGCATACTCGCGCATTGTTCGACAATGATTAAATGCGTTTCCGTGCCCTTGGATGTTCGTTTTCCTCTCAAAAAAATTGAACACGCTGCAAGTTGCGGATGACTGTTGACCAAACGACTATAATTAAAATACGCAGCAAAAGTCAACAAAGATCCACGATGATATATCGAATTAATTTTTTTATGATCTCATTTTTTCTCGGTCGACCACAGTACCTACTAGTAGTAGGCTGTTACGACGATACGATTCTTGAAAAAGCTTGATTCCTTTGATTTGGTTTTGGAAAAAAAAAAATAAGAATATTTTTCTTTTGTTAGTACTGTTGCACACGATGGCACATATGTGTGCACACTGTACAAAACGTACTATAATATACATATACAACCTACTGTTCAGCCACAATAAATAATAATTATACATTGTACATTGTACTTGATATTTAGTGCACGTGCGTACAGCGTACCTGTGTGACATGCATGCGCGTGTGTTTATTTAAAGCGCTTGATTTCTCGTTCATGAATTCTTTGTTTCGCGTAAATATTATACTCAACGGCAAAAACACATACTGAACAATACGTTCTCAAAATTAACTTTCCTGGGCAGTAATATCATATGATATTTCAAAACGTGTTATACCCTCCACAATTATTCTCCCGATAAAAGTGCATACATCTTAGCAAACATTTTCCATGTTGTTCCAGAGCGATGGTTTCCCGTGTTACGTTATTCGCGTCCCGGGCTCGCTTGTTGTGTTAGACATAGACGAGCACACGTATGACTGGGATCAACGAAACACTCGTACGTAGTAAATCGTATTTGAAATTACGGAAAAATTGTTTTTCCATCACTCTTAGTTTTTACATCTGAATATCCAAAACCAAGGTAATGTATCGTACAATAATAATATTGTGTAGTGTAACGTTCTATAAGCTGAATAAAAAAAGTTTCCTGTTTCAAATGTCCAAGTTCCTACGTAGAAATTTAAAAAAAGTAATAGTGTTCTCGTCGTGCGCTAGTAGCGTATGATACAGTGGCGTAGCAAGGGTATAGCGAACTGTGCCTACGCTAGGGGAGAAAAATTGTGCAAAAGTCATATTTTTATTCTACAATTAAATCGAAATTTTTCTATTATACTTTTTTAAGTACGTAGATGTTGTCTATTTGTACACACAACATATGAATTTAATGATGAAATTGTGAAAGTAGGGTATTTAAATAAAAAATTTCATATGAAGAAATTATCGATAAATTTGCCAGTCATAAAGCGTGAAAAATAAATTTTCAAAGTTTAAAATTAACACTGTTATAATAACTCACAAGTATAAATTGTGTACTTATAAATATTCATAAAATTAAAGGTTAAAAAAATTATCATGATAAATTTTAATTGGTTGGAAAGGTAACTTTTTCTAAGTTTGTCAGGGGCGCTAGCCGAGTCTTTCTACGCCACTGGCATGATAATACATATCGTTAGCACGACGAGAATAATCATATCTACTGCGCGCGAAGACATATTATTGCTGTGTAAACGATACAGTGTTGTACGCGAACGAATTTACCATAGACGTCGTCGACAACGAGGGAATGTCGAATAATATCGAATTTCTTTTATTTTCCGTCGTGCGGGATTGAGAAAGAAATAAAATCGTATTTCGACGTACAAATGATGAACGTATACGTACACCGTGACAAGAAGACCTACGCACACACATATTTACATGAGTAATATACGGTTTTGGACTCAACGTTGGAATCGACCGTGAGTATGTGTACGCAGGGCTTCTTTTATATTTTACGATATGTTTTCTTTTCTTCTCGTTTTGGTATTGCGCACAGGCGGGACCGAAGCCAACTTTCGATTGTTCGACTGTGCACGGCCGACTCGGCGGAGAGGAAAGAAAGACGTTGCACAATGTTCTTTTTCTTTTCCCCGTCCCGCATTAAATTGAACGCATTATGTTCTGCGCGTGATCCGAAAATCAAATCATCCCTCGGTTAAATGGCAGTTATACGCCGTATAATATTTTATTTTATTTGTTTATTTATTTAATGGACGTAAGTCCAATTTACATACACATAGAGTATAAATTGGACAAAAATTAATATTAGAGATACCATAAATACAAGATTACGTGTTAAATTATTTACATTTTTTTTATTATTATACGACTATAGAAATGTATACACTGACATATTTTATTCCATCTATATTATGTAGTATGTGTAGGAAAATATTCGACGGTGACCAATAACATGAAATCCGGTCTACATAATAGGCGACTTATTCTTTCCAACCACGAGGCCTTTTCACCGAATTGGTCAATAACATTACGTATTTTGATTAAAACTACCACTCGATCCGTTGCACTGAGCTGTCGATCGTCGTAATGACTATAACATATAATCTAAAACTATGATATAAAATACAAAAATTATTTCTACTTATGTCCGTAATACCCTTTGAAAACATCTCGTCCAACCGGTGTGCCCAAACAGGTTTCAAAAGAAAGGCTACAATTTTGAAGATTGATTTAGACCACTAAAACAATGCATCAGGCATATTCGGTCCATTCATGAAGTCGATTTTCGACTTTTCCCATTCAAACATTTTCCCGAATTTTCCCGAATTTTCAAATTTTTGTTTTTAAATACTTAAATTTTCAAATAAATTAATAAATAAGTAACAACTGCGTCACTTACGTCAATTAGAGCACAAACGCCGTTCAATGAATACTAATTCCTTTGAAATCGTCTTTTATTAACCAATTTCAGCAAAAGATAGGGTTACTCGCAAATTAATTGAAAATACAATTTGTGCAATTTGCGGATCACATTTATTTAATTTTGACCGTATTGGTATGAAGTTTTATTTTTTATGGTTATCGCGTTATATCAAATGATCGAATAATAAAATATTAAAAACCTCATAAATAGTAAAAAAATATCTGTTTTTGTGAAATTTGGTAGTGATTTTGTTTAAATTTTAGTGTGCATTTAAATTGATCTCACTTTTAAAATCTTATCAAATATACAAACGAAAAAAGCTGTAATTGGAAGAAATACAGCAAATGCGATACAAAAAAGACCTGAAAGAGCAGCTGAAACGCCCGAACAATGTAACATGTAATTAGAATCAAATAAGCTGAGAGAACGGCAATCAAGAGTAGCAGAAACACAAGAACACCATGAAGCACGACTAGAACAAGTTCAAATTAGAGTTAATACAGAAAAAGTAGTAAAAACTCCTGAACAACACGAAAACCTGCTTAAAGGTAATCGATTACGAGCGGCCAATTGAAACAAAGAATCGATTTTCAGTTGACGACATTCAGTTATGACAAAGAATGCGACTAAAGTAATTAATTGCTTGCTCAGGAGGAGCGTCTACAAATCTTTATTTTTATACACCTACCGAAAAAACTTAAAATATTGCTTATCTACTAGAATTAAGATAAAAAAAAAAATCAATAAATAAACAAAATGTATTTATTTTCTGAGCTCAGCATAACATTCTGGGTACAGCTATGTTTTATATTCGATCAAAACAACCCGAACAACTGTATTAAGGATATATATAGCTTAATGCTAACATTTAATGGAGTATCAAAGAGGAAAATCCATGGGCATTAAATTTGTCACTGGCAATGCCATGCAGGATCAGCTAGTATATAACTTTATAAAAAATTCTTCTAAATAACTATTTATAGACAGTGTGGACTAAAACCAAAAAAAAAAAAAAATCAATATACTGTATTATATGCGATATATTTTGAGATTCGAACAAAAATATCCATAATACTCGTATTAGATTTTATTAGAAGTTTAAGATATTTTCTTAGCGGAAAGTCGATTACTAATTCTTTGCCGAAGGTCTCACATTAAATGTTTTCCGCACTTGTATAGAATATGTGCAGTGTTTGCGATAAATATTGGTACGAATTCGTTTTGTCGCGCGCGCATGCCATTGGCTGATATTCGGATCCACTGGAGTCAAAAATAGAGGGATTGAGGACTTGCCAAAAATGAAACGGCGGGGGGGCCCCTTCAGCTCGGTTAGACATTAATACATAATTATATATATATATGCGAGAGTATATTAAAATATACGCACGCTCGCACTTGTGCGTGTAAACATTATTACGAACGCGAAAACTTTTATCGAAATCGATAGAATATAGTGGTGACGGAGCGTCCGCAGAGATCGGAGTGTCGGACGATCTTCGTCATAAAACACTTACGTACCTTACATACATTTTCATACATGCACATATACATATATTGAAGTTGATAATGGGGTGCCAGGATGTGTTCAACTCTCCCAGTTTATTTTGCACAAAAAATACCGTACGAATCGGATCGTTTCGCGTATTTATAAGTATTCATTCCGATTCGTATTGGTAACACAACGTAAAACGTTAATAATTAAAATAATATATTGAGATGAGTAATTATTCTAAAGAAGTTTCAATTGGTTTCACGTCGTCTACATTGTGTTGAGATATATATTAAACATACATGTTACCCTTGAATAATATTACGTCGATTTTTTTTTAAATGTTGTAATTCATAATTTCATTTGGAATTAAAATATTTTATGCCAGGTAAGTGATATTTGGGATGAAACCAACTATCGGGTTGAGCTTGGGGTAAATAATTGTAGTGTTCCCAATGATGTGCGTTCCTATGCGTTATACGAAGGTACCTTATAGTGTACATAGGTATACATGCATGTATACGATGTTACGTCTGCGTAAAGGGGAAAGAAGGAAAAACCGAAATCAATCGTCGAATGATGGTGAAAAAATAATATGTAAGTGTCACATAACTGGGGTATGTTTTACTATTTGCCATCGAACTTTTTACTCAGGTGCAGATTAAATGAAAGAAAAAGTACATGTATAGGTAAGTAGGTAAGTATACGCATTTGGTTTTCGTCGTATCGCGTCGTTTGTGAACCGGGCCAGAAAAATATGTATCGCAACTAGTATCAATACTCCATGGTTGCACACGAAAACTTTGGGTACCGAAGATGCGAAAGAAAAATCAATTATCTCTAACTTATAATTTACAATTATATAAACGTATACAATAGGTTGTATAAAATTTAAATAACAAACAACACAATGCATATTAACTCGTTAGCTATAACCATCTTTGCGTAACGCAATGCGATTAACAAATTATTAAAACATGCTATTGTAACACATTATTCAAACGAATTGTAGTTTTTAATGTGTACATTAACATGCTGTTTGTAATTTTATACGCCCTTACGATGAATTCTCGTCCGATTTGATGAAATACACATTTTTACCGCTTAGTTCCCTTTTATTTCGATACTGTTAAATACGATTATTATTTCGATTGTGACTGTATCATGTTTTATTGTTTTACGTATAATGGTTTTGTATAATATCATAAATTGTAAAATATTGATCAAATATACATCAAGATTAAATACTTGGCGTGAATTTTTTTTTAGTAATCGTTTCCAATCGTAGGTATGTATAATATTGTTGTACAAACAGCGATGATACCAACAATTTAAATAACAGGTTAAACCAAAGTGGTCTATATCGACCTCCTGGGGTCAATTCGGACCTGTGAGAAGTCTATGTCAACGAAAAAAAAAAATTGGGGATGCATCATGTGTAAATAGGGGTTCACGAGAGTTATAAGTCAAAAATGTGTGTCGTAATTTTTACGAAAAACATGTGTGCTAGAATAAATTACAAGAAGAGCTGATCGGAATAAATACTAACGATGAACTTAAGATACAATTTAGAAATGGGTATCAGCCGTTCTGGCTAACATACATGTTATTTATTTTTCCTGCTTTTTGGAAAATCGCAAGAAAGTTTTTGATTGATTTTCCGTCATCATACTGCGTGGAAAAAGGTTTCAGCACAGTTGTCAATCTTCTTACAAAAAAAAAAGAAATAGATTGGAAATTACTGATAGAGGGTATTAGAGGTTAAACCTGACTTATTTGAAGCCAAATATTGAAAATTTACTATCAAAGCATCAGGCTTATTCTTCCCATTAAAGATAAATTTTTTTAACACCACCCTTGATTTTTTTTCTTTGTTATTATATTTAATTTGCATTTTTTATGGTTTTAATTACTAAAAAATTGATTTTAATATTTTCCTTATTAAGAAATAAAGATATTATTAAAAATAACACGTTTTTTATTTAAAAAAAAATGCATTCCTTAGTAAAGTCTATTTAGGTGAGCAGTTCCGAGTAAGTTATGAAAAGCACTTAGATGAGTTTGTAAGCATTGAATTTTAGGGGTGTACGAAAATGGAAAAAATTGGCACGTGGTCTACGGAGAAAAAAAGTTGGGAACCTCTGATTTAAATACTTCGAACACTTGATTTTTATTATAAGAAATTATGAACAATAATGTTTTTACATTCATATAAGTATAATATAGTAAATTATAATATTTTTGAAACTATAATACTTTAGTAAAATAATAATTAAAAATTATTAAACGGTTAATACTCGTAAATTAATATACAAATAAATAAACAAAAGTTTAAATTACCATTCATTTATTTTACTTTATTTCATTTATTTATTTTTTCTTATTCAATCGCGATTTTATTGACTTTTTGTATATCTGATAATGAATTTTTAATTAGAAACCGGTCATACTTTACAAATATAATTATATTACAAACAAAACTATTGTTTATTTATTTATTTATTACTATATATAAACTGTTTGTTTATTTATTTATTATATTCATATAACTTTTAACATATACTCGTAATCATGATACACGAATTCATGGGAATATGATATGTTTTATTTTACGAAATCTGTCCTTCAATCTTTTATAAAAGTGTTTTCACTTGCTAAGCGAATGCGAGAATAGTCCTATTCTGAGGTATTTAATAATTGTTAAATTGATAACATTTATTATATGTATAGGTATCTGAATTTACTTATTTATATTTATGCTTACTTATTATTTATACTTATTTATATTTTACACATTGTAAAGTTTATAACACTGCTATGATATACTGCTGTTTGTTGTTTATATTTATAATCGGTATAGAAAATATATATAAACTACGTAAAACTAATTTCACTTGGTTTTAGTGTTTACATATTGTACATATTATATTAACCGGAAATTAATATGTTTTGTCATGGCTAAGTAAGTATATTTTATATTTATATTTTATATAACCATGTTTGTTTTTTTTTCTTAGTAGCAACATTTAAAACAACTAAAATAATGAATTTATCCATAATGGAAGTATATATATACGTATATAGTATAAGTATATATATCCGATCGAATGATGTTTCATCAATCAGGTAAAAAATGCATATTTTTTTATACACACAATTTTTATTCAAGAAAATGTATTATGTTTTTGATAAAGGGTGCAAATTTCGAATTTGTGGTAAAAATAAATGATAAAACTACTGAAAATAAAAGGCACAGCTTCTAATATATAT
Source organism: Sipha flava (assembly GCF_003268045.1). Lineage (NCBI taxonomy): Eukaryota > Metazoa > Arthropoda > Insecta > Hemiptera > Aphididae > Sipha > Sipha flava. The sequence continues at coordinate 799,898 of NW_020273276.1, forward strand.
CTGTTGGACTTGGCAAAATTAAAGATATTAAAGAAGGAGGACTCAGTTTACTTTAAAAAAAAGATCGTTCCCAAAACTTGTTAAGCGTTATAATTATAATGAAATAATAGTAGGGGGACGCTAAAATTTCTGAAAATGATTTGGGGTACTCCGTTCTCCTGCGTTTCTCTTCGAGTTGAGCACTGGTTGGAAGTTATTTGACAGTTGTAATGTAACGAATATTGTGAAGTATTATCAAATCATAATAATAGTGTACCTAACAATATTATACTATATGAATACATAATATGGGGAATAGTGAAAAATATACTGCACTGAAGTATACATTTACGGTACACTGAGAGACTATATTATATAAAGAGAATGGATGTTTTAAAATCTTGAAAAAGTTGCGACCCACTTTCAGAAAAAAAACATTGTTTAACAACGAATCAATACTTATCGACGGTTTTTATTTACGCTTTGTTAGTGTTTAAACCGTAGTCGATGTTTTGCCGTATTTACTCTTCCCCCGCAAAGAGGATTTCGGTTGAATATAAAACGTTGCCAATATTAATTTATTTTTCTAAATTATCGGAACAAATACTCGACGCAAAACAGTGTGTTCTGAGTGTAATCGTATCTGTGCGTGTTTTATTATATAACGCAAGAAAGGCTGATGAAAAAATAAAAGAGGATTATTCACCGTTTTACATTATAACAGTTATAGTTATGGTCAGAGAATGGCGATTCTATATATATAATCACACAGCACTCTGCCACTGACTGCATTTGTGGGAAATAAATTGATAGAAAAACACTCAATTATACTTCACCACGTTAGTATATTCGCAATTAAAACAGTTAAAAACGATAAAAATAATGTTGTTTGCTGCGCAATAATGCAATAAAATTTTTATTAAAATATTGTTTATAACATTATTATGTATATTCAATCTCAGATGTTAGTGAAGAGAGTGTTTTGTACATGTTTGTAATGCAACTATGAATCCATTTTCATATTGTATAGTTATAAGCCCACTACAGCTGCCTTGGCGTTTTACCTCACGATAACACGTATGACGATGTAACTTTAATAACGTTATCATTCTGATTTCTATAGTGAGGGGGGGAGGAAAAATCCAAATTTCAATGGTTCTTTAAGGATTGATCACATTGAGCCGACGATATTCGCAGACCGCTAACCGACCGCACCGACCAGTACCAAACCAACATTTTAAGGAGTATTCACGTTGTACTGTTTTTTTCAGACGGACACAGTCCGCTATAATTTATAAAAGTAATATAATATGTACATTATACAATTTAAAGTTAGTTGTGTAGTAACTACAAGTACTGAAATAAGTTCACGTTCAAGTTTAAAATCAGGCAATTGCTCAAAGGCAATTCGTCCAAACGAAGGAGAACAAAATAATACAATAATTGAAAAACGTGTTTGGGGTGCATGACATTTTAAAATTTGTGGCGAATTTTATAACTTTTGTCCCTCTCTTACACACTTTAAAGATACGATACCGGCTAGACAAAAATTGGCTGTATTTTTGAGATAAGGCAGTATATACAATTTACTAAATTAATGAATTTATATAACAATAGTAAATATATTGCTCAAAATCTATTTTGTTAGATGAACTTCACTATCTATCGCGTTCATACCCAAACGCCGGCTAACGCGCCGAAACCAATAGACATGACATACACCGACATTTTCAGATAGAGTGTTTGTAAATGTGGCACAGTCCAGTTAGTGTATAAGCTGTGACGGTTTACTCAATGTGAGAATATTCATTTATAATTCAATAATAATTTATCGGTTTGGTACAGGTCTGTGCAATCTTAATGCTGCGTATTATATTATTAAACGCCTGGTTTTACAAATAATTACTAAAGTTATATATTTATCGTATAATCGTATATATTTATATAAATACATTCGTATGTATTTTCGAAAAGGGGTCCCAGGTCTCTATTTCTTTAGAAGGAAATAAAGGTTCAAAAGTCATAAATTACTTGCTACGAAGGTACAGAGAAAGATAACATTAATTTATATCATGTATTTTTTACAATATTATAATATCACCTATTTTTTAGAAAAATTTAAAAACCCCACTCCACAAAAAATTTGATACAATATAAAATATATATACTTTTTGTATTCAATTCAATTTTTGTTCGCAGTATGAACGAACGAACAGTTGTCACAGCAACTTTTCGGTTTCAAGGATTTTTTATTTACGACGACCGATTGAAGAATTGGTGTGCCAGGAGGGAGGGCAGGGTCATCAATTATTGTTCGTCGTGTAGATATATTATTGTTGGCGTGGTTTCAAAAAATATAATTATAATATTATTATTATTATTACGCACTGGGCAGCTGGATAAATAGATCGTAGAGTGATGATTTCCGCTTTTTCAGCACGAGACGGCACCGGGTTTTTTTGGCGCGTCCGAAATGTCGAGTGTCGGACAGTTATACTTAAATACACCTATATAATATCGAGAACGAATATGTGGTGAAAGTATATATATTTCTATTTTTATGGTTATATTATCAAGTAATGAGGTATAATAAATAAATGTTTTGCTTCAGCGTACTGCTACGGTGGTGTTGGTGGTGGTGGTGGTGGTGGTGGTGGTGATGTTAGTGGTGGTGGGAGGTGTCCGTCCGTCGTGCAAGTCCCGCATTCAAATATTGATTTCAAAAACCCTTGTATATTATAATACTCGGTACACGAAATAATGGTCGAAAGGTTCAGTTCGGACCGAAGTTCAAAAAACAGACGTATAAATTGTGTCTGGGTTACGTAACATACATATAAGGTAATAGGTATGCATATACAGGTAATACATAGATATGCGCGTGTTTACATATTTTAAGGGAGATTATACCGTACGGTGGTGGCGGTTGACGGCTAGGGCCGGATTTCCGACTAGGTAAACAATGCAGCTGCCTAGAGTCCAAACCCTGAAGGATGTCCTCGGCTAATAAGACCCAATTTCCTGATAAACACGAAATTAAGAAATTCTTATAATCTTGGTAAAAATACAATGCAAACGAGATATCTTTTTATCCAGTAATATAAAAATGTACGGCCTAAAATAGTACTCATAATCACCCTGCTGCCTTTTCCGTAGCGGTGTTGAAAATAATTTGATCTTTCCATCGAATTCAATGGTCCATAGTTAATATGCATATATTATTGTGCTTGATTTCTACCATTTGTCGGTTTTATGTTTTTAATGTATATTAAGTTAAGTATATTAAGTGTTATGTATATTAATTAGTGCTTATTTTTATATTGTTAATCGCCACAGGTGCAGAACTCGGATAATTATTTTATGTTCACTGAATTATTAATTATTATAAATAATTTTATAGTGTCAAGAAAAATGATAAATATTTACTGATATAAAATGATTATTATTATTGTTTATATATTTTCAAATATACAAATTCGATAATACTAACGAACAAATTATAATATTTGTGGTTTAATTTAAAATTAAATGTATTATCATATTGATTTAATCAAATTGAGTTTGAGCTTATAGTAGACCAGAATTCAAATAGAACATCAATACAACACAGATAAGGTTCATACTTCGGTTGTTGCCTAAAGACACTGAGAATTTAAATCCAGCCTGATGCCAGGATAAAAATACGTAAGACAACACAGTTACACAGAATGAAATTTCATTGAATTTTGAAACCTTCGCTCATTTGTATTTTTTGTGTAATATTTTTTTTTCATATGTATAATATATTGTTTTCACATACGCGTTTGTCAAACGACAAAAATTAATAGACACGTGACGTTATCACAGACACTTGTATACCATATACTAAAGTCACATCACACAATCACATAGTCATGAAGTTTTTAGTTATAAATAATGAATAGTTCTTATAAAATATATAAATTATTGCATAAGTGCATATATATATTTATTATTTAAATAATAAGTTTAAAAAACGTAAAAATGCAATGTTGTAGGGAACATCTCCGTCTACTTAGTATGTGTGTGTGTTGTGTGTGTGTTAGACTCTAACATTGTACGTTACGATCATTATCGTATATAAATAATAATATGTACCGACTTGGTGCATAATTCCGCGTCTTATCTATAACGAGAGCAACGCATATTCATAACTAAAAAATCGATTTTACTCCGAGGAAGACTGTTGTTTCGAAGACTTCATGACACTTTTATCGAGCAAAAGCGAACTGAGGTAGGTGTAATTACTATAATGTCGTATTGTGTTTTGCCGATTTCATCATGTTTATAGGATGGGTCATAGGGTGATTGTAGTGGACGGATGGGGGAAGAGATGAACGGTAAAATATTTGGTGACTGACATGATGAGTTAAGGTTAGCCTGTTACTGTTATTTACAAATGAGATGTTATTGGAACATAATGTACAACCATGATGTGACAAATTCGATTTAGATTAAATGTTTAACGGGGGGGGGGGAGGCAGGGGGGCGGGGAGGCGGGGGTATAGAAGATTTTTTTGCGAAAATTGTACCGATGAATGAAAACGGACGATCGCAGTTGAACGCGAAATCGCTGAGGGGAAAAACGTGGAACGCCAACGGTTCATTCACGGCAAGTGTCCGGTGTGCATCGTACACCGTATCCCCTATCGTGTACGTATAGCTTTTCGCCCGTTCGTTCTTCGGCGTAAACCACCTCACGTTCCGTGGTAAATCGTACGCGTATGCAATCAATGGACGTTACTTATCAATCATACATTATCAATCGGTTTAATCGATTAATTTTTGAAAAATGTTCACTGTTTTGATTACCACGAGCTCACAAACCTAATCATGTTCACCTAATTGAGATGTTCGATTATTTCTTACTTCTGACCATTGATTGTGACAATTGAACAGCCCTACGAATGTTCGTTATATGTATAAAATATGACGGAGATAGCGCAGCACAGAAAAGAAAATGCTTTTACACACATTTTATGCACAATGGATATAAGTGTAATACCACAGTACTTGTTTTATAATATATTATATGTTGCACTCCTAGACTCACGCATATATTCGCATCAGTTTTTATTTATTATTTATTAATTTACTAACACATAATAGCATGTATACACGTATGAATGCATCGAGCGTACTTTAAAGTTTTGCTTTGTACGCGCTACGATTTTATTTGATTTATATATATATATATTTTTTTTTTTTTGTTAATCTCCAGGATTATCATATTATTCTAATGGCTCATGCCACCGATACAGCAGCTGCGTGGGGAGGAAATAAACACGGACACGCATACGTCGTTGCCACGGCCCGATGACTGCCGAAAAATATATACGTTTTTTTTTCACGTTAAAAGCGAAATAGGCACACGTGCATATTTATTTGATTGTTGTACATTTTTAAATAATTCGTATTAGCATTTAATTACCGTGCATGTAAATGCGACGCAAGCGTGCGCGGGAATCGAAAAAAACAAAAACCCCGCCAGCGATGTTTCTTGCTCATGTGGGTCAAATGAGCGCCAGCGAACAAATAAAAAGAATACGGCGCAAGAACAAAACATTAATTTATTACGATACGCGCGCACCGCGGTCAAGTATTCAGCACGGTGAAACACGAATTACTATTATTATTACAGAGCAATGACTCGTCCCCGGGTCTGTTCGGGCAACGATTAATTATCGCATAACGAACGCGTTAGGTGTATATAGGGTTGACCGAATACAAAATGTCCGAGAATAAAAAATCCAATGCAGATAAAATCCAAGGATGAAATATGTTTATTGGTCAAAAGAGACGAAAAACATTTTTAACAATTGTTAGTGCTAATTGATGCTGTTTACTGATCGATACTGTGCATTAGATTATGTGTATAGGTATACTTGAGTGGGAATATGAACGATACAGAATGATAAGGAAAAAAAATACAATCAAAGAGTGAAGATAGAGTAATTATTTGGGTAGAACGTAACGTTACCTCATTTGTACACCAAAAGAACAATGGTTAGATTTTTCTTAAATAATAATATTAAAACTGTACACATCAATTATTGTTAGCATCAACCTACTGTTGTATGTGTGTGTATGTGTGTGCGAGTGTGTAACAGTTTATATATATGGATATAGTTCCACATGTAGTTCCGCTATTCTAACCAATTATTCAAGGTTAAATCGTTACGGATAAATCGTGCGGATGATAAAGATCGATTTCGGACATAATGGGTTTAAGTCCTTCCATCGTTCCATGGCTACTATAATTGTGTATAAAGAAACAAATGATAAATGAGTAAAATACAAATTTATAAGGCATTCATTTCCAGCTGAGTAAACATTATAAGTATTTAGGTAAAACAAATTTGAATAATATATGTACATGCTGTTGGAATTATTAAAATTCTTTAATTACGTGCAGGATACATAATTTAAATTTTACTCCCCATAGTCATCGTGATATTCAAACCTAATACGGAACGTGAATAGAATTTTAAAAAATTCTAAGTTTATCGCTGTGGAATACCGTGGCTAGACGATTGTACGGCAGATATAGTAATTATAATGGTCATTGTATCTTAATCATATTGTAGTGCATCGATGTAATATTTATTTACGCTTATATATCTAAAGTTTTTGAACGAGAATATGATTTCTATCGGGTTAATACTTAATAGAATCAGCGGCGTAACTTAGGTTTCCAATTACCGGGTCTTTAATGATTAATAACGTTTGTTTTTTATACTTTAAATAATATGACGTTGACATATCGGTTTTAGTATTATTCACAGTGAATATTTTATACTGGAAATTAAAAATTGGCGTAAACAACAGTTTTATTAGAAAAACAATGAGCATATTATACACGGTTTTGTAGTAAATATACACCTTTAATACCATATTATAAATACCAATACGAATTGAAATGATTGTTATAAAAATTATTTTCTATTCAGAAATATCTAATAAATTATTCTATTGAATAACATCGTAAAAAATGTAATATCTGATTTCTTTTGAATTTTTTGAAATCGACATTTTTTAAAAGATAGGATTTTTCTTATGATAGACACGATGATAAGTAGAAAACCGTGCTTCAAATTAATTTTTGACGTCTTCTGTAGCAATGCGTTTACATCAAAGTTGAAATTTGTTTTTTCCGAAATCATCGTGAAGGGTATATTGAAGGGTATAGTTCGAAAAGTTGAGCATAAGAATCTTTTTCGAAATTTTTCAATTTTTCGGGGAAAAAGCAAGTGAAATTTGATAAAATATTGCAATTATTCTAAGATCGATCTTGTAAATGTGTAAAAAATAAATCGATATATGGAACTTATATAGATTGTTATTCGGAAATAATCTTCAACTGATCAGTCTGAACATTGGAATATCCATGATATCAAAAATATCAGAATGAAAAATCAAAAAATTTCAATAAACGTCAGAACAGCTTGGATAGCTGACTTTTCAGTGAATATACGTTCTATCGAAAACTGCATTTACCACGATGATCGACAATATGTGAAAAAGGCACGAAAATTCAAAAGAAAAGTACGTCAAATAGCGAAAATTGGCTATGTCAAAACAAAAATAGATAACTATGTATGAATTTTCATATCAGTTTAACTTTTATAGAAAAAGAAATATATTCCTACTAAATATATCCTCAATTGTGTTAGTAGCACCCTCCATCGCCTTAAACGCATGGCCTTAATTCTGTATAAAAACCAAGACTAATATTTAATTTCATATATGAAAAAGGGTAGTAATTAGGTTTTAGTTATAAAATGAAATTCTATTTTACAAAAACATACAAATTACCTTTTTGTAGCATACTGCAAAAAAAATTTCTTAAATAAAAATGTTTTAATGAAATTGAAAAAACTATGAAATTAACAACTTGTATTGTTTTATATTTAATCGATTTTTGTTATATTGATATAATTCAAAAATTAATCTTCATTGAGACTTCTCAATAAATTTTAAATTTGTAGACATTTATTTGTATATTGAGTAAAACAACTCAAGTCAAACATTTTGAAAATTTTGATAAAAATATCATTTTATGAAAAAGTTACGATCAGAACATTTTATTAAAGCGGTTTGAATCCAACTAATTTTTTAAATCTATGAAAATAAAATATAACTTTTAATTGTCAATTTGTAAAAAAGTTTTAAATTATTCGTAGTATTTTATTTTATATTTAATTGAGTGATTCTATTATTTTGTATGATTTTATCATCATTTGATTTCAGTATAATATAAATGTACAAGTAAAAATTAATAAATCCGTCTAACGCGTTCTTTATTATAAATTAATTTACGAACCAAGTTGTATAATAATTTATATAAAAGCTAATGGGTCATAAAAACTGTATGATCTCTTAAACGTTTAAAATAATTAATTTGCCAGTTTTAAAATAAAAATTTCATGAATATTTTATATTGCTTTAATTTTTATTTTTATAAAAATAGGTTTTTGTATAAATAACATATTTATGAATATAAATTCCTAGTATGTATCATACATTCACACACACCACATATATACACACACGTATTTTACTCGTATATGTAATTATGTACACGGATGATATACACATACATAAAAATAATTAATAGTACTTATTAACTACATGGCTAAAGATTGTTTTGTGTTATTACAGTATCTTCACCACGATAATTGTTGAAAAACAATTTTATTATTACTTCTTTAGTCTTCTTTTACAATTAAATGTTTTTAGTATGAATTGTTTAGGACACAAGATAAATAGAATAATTATTTTAATTTCGGTTATTTTTATATGAGAATTTTATAACAGTATACTGCTGAGTATGTCAAATAAGCCAAAACATTATTTTCCATTATACACCAAATGACTGTATCATTAAACTAGCCTTGCGACCTTGTTTCTAAAATTTTTTCCACTTAAAATGTTTCTTATTGGATAATACAATTGAAATACTTGGAATGTCTTGTATTTTATTATTTTTAAATATAAAATATTAATATATATGTATAAATTAATTAATCATCTAGTTTAAGATTCTAAGCAAAACGAAAAACGCATGAGTATTAAACAATTTTTAATCTATTTTCATTTTAAATGCCAAGTGATCAACAAAAATCTCTTAGAAATCAAAATAATCTTTTGTTATTAGAAACTCAAAATAAACGGTAAAAAAATTAATTTAAACCAGAAAAGTAAAAAAAAAAAAAAATTGAAAACATGATTAGGTAATTTCTTACAGTAAGAAACCATGATACTTATAACATGATCTCTCTATGAATCAAACAAAATTCTTTTTTGAAAATGATTGCATTTTCAATTTCGTGTTTTACTGGATTTTAATCATGTTAAATTATTAAGTGAATTTCAAAGCATAAACTCATGAAAGTTATCATTTGTTTGTCATTGCATTTACGTTTTTTAGTTGGGTGTAATAAGAGTTTAAAATAAAGCGCACAACTGTCTCGAATGTTAAATATTCCGAAGAAATATATTTTTGCTGTTGTGTATTTTCAATGGGAATTAATAACGAATAAAATGTATTGAAAATAAATTACGACATGAAAAGTAAGTTATGTTTATACATAAACGTAAACACAATACATAGACGTTTAAGTTGTATACTACTCATATTATCTCGAATGATTGGAATCGTTTTAGTCGGTAATCTAAAACGTAATCCCATGACATATCCTTAGTACCCGAGTCACACATGTAACGATTTGTAAGTAATGAACACATTGCGTTAGAGAGCGTAAACGGTTAAATTTGAACGAAAATTGCGGCACGAAACAGTAGTTCGATTGCACCGGTCCGGTATACCGGTATTGATAACTAACAACGTGACACGCAATCACGCTTATATCAGTATTTAACAAAATTAAAAATATCAAAATTAGCCGTTGTCGATCACAGAAATTACACCCTCTAAAATTTTACGTCCGTCTTCCGCGCCCTAGTTCCGGCCCTGGTCGCACGTAGTCAACAATAATAATGATAATGGGCACGGGCGCGCACCAATAGGTTTATAGGGACGGTTTTCGCCTCCCGGCGGAACTGACCTGTTATTAGCTGGCCCTCCTTGTCGGCGGCCGCGTTCGCGGCGGCGGCCACCATGGCGTCTTGGCCGTGCCACATGCCGGCGATCTTCCGGAAAACGTCGGACAGGCGTACGACCTCGCGACGGCGACTGTTGGACATGGCGCCGCGAACCCGTGTGGTTGCGCTGCTGGCCGAACACTGAACGGCGGCGGCACCCGTGTACTAACCTTACGGTGCGGTAGCGGCGGCGGCTTGACAACAACGACCTGCCGGGACGCCGGTACCACTTTCTCGCCGGGCGGCGGACAGCTGTTGCCTTTCCGTCGTCGACCGAAAACATATGAGAGAAAGCCCAACAGCTGATTTCAAACGAACCACCGCCGCCGCTGCCACCGCCGCCGCCACCGCCGCCGTTAATGCCGTGTCCTTAGAAAAATTATTTTTTTTTCCTTTGTCCTTAGTGCGCGTTGTCGGTTCGCCGCTGGTCGCGAGATGAAAATAAAATTAATTATTTTATAACAGTACAGCGTTAAAGGTACGGGAAAATAATTTGAATCGAGTTGCACTAATTTTTTTTCGGGTCCCTCGACTTGAGGTCCATGAATATTGTCCGTTACATTACATCAATATCACTTGAAACTTATCGCAAATCAAAATTGTTGTCGAAATTCTAAATACCATTATTTGACAACGTGAAATTATTCCCGTAATCATCCCTTACAACATTCGTATTACTCGTGTTTTAAATCTTTAGGAGTTACGCTTTTTGATAATTTTTAATGGAGCATGGTCGATATTTTGTTTGATTAAAATAACGTCTTTTGTTGTGAGAGTAGTAACAGTCACCGTCTTTATTTTCACTATATAAAATCGTTGACGGTAGAACAGAAATGTCCTCCACAGCTTTTCTTCTCTTCACAATTACGTTAATTATTTGTCTGTTAAGCATTTTTTTCTCGCATTTCGTATTCATTGCGATTTTCTTAATTTTTATATTGTTCTACGTTTAGATTCAAACGCGTTAAAAAAATATACTAAAATCAATTATTCAAACTCTAAAATCAGTCTGAGATGCAATTCAATATAGCCCAATGATATACACGACCTAAGTCCAACAACGGTAAACTATGTTGTGTGTAAAAAATGTGTAGTATTCACATTAACAGTTTCGGTAGGACTATAGTATATGAATTGTAATAATACATTTGAAACATAAATTTGTATTTTATCAGTTTAAATATGTAATAATCTTTATAAAAAATTTAAATCTTCAGTAAATACTCATTCTTATACCATAAAGTCTAAACATATCAAAGAAAAAAAAAAAGAAAAATATAAAATTAAGATTTATCATGAAAGTTCATTTGTTAGTATATTATTAAGTGAAACAAATATGTAATCGATATAAGATATATTAACTTCTAACGTTTCTTACATTTTAGTTGTTTAATAATTTGTAATACTATCTGCTATAACATTACACAATATATACTTATCAATATCTACAGATGTTTACAGTAGATCAACCATATATATTTTTCAACTTGTTTATGAAGTTAAATTTCAATCTCAAAAATACATTTTTAGCTGTCATAATGACAATGCACAGTATTTTAATTTTTATTATAGCATTAATATTACATACAAACAATACAAGTAGATACCTGCCATTTATATTATTATAAATATATATATATATATATATATTTAATACAGTTACACTTGCGTGTAGCGGACCCGCAACATTTTCACTTGTAATGATGCATCCACCCACCCCACATAACGACGATTATCGTAGGTATATGTTTATTATAATCAGGGACTGAATTTTACGTTTCCGGTTCTGAAAAAAATATCGGTTCCAATTTCGATGCCGGTTTATACGAGTAAATAACAAAAAATGTAAGTTATTTAATTTTTATAATTTAATTAATTTCAAATTTCGGTATTATATTTACGAGAATGTAAATAATATAAAATAATATAATATAATATAATATATATAAATAATATTTTTCTCGTATGTGAGAAAAATTTTGATCTTTTGCGATTATTTAAAAAAAAAAAAAATGTAATAAAATATTAGTAAGTAGTGTTGACTGGTGGCAATCATGCAGTCGGTAATAATTTCCATGGGTAATATTCGGTAACCAATAATACACATAATATACAGTACCTAAGTTGTCGTGTTGTAATACTCGTATAGATGTTTAGACGGTGCGATGTAAGCTCCAGCGTCTCTTGCCGTATGCGACTATTTATTTTATTTTCATTTAATCCTACGAAAGAAGATTTCTTAACCGACTTAATGTATTTTATATAATAATGTACACGTGCGTATTGTGTATGCGTACGTCTTGCGTAGTTGCATCCGAAAAACAAGAAAATCGTAAGCGGATTACGACGAAAGTGGAATTCTGATGTTCAAATAACGGAGCATTTTTGAGATCTACTGATTATAGTGACCCAGTGTTTGTTATAAAAATGGTAAAATCTTAAGTGAAAAATTTCCCGGCTTACGAGAAAGCATAATAGGTCTTTCAGAAAAAAAAAAAAAATCCTTGCGGTTGGTTATAAAATGCATAAGCTTCGAGTGTTAATAATTAGGAAACGAATTTAAAAGCTCTAGAAAAACAAGAAAAAATATTTAGCAATACATTTTATACGCTTTAATTCATTAAGATTATTATTGCAATTTTTAAAAATGAGTTTTAAAATATTATTTAAAAAAAAAAAAAATTATAAATTGTGATAAGCTTTGGAAATTTTTAAGTAAAATATAATATAATCACATATATAGAATTTACACTTATATAAAATATGGCTTTTGTTTAGTTATAATTTAATATTCGATAAGAAAAATGTAATTGTTTTTTGGTTTTTGTTTTTTAAATAGTTTTATTTATTTGACCTTAACAGTCAACTGTAAATCAAATAATTGTACAGTTTTGATTATTATATATTGTGTAATTTATATATCTTAACCTTTACTTCATAACTTTTGCACATTTTTCCATACTAAATAATATCTTATAGGGCTATTATGTGAAACTATATCTGTTTCAATATAATATATTTATGACATCCTTTTAACACTAAATAAAAAAATTAATGATAAGGTTTTGTTTTGTTTAATAGTTATGAATAGAGTTCGGATTTGAAAGTAAAAGCCTTTTTTTGAGTAATTATATTAGAAAAATAATTTTTATATTAAATTGTGTTTCATTTAATATCCAAACCGAAGGATGTGTTTTTTTGCTTTTTTTTCTTATAAATACTTTTTTGCTTTTTTTTTGCCTTTTTTCCTATAATTAACTTTTTTGTATTTGATTTTTAATTGATTTAATAACCTTTTACACAGCTATAGAATTATTGGTACAGATCAATAAGAGCCTGTGAAGACGGTGCAATGTCGATGTTATGTTTAAAATTATTAGTAATCTTAATTTAGATAATTTTTTACCCATGAAATACTCCCCAATAACTTCGGTGGACGTCTATAGATTATTTTCGATGTACAAAAATATTTTAAAGCCAAACCGTCAACGTTTTACTGAAGATAGCTTATCTAAGAACATGATAGTGAATTTTTTATTACTAACTAGTTAGTCTATTTAATTTTGAAATAATTTTTTTAATTGCTTTTTATATAAATTAAATGCCTTTTTTTACATTTTAAATGCTTTTTTTTATCGATTATATTGCTTTCAAATCTGAACCGTAGTTATGAAGAATGACAAAAAGGATATTATTCATGGAAAAAAGTAAACGGAACATATTGAAACGACTATTTAAAATAAAAAAAATTGTTATTACTAATAAAATACCTTTAAATGAACTATTGTCTGTGTATGATCCAGTCTACAGTCTCATTATTATTTTATTATTATATTTTAATTAAGGATAAAATAAAAAAATTTTTTTCCATTCACTTATCTCGTGTAACTACTCGTTTTTCAAACAAAAATTGGATTTTAAAGTGTTTATTACTTTGAGATAAAGATGTTATTCAAACAGAAAATATTGAATCATTGATTTGCCATCAAACAAATAATATCTTTTATTTACATAAATCCAAACAGTCGAACATATAATAATGTGTTAACATTTATACAATGTCAATATAAGTATGACTATATATAATATATTGGTATAAAAACTTGTGAATGCGTAGCATATGTCACACTGCACGTGCTGCACCTTGTGCAATACAATATTATATAATTATTATTTATACCCCCACACAGTTTACCATATACGAATTATTTGGAGCCGGTTTACCGATGAAACAAACTATAATAATTACAATAGTGTAACATAATTTGCTGCCTCTCTAGAAAGAGAGTGAGGAAGAGAAAGAGACCACGAGCGTGTTGTTCTTTATTTACATAACATAGTATCGTGTAAAAAAAATGAATACTACAACCTATATATATATATATATGTTGCATCCACATAGTGAAGTCATTCATTTCATGAACTGGGTATCCAGATAGTGAATTCGTCCAGCTCGTAAATTTTGACGAAAATACATTATATGGACATCCATTTCATGAAATGGACAATACCTATATATACTATATACTATACTTATATGTACCTAATATTGTGTACTTTTTGTAATTGTTATAAAACAAAATTGTTATATTATTTAGTAATAAATAATTATATTATATCATAGTATTATAACTAATTTTTTATATTGTTTTATGAAAAAAATATAACAATAATAATATAACTACATGTTAAAACAAAACTTGGACATGAAAGTCAAATTATAGCTGCTGAAAAATGATCAAGGTGGATAATACAATATATTTAAAATGTGCTACTAATTTTTAGAACTTAATTTAACTTAATTTTTAACAGGGAAACAACAAAATAATTAACGATTTTTAAATAAATAAATGTGTTGTATTCGGAATATCGAAAGTTGATAGGGGACCTACAGATTCTCCAAATATAATTTGTGTGAAGAATAGAACAATAGTACTTATGCTACACACAAACTCTCACTAAATGTTATTTTTTGAACTACTTAGGAGTTGCATACAGTCAACCATCATCCGAATATCTGATAAGGAAACATTCATATCATATCGGATGTTGAATTGCCGAATTTAATTTTGATGTCTCTCTCATAGTCTCATATAATATAGATCACGGATAAAACATTAATATCTTTATTGATGTTGAAAAGTATGCTATGTAACAGATGTCATAATCAATCATCATGTAAAAATAAATAAATGTTTATGTCAATATGTTTACATCGATCAATTATTTTGTTAAAATATAATTATTTATATAATAAGTATGATGATTTATGAAAAATAATGTAATGTACCTAATATCAGGTGCGTAGCCAGGGGGGTGTTACAAGTATAGTAACACCCTCAGTGTGGTATACTTAGTATGTTTTATCAAGATAAAAATACATCATAAGCCGTTGTTTACTTATTTATCAAAATTAAATATATATTACGATAACAATAATGTAAAACACTAAAGCCGGGACCCGGCATTAATTAGTAATAACTAGGCTTAGGGACTTATAGCTCTAAAAATACTCAAATATGCATGCAAATATACTTCTAAAATCATTAAAATATACATTATAATATGAACTTATATACATTAAAAAAAAATTACCATGTAGCACACAAAATAAAACGTGTCCATCAGATGCAAATGTATCTTTAAACTCCGAAACAAAACTTCGTAGTCGGCTACTCGTAGACCGTTGTACTTTCGGCAGTACACAATAATAAATATTTCCTACTGTTCATCGACTTTTAAATATATTAATTACTTTACCAGTAATCATTGCAAGCAGTGAAAGATCTTTTTCCTCTTTACGGCGCTTGAAAATATATTTGAAGAACACAACTGGTGAAAATCGGTTGAACGGCTTAGCAGTTATGAATTATCATCGGGATTTAGTCATAACCACCGATAAAATAATAGATACTCTAGCTCTAAAAAGTAGATGCATTAAGTTAATTTAATTAAAAATATTTATTATTTTTTGTATTAATTATAATAATATATTTGTGAAAAATTTTAATATACGTAAAGTAATCAATTTCGTATGTATAATTTTGTCAATTAATTTTGAATAACACCCTCCCTTAGAAATGTTTAGCTACGCGCCTGCTTAATATGATATAATTATTATATTTTTGTTCATAAAACAATATAAAAAAGTAGTTATAATACTATGATATTAAATAATTTTTTATTGCTAAATAACAAAAATTTTATTTTATAAAAAATACACAAAATACACAATGTTAGGTCTAGGTATAGTATATAGGTACTGTCAATTTTATGAAATAGATGTCCATATAATGTATTTTCATCAAAATTCATGATCTGGATGAATTTCATTGTCTAAATATCCAGTTCATGAAATAAATGATTTCACTATGTGAATACGACATATATACATATTATTTATACCAATTAGAAACCTTATCTCGGATGAAGAACGAGTGTTTTCAATCGGGATAACTTTTACTCGTAAAAAAAAAATCCGGAACCTGCACCTCTGAACGTATTGTAGACCGAATAGGACAACAGAGGATAAAATTATTGCACCCGCAAACAAAATTGGGTAAAAAAGTAGGTAATTGGTGATCATAGTATAAATGAAAGTTGTTTTCCGATATATCGCCGTTCATCCGATTTGTTAATACGATAAACGAAAAGGGTTGAAAAAATCCTTATGTACAAACCCCCGACGATGCAGTATATATGCAGGAGAATGCAGGACTCCAATCGGGTCAACCTTGAACGTAGTGACACGACCGAAAACCAGTATAATGCCGCTGCATTGTACACATGTATAGTACAGGTATACGAGGGCCACTCCCGGGACACGTCGTTTTTTACGATCGACCGAACAATGGTCGGCCAGATAAGCCGCCCAGTTGAAGCCAATACGTCTTTTAAGACTCGTGTTCAAACACGCACACACATGCATGCGATAATAATTACCTTTATAATAACACAATACGCATTCCTATATACGAATCGTAGTATATACCTATGTACTGTCAGCGCTAGGTCGGTTTATGTACCCACGCACACGCAAGATGGGCAAAATAAATCATTTTTAGAATAAAAAAGACAAGCATCCAAGCTCCGAGTCAAGTTATACGCATTATTATACGTCATACAGCTTATAACTATATTTGACGACACGGGTATAGAAGTAATGAACTTGACGTTGCGCTCAAAAGTGTAATCATTACGTCGAACGACTACCCAAAATTAGTAGTCGTAGATAATAAAGAAATGGATGGACCTTGCCACATACTAGTATAATGCGTTTACAAAGAGCATATTATGTTACCATAAGTTATAAAAACCAGTAGTTATTGAAACGTAGTTATCATTGAAATAATATATTATTTCATATGTTATTATTAAAATTAATGTGGAACTATATTTTTATAAATTAAATTATTAAAATAACTGATCAACTGCCCATCATCACAGAAAAATATCATCAACTTATAATAACCATAGAGCAACTGCTGAAAAACACTAATTTCTAGTCATTTCTTCGGGCACACCAAACTCCGAGTATTAAGTACTCGTATACGGGAAGAGCACATACATTTCTGTATTCGTTTATTTCTATGTTCGTTGTCCGGTAAACATATAGACGTCTAATAGATGATAAATTTAATCAATAAGCAATAAATTGACAAAGAATTTTCTGCAAAAATTACGACATTTTTAATAGTTTAATGGTTTTATAAAATATCATAGCAACTTATCATGTTCGATTTTGTTGATAATTCATTTATCATTTGTACTTGAAAATAAAAATAATTTTATGTATACAATGTACCTACTAACAACAAAATAAATAAATAGGTATATTACAAAATTATGCGTAGGAAACTGTACGATTATTCCAAGGAAGCGATTAATTTAATAGCCACATTTGCATTATTTTAAATAGCAACGATAGGTTTGTACAATAAACAGTGACATTTTCTTCTTTTTTATTTTTTTTATTTTAAGCTCATTATAGATTAATGTTAATTATGTGTGTAGAATCTTTTTTTTAAATTTCGCCCAGTGGAAATTTGATAAAATATCAACTGGGCCGTACAGTGCGTGATACGAGTGACTGACGAACTAACTGAGTACAAAAAGCAGTTTTAATAAATATATCACGTAACTCTAGGTACACAACCGACCGATTCATTTGACATACTGTTAAACTGAGTATACTGTACTATACGTGTATATAATTCGATCATGGCACGGAAATCGATAAAATAAACCTGACCATCATAATATTAATTGTTGGTCTGCAATGTAACGTATATCATTTTTTTTTTTTTTTTTTTTGGATCGAATTTCGGACGATTGTTGTACGATTGTTATAAGTCACCGTATCGAAATATCTCAAAAAAACAAAATAATTGTTCTTATTTTATTCTGTTAATTTGAATTATTTTTTTTTTTTTTACGTTATGAATAAATAATTATATGCCTATTCGCATCTTTATACGTAAACTCAAATTACTTTTTACAGGTTACACCAGGTTGGCACCCATTTGTTCAACGTACACATAGCACACAGTATATGTAATAAAAACATAAAAATACAAAAACAACTTTAATTATTTTATAATTAATTTGCATTAGTAATTTTATTGCATTAGATTTTACGCGTGTTATGTTAAAATATTATTGTTGTAACATTTTGACTAACAGTCATTATAATTAATTTGATTTTAGAATACCACTGTATAACACACATTATAATGTATGTCTATTATCAGTATATTTATGTTAACTATTTTTTTTGAAAATAATGAAGTTGAGAATATTATAGTTTCCTACGAGATGCATCTACCAACATTGTATTTTTAGAAGGTAATTCATTTTGAACTGAACATGTAAACAAATGTATTGTGTTTCAATATCACAATTTCAGTTTTAATATATGTAAATGTAATAAATTCAGGACTATTTTAATTTAGTAGTAAATAAGTAGTCTAACAAAATACTAAAATCACCCAATATATTATTTCAAAATTATAATTTCTGTTGAAACTAGACTAGGTTCCATTTTAACTGTATTAAAGGAATGGTAATACATAACATATAAACTTATATACCAAATATACAATTATTTATTAAATAACAAATAATTTAGTATATTATTTTAATGAAATATGTTATAACTTCAACAGCCTCCATAATAGACAAGTATAAAAAGAAAAATTAGAAATTTTATTTAAATTATACAACAAAATAATGGACATAAAGACAAATAAAAAGTGGAAAAATATGAGTACTTAATCCAAAAATAAAAAATATAGAAATATTTATGAATTAATATAAAATATTAATATTCGTTGATAATGGTTTTATTATTTATATAACTATGAGATAAATAATTTACGGTTTTACATTATAATTCATCAATACAATTTATTTGAGGCTGGCCTATGGATGATTAATACTTATAAATAATCCACTATAATTTTAAATTTACAAACTTATAGTTAGATAATTAACTTTGTGATTAGTAAAAATTTGATTTACTTTGACTCAAATCTCTATTATAAGTAATTTCAGTATACTGTAGTATAATATAGCATGAAGATTCAGAAATTTAGGGAAAACAAGATCATACTTATTTTTTTAAAGAGAGAGAGGAATGTAAAGGTAAATTAATTTATTTACCTTTTCTATTAATTTTTTTTAAAAAAAAAAAAAAACGTATTCTCACTAAAATGTAAAAAATTAATATAATAAAATATAATAAATTGTTTATTCTGAATACATAGAATATAAATAAAATATAATACAATATTTTATTAAAATCATATTGATATATTAATGTATAACGTATACACAAAATAAATATTAAACTTCACAAAAATATATTATAATTTAAATTCTATTTACATAAATTGTGTTATGATTATAAATGTTAATGGTAAAAAAACTAAGAATAGTTTATGCACGCGGAGGACTGTAGGAGGATAGCTTCAACTTTTAATGGCTAATCGTTATATTGTATATTGTAGACGAACACACCAACATAAAAAACGCATTATAGATAAAACTCAGTCTTAATCTTAATTTAAAGTGTATAAACTCTGTAATACATTTGATGTAAAACAATAGAAGTATTAAACCGTAAAGCTTAATGTGTACCCTAATGATCTAAAATGCGTATACATATATGACACACTCATATGGTTAGACTTTAATAATATTATATACGAAAGTGTAAAGGGTTATGTTAGCTAATGCAGATGAATAAATAATAATAATGTAAAAATTAGATCAAATTGGTATATTTTTTTTTTTATAAAGGCTTCACAAAAATAATTATTTCGGTAACGGCATTATAAAATCATGACATATGTTTGTCGTACCGGATGGATATTCATTAAAAAGTACGTACATAAATTGATACGGGTGGTTGATTTTAATAGGGTACTTGTCATGTACAGGTGAGATAGATTAAATTTAAAAACACTGAAATACGGATATGAAGTTATAGAACAGGGGTCGGCAGTTTACGGCACCGAAGCTGCATGCGAATCTTTAGCTTTGCAGATTTTTAAAATACTCCTTAAATTTTAAAGTTTTTTCCTTGCATACGAAATTTGTATATTTAATTAAAACAAAATAAAAATAACTTTTTCCAACGAAAAGGTTATCAACCCCTGTTATAGAGGGTGGGATTAGTGTTCTTTAAAAAAAAAAAAAATGAAAAAAAATATATTAATAAGCGTTAGTTAGTAATTTGTAGTGTAATCAAATGTTGAAAATAATCGTTTTTATGCAAGTGTACTAAAAATGTTTATTGCTAAATGAGACAGTAAAAATACATAACTAACTTTGTTGCTTCACATGATTTTTTTTTATAATTCGCTACTTGAATGAAATTAAATGAAACCATAAAGATAAAAGTATAAATTACATTTTGTCATTTATCAAGTTAATGATTTTTGTCTATTATATATATAGTATATCTATTGCATATTTGCAATAGCAAATCTATTAGCATATTTTTTAAGATATATAGAAGCAAAATCTTGTAAATGTTCGCTTGATAAGAAGATTGTACATAAAATTACTCGTACTTGTGAATTAGTTTTTGCTTATTATGAACAAAATAATATGATATTACAACATTCATGTACAAACTGTTATTTTTAATTGAAATATTGTCTTTTGATGTAATGTGGAAGTAGTAGCACATGTCAAAGTTAATTTAATATTTTCTAGAATATTATAAACCATGAAATTATTAAAATTTTATCTTTATTGGTTTTTTAAACTTTAAATAAAAATTGTATATAATTATTTATTAAATCGATAGAAAAATTATATATGGTGCTGTAATTTCGCTATTTTAAAATTAAAGAATTCAGCTTAAATTCAAACAATTATACTCAATAATTTATCTGTAATACAAATTAATTCGGGAATGTGACATTTTGAAATAATTATTATAACTATCAATAAATTTGGAAGCATTTTTTAGATATAAATGCACCTAATTACTTAAAGATTGAAACTTATAATAGCTAATATTAACATTACATTCTAATTTATAAATAGAGATTGGGTTATTTTGAATAAAATACATTTTTTATAGTTTTAATAATAATAAAATAATTTAGTTATGTTTATAAAATAATTAATAAATTTTCTAACGTTCAATCTTTAGTGACTGTGAGTGAATAGTTCTCAAGGAATAGTATTTTTTAGTATTACTGATAAAAAAACATCCAAAGTTAGTAAACATTTAATAATAATAGAATAATCGATTTGTTGTCTTTAAAGTTTAAATGTTATATTTATATTCACTAGATTATAATTTTCTATAAAATATTTTTTAGTTTTTTTTAGTTATATTTTCAATATATTTTTATTAATGTACAATGTATTACTCGTGTACTTATATATTACTTCAATATATTCCTTGTATTTGATTAAATTCCATAGAATCACAAAGTTTAAATAAATAATTTTTAGAATTGGTTTGTAATGGTTAAAATAAATATAACTCACGCTTTTAACGAAATTTGATATTTTTATTAAAAAAAAAATAAATATAAAGGTATTACGTTTTTTTTTTATTTACTCTAAATATTATCAATGATAATTTAATTATATAAGAGTAATAATTAGCTTATTTATTAATTTTACATCAATTTTAATAATACTTCAAAGACTTTGTTTTATTTATAAGATTTCTATTAAAATTGAGATATTTGAAACCTCAGTATTTAAATGTAGACTTTCATAAATAATAGATAACTTTTTAAAAATAAATCATGTTTTAGTGTACAGATGAAAAAAGTTGTCACAAGAGTAATTTTGAAAAAATATTCCTAATTATGAAATATCAAATGTGAATTAATCAACACGGAATTCATTAGCATAATATAACATAGAAATTTCAAAAGATAGCCGCTACTCGTTATTCATGATTTTAATGTTCAAAAAATGATGAAATAACTTATGTAGGCATAGAGGATGAAGTCCCCCACTACTCTTTGTATGGCGTTTATATTTAGACCCCTTTTACTTCAGATTAATACGGATAAAAACGTTTGTAACATTCTTGTCAATTATAAAATACAGTTGGTGAAAAACTATAGAAATATCTGTAGCGACATTTTAGTCAATGAATAAACATTTTGATTGAAAATTCGCCGTGTAATTTAATAACATAGTGTAATATTAAAATGCCTTTTGGCTTCCAATTACCAAATATTAAATAATATAAAATAATCATTGTTTTATTTTTATTAATCATTTGGCATTGTGTTACACAGAGTAAACTTAGGATACTTATTGTTTTATACTAAACTTCTTTTTTGCTTATATAAGTCGATATTTTGATTAGATACTGACCTTCAGATCTCGACCAAAAATATGAATTAATATGTACGTGAACATTGAGTCCACGAACACGTGAATGAAAAATTTGTGTTCGCATATACTCGTGCATTTAATATACGTGTTCACGTATATTACTATATTTACAAATATTTGTTTAAGTGACCGTTACAAAGTACTGCAGCGTGAATATAAATAGGTTAATGCTGTCTTCACCCTCTTTACCTTAAAGACACGTGGAGCACGGACCCAAACTAATGGGGCCCCCGACCTACGAAAGCTCCAAAAAATTAATTTACATCTTTACGTTGTAACATATTTGCGTAACCTATCTCAACTAAAATATTTGACTATGAAGACTAAATAATAAGTTACAATTTAAAAATATTTAATTTAATTAACCATGCTATAATATTTCTATTTTCGGTTTGTTTGAAATTCGTCGTTACAAATGTATCAAATACTTAGGCAAATTTAATTTAATGTGAAAGCGTGTGCATATAAAATAGGAAACTCTCGTACAGACATTCTTTTAATACGTAATCATTGTTATTCATAACAATTAATTCAAATTTTAAAACTTTCATCAATAAGGTTTATCAAAATTCAAAATTGTCACCACTATAGATAAAATAGCTAAGGGTATTATTATTATTATTATTATTATTATTATTATTTATTACGAAAATAAATATGTTTCAAGTCACAAAAATACTTTATGAAAAATGTAAAAAGAAACGTTGTAAACGGCATTTGTTTGAAAGATTATAATATACAAATGTATTTCTCTGTTTTTCGAATTACCCATTTGAAAAACTACAAGCAAATATTGTTTGTTAGGTACTTAGTATATCGTTTTTAGGGAGTTGTTGAAGTACTTACATATTATTTACATTATTATATATTCGATTTTTGAAAAAAAAAATTTAAATTACTGTTTTATGTTTAAAACGTATTATACTTGATGATTAAAGTAAAAAGAAACATTTATCATTATTAATATTTTTAAAAATAATTGCCATTTATAATGAAATTTTAACTTATGATTGAATTGATAGGTAGTTTGTTTATTATGTCAATAACATTCTTGTATTTAAATTTATTCAGAATTTGGGTACAGATTTATAAGATTTGAATAGTATATTTAAATTTGATTCCGATCACCAGTTAAAAATAGTTATGGTTTGTGTAATGGTTTTGTTGAAAATGGTTCTATATAATTATTCGATGTACCTACTATTTCGATAGTAAATATGATATTTGTGAATTAGATTACAGACGTACACTATTCGCTTCGATCAATAAAAGCGTTTAGGTAGGTACTCGAACCATATATCTGTAACGATAATCGTCGTACGAATCGGAAGTGTCTCAAAATCGGTGTTCATAGATCTTGACGAGCGTCAACTCGTAATGCGGCTTCAGAGATGATTAAACATTTGATTTATGTACACATTTCGGTGCGTTTATTAGGGCCGGTGTATTATACAGATATATATATATACCTACGCATTTACGCCTGAGTGCTGGTGCGTGCGTGTGTGTCTAAGTATAATAATAATATTATGATAACAATATTTAAATTAAGAGTGTGCGGGATAGGCGTACCGTCGGTAAACGCTATTATCGCCGTGAGATATACATGTATATTATTTTACGGTAGCAGTATGGTTAACTAATGATGATGCTTTTGCCGTTGTTGTTACTGTTATCGAAAGCATATTATTACGTGCTGATGACTCGTAACCGAACGAGTGCCAGGTTTTCAAATTGCATGGGGGACTTAAAAGCGTAAAAACATTAAAAACCAGAAAATAAGAAAATAAAAACTTTTTTTTAACAAAACAACTGATAACTTGTTCAATATGACAGTATATTTTACATCTTTATTTTTATTATGTTAATTTTGTAATATCAAAATATTCAAATTCTATCAGAGTTATAAATGTTGTACGTAATGTAAACGTATTTACATATCGTTTCATTAATTTTTTTTTTTTTATTATACGGGGTATATTTCGGAATAGACAGTAGCGCAGCACCCCAGTATACATAGTCGGCGCCCATGGTCGTTGAGTTAACACTATGTTTGAATTCATTGTTGAAACTATTTCACACCGTGATTTAACGTATGTAAAACAACGTAAGGGAAATGAAGAGAAAACTTCTGGTCGACGACCGGCGAAAGACAATAATTAATTGCCGTGAATCTGAAAACATTTCGTGAAACGCATCAACTACTACAACTCGCGTATATCTCTATATTGTATGTTTCGATCGCAATCATCTCCCAGCTTCCCCTCGTCAAACTAGTTTTCAATTTTTAACATCAAATTAAATAATGGTTTTTAAAAAGGTACACAGCTTTCCGCAGTTCTTGCAAGTCTTGTACATTTTACAACATCCAAAACAACCGGTATTGAACAATAATTGTATCCACCGTCTCGACGGTATTTAATCACTTAGGTTTTCAATATTTTTATAGCAATATTATGTTATATTAAAAAATACGAAAAGAAAATAATAAATACAAAAGAAAATACAGAAACGTTTCTGTTTGCTTTTCGTATTTTTTCACTCACAATTAGTTCGTCGTTAAAATACAGTTGAACAGTGCTTATAATATTTATTTGGATTTTTCAAGTTCGTCAAAAGTTTTTATACACATATACATCCCTATTCGGGGGATCCTGAACTTATTGCAATATCGTTGAGTTCTGTATCAGTTATATTTGATTAAAGTTATGAATGTTTAAAAAAAAATCTACATTTCAACACAAACTGTTTCTAAACGTCATTAAAATATTTGATTCACAATGATTTATAATAGCATATTATTGGCTCAATTGACGATGTATAAAGAAAGGGTGCAGGTGACAGTGGCAGCCCGAGGTACGTATCCAGACTTTTACGTTTTGAAATGAAATACTCTAAATGCGTTTGGGGAATATATTCAAAATGTGTATTGTGTAATATAATTGGTAAAATCACTTTAGAAAATGTTATGAATATAGTACGAGGGAGACGTTACACCAACACCGACTTGAAGTACAAATTGTATACAGTCGTGTAACGTAAAAATATACAGGAATATGTAAAATAATATCTTATTTTTCTGCGATGGTTTAAAATAATGAATATTGTATAAAAATAGTATTTATTATTAATACTTTAATACGTGCGAGACATAAAGACATAAATGTACTTAGTCTTAAAATACCTGAGTAGAATTTTTTTAAATTTAATTTTAAAAATTTTAATGAAGTTTCAATCCTGACGTATAATTAATATTTTTTTTTTAAATAATATACTGAAAGTGATCAGAGACAAAACCTAGATAGCAAAAAAATCTAAGACGAAAATATAATTGATAGTATCAAAAGTTATACGGTAAACATTCTTAATTTTTATCGATCACTACAAACTGTAATACTGATAAATTTAATGTCGTTGAATAATAATTGTTTTATTTTATTTTTGTGTCAATTGGAAATATGTCATTAAGAATATTTAATGTGATATTATTTTTCAGAATTTAACACGTTTGCCAATTCTGTTTTCCTTAATTCGTGGACTCTATCAATAGTTTTATATTTATATCTCCTATAAAATTTAATGACATATTTGCATTTATATCCGATTATTATTTATAATGAATTGTTTATTATAATAATTATCTTATATTATTCCTTATACTTAACTATTGTTTGTAGTGTACGATTTGTTTATGATCTTATATTTTAAAACCTATAATATAGAGTGCATGATAATCATTCCATAGCATCTTTAAATTTTTTTATGATTTGTTAAATCGTTCTCCACGTACATTTTTGTTGGTATTTTTGGCTGCTACGCTTACAATAGAATAGTATGTAATATTTTCAACTGTAAAGGTTTGTCAGATTGATTATGTATTCATTTAAATAAAACGAAAACTATTTGAAAATTCGATAAAAGTTTCATTTATTCGCCGATATGTTTAATTGACAACAGGTTAATTTTTTTTAATAAAACGTTAAAGTTAGAAGTGTTTAAAGTGTGTTGAGTGTTTTAATAATGCACACATATGAGAATGACAAAATCAAGCATTTGATGAACTAATAATTTCATTAACTGTTTATCTATATTTTTTTACGACTTAGGTACCAATTGTTAGTTTTAAAATATCAAACAAAATTGACGTTAATTTTTTCATTCTGTGTAATGATTATAAATATTCAGCTGTTTCATTGAATTTCTTTTTCGAATTTCAAAATTTAACAAAATAATGATTGAACCGTTTCGATTACATAGATATGTGTATAAATGTACAATTAAATTATAGACTCGTTACAAGTGGAAACTATACTAAAGAAACCTGGAGACGCTCGATCAATATTTACCCATGTCATGATAATTTTATTATTTCCACAATTAAGAAAAATTAAAAAATTATATTACGAATTATAATTTGTTTAAAATCACACTATAGTATAATTTATTACTATCGGCGATAGGTATGCTAAATTGAGTTTGAGAAGTAATTCAATGGCGTACAAATTTGATTGTAAAGCTGGCAATCGTGTGTGCCTACACATTTTGCAGGACAAGCGAAAGCTCTTTTCACGAACACATGTCACATGTATTTATATCTCAAATATTTCAAGATTCCAAGTACAATTTGACATCACCAGAGGTTTTTACGAAAAATATAATACAAAAAACGAGATTCCTAGGTCAGATGAGATATAGGGATGAGTGAATGGAATTGCTGTATTTGTATTATCAACTTGAAACCAATATACCGTTACTCTCGAAAAAACAATTCTAAGTGGAAGAGGTTGAGTGGGTCAGTTTGTATTTTTAAAGATGTAGAAAAACTAAATTTCTTAATAACGTAAGTTTTAGTTTTCATTTTCTAACATTCCCAAATAAAAAAAATCATCTAAAATTTAGGAAAATATTTGTTTTCAAACAGCACAAATTGAAATAATTCAAACTATGAAATGTCATTAAATAAATAAATAATATCGTTTAATGGGAATCAGATAAAATATAATGTAAAATTAACAGTTTACGAATTTTTAGTTATAAAATTGCTATGTCAAAATTTAATATTTAAAAACACTTTTTTCTTTGAAATTAAGCTCAATTTTTTTTTTTAAAGTAATAATAAGTAATAGATTTTTTAAGTAATAGATACCTATTACTTATAGATACCTATATTTGAAGAACTTTGTGTTAAATTTTCAATACCTTTTGTCAAAACAAAATTATTTTATCGATATTTTCATATGTACATATGATATACATAATAGGGTGGACTTTAGCTATAGACGAAAAAATTTTTTTTTAATACTTTTGATTTCTCACCCCCTTCACGTGCCACAAGAGGGTTGAATATTAGCGAAAAAGGGTTTTTTTTGTCATTTTTTGACTATATTCAAAAAAATATTGCATTTATCTTAAAAATGTATAAAACATATATGATAGATATTTATATTTTCAATAAAAAATATATTTATACAATTTCTCATAAATCTATTATTTCCCAAGAAAAATCATAAAATATTGAATATTTTATTTATTTAAAAAAAACCATTTTTTACAGTTATTTAAATATATTAAAATAATGGTTGATGTTACGACAAAATATCTTATATACAATTGATAAAGAACTTTATTTCCTAAAAAAAAGTTAATTAGCATAAATTTCATTGGATTGAATGTTTTATTGTAACAGTCGGGATAATGTGAAAAAATGTAACGTATCTAAAATGTTATCATGTTAATTCAAGAGTTTCATTAATAATACACGTTTAAATATAATAAAGTTTATATGTCTTATAAATCTATTATTATTATTATCTATTAATTATTATTTCATAAGAAAAATTATATAAAAGCAATTACTATTATAATTTTTTAATTTTTTTATATAGTTGATTTCTTTCAGCTATTTAAAAGTTTTCGGACAAGGTGGTTTTTTTTCCAATTTGGGAATCGTCGATGATACTCGGATTACACTACTTGCAGTAAATATTGCTTCTGGTCTTCGCTTTTAGTTATTAATTTGTTATAATCTTCAATTAATTTCACTCTTCACTCCGCAATATCATTAACTACAATTAAGTTATTTACTAATTATTTCCCTTTTTTATATTGATTTACATTTTCGTTCCATAATTTCGGATCTAAATCTAAAAAGTCTAACATTATAGCGAATCTATTAAAAATAATTCCTATATTGAACTGATATAAAATTATCGATATATTTATTAGCATAACCATATATTTTATTTGATTATAAAATTATTCGTCTTTTGTGTTCTTATTTGATATCAAAAGTCTTCATTGCTTTAACCATTTTTGCATTTGTTTTCAGTGATATATTGTCACCAAAAAATGCTAATGATGTTACTTTTGGTTTTAGGTACCACAAATGACTAAATATTTTTTTTAATGTTAATTTTGAAATTTATATATCAATAACCTCGTACAATATTAGCTCTTTAATAAATTGTAAGTCCATGTTTCGTGCCAGAGCAGCAGCTGGAGCACAAAACCACTATTTAACATATATCCGAGCTATAAAAATACACAAGTCGTGGAAAGCATTATGTTCATTTAATGTTAATTTAAATTCGTTTCGAAATAAAAATATTTTCAGAGTATAAAAAGCTTTTTCCATCCATCGAGTATGATGTGTGGGTCCTGGAACTGAAAAATATACCATTTTGAGGTTTTTCACCTGAAAATAAATTAATAAGTTTAACAGTTCTTTAAAGCCATCTTGAGGTTGAAACTGTAGTAATTGATTTTTACCGAATATTAAAAGGTTTTCTTTGAAATCTTGTACTAATTGAAAAACAAAAGTATCTTCCAATCCACTATAAAAGTTTTTAACATTAATGTTAAGCCAAGCTTTTTGGAAACGTTTAAAATTTGTACATCTGGGTCGGGATGCAATATCAATTTTTATTTCAAAAAGATTTTTCAATATAACTTCAAGTATATGATGTTTACATGGTCTAATTATATACAAACGCCTTTTAATCGACCTATGTTAGATGCGGTTGTATCACAACATAAAGCTTGTATGTTTTTGGTTAAACCCCAATTTTCAAGAGCCTGATAATTGCTATTGCTTGATTTTGTCTAGTGCTCGACAAAAGTTCTAGTACACCAAGCAACTGCTCTTTGCCTTTAAATGATAATACTATTGGTATACCTATAGGTGGTTAACCATTTTTTTTCCGTTAAGTGAGGGAAGAAGTTTACCATCCCATAATCTCAACTGTAACATATTATCCGATTCCGATAGAACTATTAGGTACAAAATATTATCTACTCGTATACAATTTATTATTATCTTAAACTGCGTGTTATTTATGAAACTATTGAGTTACGATAGTAACATTTTAGCTTGACACTTTCAATTTACACAGTGTTTCAAAAATGCAAATATTAAAAATTTATATAACTTTATAAGCTCTAAGTAATGTACAAAAATGATAATATAGGTAGTAATAAAAAATTAATTTTTTTAAATAAATAAAATATTCAATATTACCTGTATCATTTTTCTTATGAAATAATAAACAATAATAATAGATTTATAAGACATTATATAAACTTTATTATATTAAAACGTGTATTAACTTGAAACTCTTGAATTAACATGATAAAATTTTAGTTACATTAAGTTTTTTTACGTTAACCCGACTGTTACAATAAAACATTCAATCCAATGAAATTTATGCTAATTAATTTTTTTTTAGGAAATAAAATTTTTTATCAATTGTATACAAGATATTTTGTCGTATCATCAACCATTATTTTAATATATTTAAATAACTGTAAAAAATCGTTTTTTTTTTTTTTTAAATAAATAAAATATTCAATATTTTATCATTTTTCTTGGGAAATAATAGATTTATGAGAAATTGTATGAATATATTTTTTATTAAAATATAAATATCTTTAGTATATGTTTTATACATTTTTAAGATAAATACAATATTTTTTGAATATAATCAAAAAATGACAAAACAACCCTTTTTCGCTAAGATTCAACCCTCTTGTGGCACGTGAAGGGGATGAGTAATCATGACCAAATTTCACCCGGATTACTTTCTTATAGTAATGAACAAAATGAGGGGGTGAGAAATCAAAAATTCGTAAATTCAAAAATAAGAACCACCCTAATGCATAAACAACAAGTTTGACAGCGAAAAATTAATCTTAACTTGCAAGGTGACAACCGTGTGACTGTGATATTTCATATTTCACTTATAATGTGCATCATGCACCACGTAAACATAATATTCGTGTGTTATTTTACAAATTTCGATAACTATTTGAAGAAAACAATGAGTGCAACAGTTGTTATCGCGATAAAGAATGATAATAACATAAGACAACCGTCCAAAGTAGCGGGTCATCGGTGATGTTCTGTTTGTTGAGAATTTTTCTAGTCGCTGATTAGCTGTTCTAACAGTTCAAGCTGAACAGTCGATTATTTTAATACGAGTATCCTTTTGAGGTGGAGGTAGGTACACAATAATACACAAGCCACATTAATTTTTCGTCGGACTTAAGTTCAGAAAACTAATTTAAGTTTCAAAAAGCATTTAAATTTTCCAGACTCAATACTATTTTTAGAATGTAAACGATTTATTATTATACGTTAATCATAGTATTATAAATTCATGTTCGGCATTTTAGTGTTTGGAGACCTTGACGAAAGCGAACAACTGAAATTTTGTGCAGACATAAGGTGCAGCCAATTTTTATCCACTATCAGATGCATAGAAACCATTGTAGTATCCATAATATAAATCATAATTTATATGGCACACGCATCTTACAATTTATTGTTATATCCTATAGTTTATATTATAATGTTACTAACCTGTTTTCTGTCTTAAAAATATAAATGTTTAATATTTAACTACCTACACATTTTATTACGTTTATTTCGGTTAAAATTTTAAAAAAAACATGTCACTCACTCACACCAACTTAATAAATAAGACATAATTAAGCTTATTATTTTTATATTCAGTGGTTATAGTACACAAATAAAAATAAATCGTTGACATGGCAATACGTGAATGGATATTCATAACAATAAAATTATTTATTAGTACAGATACTACGAAAATGTGACAATATTTATACAATGGGTTGATACCGTTTTTTACCGATACCTGATCTGATATATACAACTGATAAAAAATCAATACACGTTAAAATCTATATTAATCGGCCGATATCAAGTATTGATTCTAGAATTGGTTCACCCCTAACTTTTACATAAAAATATTATAATTTCAGGATCACTTAAGTATTTAAATAATAATTAGATAATCTCTATACGAGGACCTTTGTATTTCGGATAAAATAATTTTTCACTACTCCATTGAAAAAAAAAACGTAATAATTCTTTAACCACACAAATTCCTTTGTTTTTAATCTGGCTAAAAACCAAATCCCGGAAAATCTTTTGTACTCTTAAAAAGAAACTAGTAAGTGACGTACTCTTTAATATTTATAGTTAATATTAATATTTCAGTTCTGAAATCTAATTATTGGATTTCATAACTATAAAATGTTAAAAACAATGATCCTTAACTTACTCAAGTCAGTGATATCAGTGATATTCATTGCTATTACTTAATTAATTGATATGTAATTGTGAATGATAAATTCAAAAAAACTAGTTAGAGTGGTACGGCCAAAAGAGGTATAACGTTCCAGTGATGTTGATTTAAAGAAAAATTGATATTTTCTGTGTCACGGAAGTAAAACATTGAATCGTGGAATGTTTTCAAGGGTAATTGTACTTCCAAATTAGTTACCATACTTTCTTGTTTTTTCTTACACCTCTTGCGCTCAGTTCCGACTTTTTCCATTTACATTAATTCACAAACACTGCGTACTTTTTTTTCATCGTTCTTCAATTACTTAAATTAAGTATTGAAAAAAAATGTTTAGTGACAGATTTTTTAGTTAATCCCGCAGACATGGTTGAAGTTTTCTTAATTTACTAATTTTATTATTTTATTTATTTTAAAACGACCGGTAATAATTTCATATTAATATTAAAAAAAAGTACATTTTATTTGTAACAATGTGATGTAAATCCAATTAAAGATGAATAACTCAACAAATTAATCGAAAGAACATTAAAGATATGACCTATCTGCAGATGATTATAAATTTTAATACGATAATACGGTTTATTTTAAACAATGAAATAAATACAGCCAAGAAGAAAACAGTAAAATAAAAAAATTATAAAAATATGATAAAGTAAACTATGATTTCCGAATTATTTAAATACAATTTATTGAACCGTTTGCGCAGCATAATATTTATTCAATATAATCTAATATCAATAATCAATCTGACGAAAAATGTTATCATCAGAGAATATAACATAGAAATAATAATTTTTAATAATTATTAGAAGTAGTCAAAAACTCTTTTTCAATACGAAAATCACTAAATGGATCACATCATTTCTCAATTTGAAGTAATATTTAATAATGAAAAAAAAAAACTGATTTATAAGATAACATCATTATCAATACAAATAATGATAAGTAATTTAATATATTTCAATCGGTGAAAGCCGACAAATGCACACGTGTATTACCATTCTTGTATCCAGGCAAGCCATTAATATCTTAATTAGTACGTTAATCTCAACAGACTACGAACATATTTCATCGTATTGTACCAAATCTCAATATTGTAAATTGATTAATTTATCATTATCTTTTTAACTTTAATTGCGTATTTTATGCATACGTACCAAACGTGCAAATGTTTGTTATTATTTTGTAGCTATATTATATACGAGCAGTATTATTACATTAATTAATTCTGTCCAGTTACGCAACACTCCAATTGTTGTCCCTTAACTGAAGGCCGTCGTTCGACGGTCTGATTAATCACCATATGCTGTAGCGATAGATAAATTGTCAACAACTATGAATAAAAATAATTCTAATACTGTGCCACAGGTCAAAAAACACACAAATTAAAAACTTAATACAATTTGAAATTGAAATACTAAAAATATCAGTACTTCTTCATTGAACTTCTCGTCAAATAATAATCAGATGACACAAAAAAAACCAATCTAACTCATAATTTTTTAATTCTTATCTCTATCTTGTCAAGAGTACTCACATAAAAATAAAAAACTATTTTCATTCAAAAATCGCTTCGAAGTATTAAATCAAATGAAATAATCAGTCGATCTTCCTATCGAAGATATGCTGAGATGATGACGATATGAAGATATGCTCCGCTCTCAAATCAGAAATTATTGCAATCAACAAATCCCTCCTCCTTCTACTTTTGTTTAAGGTTTGGACGATTTTCTAGGTTTGTGCACAAAACTATTGACCTGTTGACCTGGTGTTGATAATTGTTACTGTAAATCAACGATTGTCAATTAAAAATATAACCAATCTTGAGCCATGCAGAAAGCTAGTTCATTTTTAAGAAAGAAAATGCTGACTTCCACACATACCAACTAAAAGATGAAAAACCAATACATGTGATTATTTATAATTTACATTCATCTACGCTATCTAATAAAAAGCGAGTTTGAAACGCGTTTGTTCATGATCAGACAAGTAACCCAAATTCTTCAAAGACAATAAAAACTCGTCACCATTATTTTTCGTCAGCTAAGAACCAATGCTTCACTCAGTATATACTTCTAGTTCACTTTACTAAAAAAATTAACTTAAGTCTAGCCTTGATATTGACAAAGCAGTCAACAATCTAATTACACTAATTTAACAAGTCACATAATCGTTTACAAAATTATTGCTTACATTTTACATAGAGAAAATTTAGTTAACTGAAAAAATGCCATTTGTAATAAAAATGTCTTTTTTATAAAATTTAATCATTTGACAGATAATAAAACTTAGTAATTTCTTAGTTATTTACCATTATTCAAAATGTATTTAAATATAATTATATTTATAAAATTTGATTTGAATGATGACTCGTTATAAATCAAATAACAGATTAATAATGATTTAATTTGATATTATTGTTAGTGTTAATGTATTTAAAAACATTTTTTAGATTAACTAATGGAACGTATAAAAATATTAAATCTTATGGTAGAAAAATCTTACATAAATTCTGAGATGACTAAATATTATAAACATAAATGTTACAACGATAAAGAAAGCTAAACTTAATGCTTTTTATCACTCAAGACTAGCTGTTGGTGCTGCAAGTGCCCTTAGAAATTATGAGCTGACCTGTTCGTCGGGGAATTAAAACCAAAAGAGAATAGGCAAATAAAATAGCATATATGATTTATCATAGTTATTATTATTTTAATTTCATTATTAAGCTGATTCTGTTTTAAACATACACTTTGTAAAAAGGCAGATACCCGTTAATACATAACATAAATAAATAAATATGATACAGCATAATGTTATTGCATAAGTACTTAAAACGATAAAATATTCTGAAAAACACGTGAACAATATTGTATTAATTATGAAGTATTGTCAATATACGCAATAATTATTACAATTGCCCGATCTTACAGACAACAGGCAATATATACACCATATTTATAGAGGATTCAGTTAATCTAACGTTAATAAATGTATATCTGCGGACAAATGTACCAACAGTATTCTTAGCATAAATTTCTATAATCCTATTACGATAAGTGATGGTCACAACTTTTAAGCTGAAAGTGCGCTAATGCAAGTGCCTACGGATCGTGCCAAAAAATGAATAACCCTGTTTATGGCGCAATATTGGATTTCCCAAGACGATGGTCGATTGGTGTAAAAGCAAGCTTCTCGGTATCATGACGGTGGAGTGTAATAATAATATTATGATAAGTACGTGCAGATATTGTGGTTGTAAATTGTATCCAGTTGGGGGCGAATTACGACAGCAAGCCTCGACGTGACATCATTGATGGAATTGATGAAATTATTATTGTGTAATGTAGTTTTGGTAGAGACAGGAAAGAAAACGCAAAATGTCTCCGATGTTATAAGATATTATTAAAACGGAAATTTTACACGTTTTGACATTTCATGCGTTGTTTTCATAAAATTATCACACTTTAAATTTAAAGAATTGCTTCGCCATCGGTAAAAATATTGTAGAGGGTATATATTGTAGTAAACGTGAAGTTTTAATTTCTACAGAACAAACGATTATTAGCTGTATTAGCTTGATTCAATGAATATTCTGAAATTATTATTATCTATAATTTAATAATCATAAATCGCTATTAATTAATATCGGATACAAAACGATCTACACTTAAATGTATGTAATTTAAATTTAACTATTGTAAACTTGATATTCGACTACGAAATTTGGTATAATTACGTCAACCCGAGTGTTGAAACTGAATAACGACATTAAAAACGTACCATAATAATGAAATGATTTGTGTAATTTTGTCTTATATAAACTAGATTTATAAATACAGGCGAGCTAGATGATTTACGCGTAAATCACGCGTGGTCCTATATATATATTTTACCATAAACGCAACACGTGTATTTCATTTATAATTTACTGTTAGTGTCGATTTTTACAATGTTTAAGTAAAAGAATTTAAATTATGATTTTTGTCAGAAATATTAATAGATCAGTATCTATACTAACCTACTAATTAAGTTTTAATATTGTAGTACCATTCCAATACCCGCTGAAAAAATATAATAATATTTCGAATTCAATGTAGAACTACATATACTATTTATCGACTTCAGGCAAGCTTATGATAGTATAAACAGAAGGGAACTATGGAAAGGTTTAGAACTACTCGGAATACCAAAGAAGTATATAAATCTCGTTAAAATGTGTAATGAGAAGACAATCTGTAAAATACGCTACTTACAAAATTACTCGGAAACATTCGAGGTATAATCTGGTCTACGCCAAGGTGACGCCCTCTCTCCTACATTATTCAATCTAGCTCTGAAAAAAATAATAAGAGATACAAACGAAGAACGGAACATGGACATAATTGGGGAGTCGGTAATTTTAGCCAATGCAGATGATATTGTAGTATTAGGGAAGACGAAAGAAGAAATTATTCAAACAACCGAGAAACTGGTCAAGAAAAGTAAGTCGATGGGCCTATGTATAAATGAAAATAAAACCAAGTATATGTTGATGTCAAGAAATAATCAGAATACAAACGATCTTTTAATTAGTAGCATGAAATTCGAAGCTGTAGATAATTTTAAATACCTTGGAGTAAATGTCAATAATAAGAATAATATGCATCAGGAAGTGAATGAAAGAATTATGAGTGGAAACAGGTGTTATTACAGCATAGTCAAAATACTAAAATCAAAATTACTTTCAAGGACATCAAAAATTCTTCTATATCATAGCTACTTGCGCCCAATTGTAACCTATGCTTGTGAGACCTGGTCCATAACAAAAGGCGATGAAAGGAAACTAATAATATTTGAGAGAAAAGTACTCCGTAATATCTATGGACCACGTTTCAACCAAGAGACCAATACCTACGAAAGAAGAACAAACGATGAATTACAGAAATTGTACAAAAGACCAAATATCCTAGCATTTATTAGAAACAAACGACTAGAGTGGTTTGGACACACTTGGAGAGCAGATGGTCTATTAATAAAAAAAGTACTTGTTGAAAAAATTAACAAAACAAGGCCCCTAGGAAGACCAAGAACCCAGTGGATAGATGTGATAACCAGAGACTTGAAAGAGATAGGCCAAAATGTAACTTTTGAGCTGACGTACAACAGAGAGAGATGGCGAGACCTCTTGAAGGCAGCAATGGTTCTTAACGGACCGGTAAGCTGAGAAGAAGAAGATTTCGAATACGTACTTATTATATGAATTATGTTATTAATGATGTAAGTATAGGTTTCTTTATTATTATTTTTTTTATAGTTTTTACAAATATTTTATAACTCTATAATCAAATTTAACGTTGTTTCATTGTTTCACAATGCATATACAAGTATATAAGAAACGAACCTATGTATTCATTGATCTCAAGTAATTACTTATGTATAGTTACATTTGAAAATTCCATGATAGGTTAAATAAAATTATATGATAAAGTTTCGATTTTCTTATTATAGGTTGTAATGTTAACAAAATATTGGAAAATACCATTAACCCAGAATTAGGTTAAATTTCGGATATTGTTTAACATAGGTAGCAAGTAACTTTGTAATACACAATTAGGACGGAAGTTAATCCAAATGTTAGACAAAAGTTATTTTACCTAGTGATAATGGTCAGTTAACTGTTTTGTATATATTATTTTATCATTTGAAATTCTAATGATTTTGACCATTTTATTTTCTTACCGAGGTTTTTGCTAAACATTTTGTTTTTAGATAATTAACATTTAGATAGGTAAAATAATCAACCAATTTCGTGTTTTAAACCTTATATAGTTCTAAAACATTTTCTGAATGACTTCATTATACGTGATATATTTATAAATTACAATATATTATGATATTTAAAATTAGATTTTTTATATACCAACCTTCGCTTAAAATGTTTTTTTCTCCTAATACGATGATTTTATTTGTCCCGTCATTCGGTGCTTATTTTAGATATTTAAATACAAAGCGTATCTATGACCTGTTCTACTCGTACATTTTGTACCACTAACATGGGAGCGTATTTGGGGGAGGCAAACTATGGCAAATGCCCAATTCTGAGAAATTTTAAAAGTCAGCAATTCTTTGTCCAATGATCAAATGCTAAAATCGGTAAATAGTAAATTTTTATTTACTATTTTGTACTCAGAAATCATATAATATTCTCTTTTAAATACATGTTTACGGTTTATTAAAAGTTAGAAAATACTAGTTCTTTCCCATTTTATAACAATCGTTATTATGCGAACCGTATAAACTTTATTTTTGGTATATTATATGTTTCTGTATATGTGATCTTTATAAAACAGTTTTCGTGATATAGATACCATAAAAATTGAGCTCATCGTACTGGCTCACCGAGATACCGGGTAAATCCTAGTAGGCCCTCTTTAAAATTATAAGACCTAGGCCTCTTACCAAATAGGTACCTGTAGTTTCAGTTAAATTCAGTAATTTTATTATTTTTAACAATTACAGTACAATATTGATGGACAGTCGACTTCTTAATTTAGTATCCAATGGAAAATGAGTAATACATGCAATTTTTCGAATAATTTAATTGATTTTCTTTTACTAAATATGTCTGTTACCATTATTTTGATTATTCCATTTGATTATTCCCATCACTAGTTGTAACATCACCAGCAGAATCGGTTAGCTATAATGTTGCTAAAATTCGGCCAAAAAAACTACCTGTATCAACTCGGGAATACAGTAATTTCAAATATATTGCAATTTCTTTAGGCATATTTCTAATTTTATTTTTTCCCATAACCTGCTTGATACATTAAATGTTTTTATAACTAAAAATAAAGTCTATCTGACGGTACATTTGTGAGTCATAAATCTATGTATTTCTTAAAAATATCATATAACTCCCCTTTAATAGTAAATGATTGTGAACAATTTGTTTTTGAGTAGAGAAGTTTAATGTGTAATATATATTTCACTAATGAATATTCAGTGTTAGGAATAGATAATGCAAAATTCATCTATATAAAGATGAAAGATAATATATCCAAATTAATCTAGATAAAGATAATAGATAAAAAAAATTAAAATATCTAGATAAAGATAAAAGATAATTTCATTTTTATCTAGATAAAAAAAAAGATATTTTCAAAAAATGTTATTTTTTGGTCAATATTTCATATTCTAATAATATTTATGAAAACTCAATTATAATCAGGGGCGTATTTAGAAATGTGTTATTGAGGGGGAGGGTTACAAACAAAAAGTTCAAAGTATACATAGTTATAACTTTTCCATCTCAACAAAACTGTCGTTATTCATAACCAAATAATCAAAATACAAGTGTTTGATAGAAACATAAACTTTTATTACACAAATTTATAATAAAACATATTTTTAAATATAATTTTTGTAATTACAATAACTGAGGACGTCTGGGGTGTTTATTAGCATAAGCATCAACTACTTCTTCAGGTTTTATAATTATTTCTGGGTGTATATTAAGGTGTATACAATGGTAATCCGTTTAATCGATGGTATCATATTATCATGATAATATATTGATATTCCAGTATTTCACCGTGTGCGTACCGCATCCGTGTGGATTCGTCTCCGTTCAAGAATAAAAATAACTCTAATCTTGGCAAGAATACAG
The DNA here is from genome assembly GCF_003268045.1 of Sipha flava. Classification (NCBI taxonomy): domain Eukaryota; kingdom Metazoa; phylum Arthropoda; class Insecta; order Hemiptera; family Aphididae; genus Sipha; species Sipha flava. The sequence continues at coordinate 840,137 of NW_020273276.1, forward strand.
ATAATTATCTAGACAAAATTATCTAGATAAGTAAGAATTTTATCTTAGATAAGTAATTGGATAACTTGGCATTATTTATCTAGATAAGATAAAAGATAACAAAAAATCTATCTGGATAAATTTATCTAGATAAGTCCCAACACTGAATATTACATATATCGTAATAAATGAACGAATAATGAATAGCCAATATATACAAAATTATTTTATCTCACCTAACTTTTTATTAAATATTGAATATCAGGAGCTTTGTCAATGAATTTTATATATCGGTTGAAGTCAAAACTTTGGAATTTTTACTTTTAATCAAAATCCACTTGATTTTCTCTTTAAAAAGAACTTTTAATTTTGAATAAGTACTAACGTTAATATTGTGTTTCATATTTTTTATGCTTTTAAGCATTGAATAAATATACAGTAGAGTTGACGATTTAATTTCTGTAGATAATTTGTTAAAATTTGTAAGAAACACATTTTCTGACAACGATCTAGTTTTATTTTATTTTTCTCAATTTTAACAGTTTTTCATAAGCCATTATATATCTTTTTTTTTTTTTGATTTTTCAGGCAATAGATTTAGTGAAACAGCATTTGCCGTTTTAACCATGTATTGTGAAGTTAATGGTTCACTCCAACTACTGTACTGATTGTCATCTTTCGTATTTATGCTTGTTTGCGGGCTTCGCAGTCAAACCATCACTGGTTTGATTGTGTGACGTACTCGCGTCATTTGCAATAAAAAAGAACACTTAACAAGGATAAATAATGAAATTATAACAAATGCCGAAATAAACGGGCCAAAAGCGCCACAGTAATATTAACAAAAAAAGTAATAATAAATATGATAAATCTAAAATTAACAGTAAAATCACATATGCTCCAAACGCGTTATGATAATATAACAACAAGACATATCGTATGAAAATAAATATAATATTTTTAAAAAATATAACGAAAGATACCTTGAACGGTTCGGCGTTCGAGTGGTTATGCCCACGTGACCGTGTTCACACGTACGACGAACGCCACAACCGACAGAAGAATCGATTGATCAGCGGCGTCGGTCTCGATTTACAATAACTGGCATCTCAGCGTACGACGATAACCGAAAGAAAATTTCGCGGACACGGGTCAGCTACGGTTCGAACAGTCGTCATACACACGAAGTTGTCCCCGGAGATGGCATCTCTACCGCACTATGCCGTGACCACAAGAACACACGGCCCGTGGCACGGGAAAAACGACGAGTCGGACGTTCGCAGAGAAAGGGTCGGCGGAAAAAATTCCCGGCTGTAATGGCGTCCACGGACCGGTGATAATCGTACCGCGATAACGCGCCAATCGAAAATTCTTGAGCATCACACGCCGACACCGTTGTCGGGTGCTCCGGTTAACACGAAATGAGATAATTTGAACGGTGACGTGACACTTGCGCGAACGATCTCATTTCCTAATTCGAATTATTGTACAAATCGCGCAACACAAATTTATCCGTAACGTCCAACGCACTTGTGTGGGAACAGAGAAAACGAAATACGTTTAAACGTTCATGCGTCGTGCAAGGAGGTTATGATGTGTGTATAAGATATAACCGAAAGTGTATGTTCTGTACGGACCATGGTATACATTTAAGTTCTGGTTGTGTTGGGAATACGCGGCCAGCGCTCTTGGAAATTTCCACTTTACGACACGGTGTTATAGGGATTTCCACTTTACCGCCCGTCATTATAGGATTCCTATTTTACCGCCCGCTGGACGAATAAATGTGACATTCCAACACTTCGACCGTGGTCGAACACCAAACTTTCGGTACAGAAAATGTTACACCAGAGAGTCATGTTTTAATTTCGATTACCGTTTACCTTTGTGTATAACATTTCGATTTCTTTATTGTATAGCACTTAAAAGTGTAACGAAAACTTTGAATGGCTGATGAAATTATCTTTTGGCATGAAATTGATTCAACAGCGGAGATCCTATAAGTAAGGGAGAAGGTTTTGAAATTTTTCAAGAATTTCGTAGAAGATTGAAAGCTCTGCAAACGTTTTCAACGTCTATAATAATACACAAAACAGTAAGGAAATTATATATATTGAAATAATAGTTTTAAAAGATTCTTCCGATCTCGTCAAAAATTTCTATTCTCTCTTAAAATAACAATTATGTACCGGCACCATAATAACACACCTTCACGAAAACAAATAAATTGATTTTGTGTCATCGTTATTGATATACCTAAGTTATTCTGAGTTTTATAATTTTTATTAAAAGTAAGACTTTTAATTTTCTTATTAGTGTTTTTTCATATGCAAACATTTACATTCTAATGGTCGTCAACATTTAACACAAAGGATTTTAATTGATTTTTATTTCAAACGTAATAATTAGTGTTTGAACATTTAATGAAATATAAGATTGTGAAATATTTCAGTATTTTAAAAAAAATTGTTTTTCTTTTATGTATGTTTAATTTTTATGTATATTTTACATTTTTTAGGTAGTACAAATTAATAAAACCCATTAGTCATTAAATTAATTTTATTTTGTTTTATTTTTAATTTTTAAAGTTTATTATTAGTTAAATTTTGTTTATCAAGAAAGTTACTTGTTAAGATTTAAATACCCACAGTAAGATTTAAGACTATGAAATTTCAGTATATTAAGTTTGAAAAACAATAAGGGTTGATAAAAAATTAATGTAAATAATAGGTACTTAATATATATATACCTACCATATAGGTAGTAGGTACCTACTTTATTTTTCTATAAATAATTATTAAATTAAATATCTGGATATCTAGTCACCATATATGACCATGATTACTACGTGTAAAGTGACGTTAAAAAGGTTTTAAATTCACGGATAAATAATAATTTTGTACCTATATTTTACTACCTAGTAGTCAATTAAAAAATTACAACTAGCAATAAGAAAGTGAATATTCATGGATTTAAAACCGTTTTTAAGTTATCTTGTGATAAAATCATAAAATTAAAGTAAAATGTATACCTCATATTTGTATTAGTTGAATAAGTTGCATCAGATTTAACACCTGACTATTGTTATAGATAAGTATATATGAAACTCATTTATATTGGTATTTATATTTAGTGGGCCTTAATTATATCCATTTTTCCGGTAGGGAAAATGGATCCAGTACGCTCCTGAGCTTATAATCTATAAAAAACCGTTAAAATCGTTCCTATTCACCCCAAACTACGGTACATTATATTTGAGATACAATTTAATGTTTTTATAAATAAATTCTAAAAAGTATCAAATATACAAATAATAAAATTGTAAGTATTTATTTAATTAGATTTATATTATTATTCCATTATACCTATTGATAGGTAACTTATAGCCTATAGGATAAGTAAATTAATTAATTACTATCATTAATGTTATTATTTAATTGGGTAAATTGAAACGTTTCATGTTCTTTGTTTATCATCATTACATCATTATTCATTACTAATCCTTACATATTTTGTTCCAAAAAAATATTTTATTGATAGTCTATTGTCCATAAATTTTAAATATTTAAATATATATGTATATTTAAATAATAATTATAATTTTTTAAATATTAAAAAGTCCGCAAATTTAATCAATTGCCCCACCCTTTCAAAAGTTGAAATAACGCCCCTGCACTAACATAGTTTGATAAATTAACAAATATTATTAGTTTTTACACGACATGGTGTAGCCAGTGGCGCTGAACACGTACTTTTAAGGACAGTTCGCTCTTTTATTTAACTATGGTGGTGGGTGTCTGGTGTTTGGATGGGTGTGGGGTGGGTTCCGTGGATAAATTTACACTCTAGTTAGTAAATCTTAGGAATGTACAAATTAAGTGACAGTCGATCTATAGATGGTAGGATACTATGATGCAATAAAGCAATTTGTCAATCAATTCATGTCTTTATACCATATCAAGTATAAAGACGTACATTGACATTTACCTATATCTATTTCACACACATGATGAATCTAAACGCCTCTCGATTCTCAGTGTTTAAAAGTGATTATATAGCATGCAAATACATATTTTAAACATTTTAAGATAGTTACTTAAATTAGCAATAGCACTGTGAAACAATTTTGAAACCTCTTTTTTTTAATTACAGTTGTTTAAAAAATGAAATAAACTGTTTTTTTGTTTTACATTTCTTTAATTTTAATAACGTATTTAATACTTAAATAATTAAACCTATATTTATATACGCTTCAAATTTATATTAAGTATTTTTTTCTAAAACCATTATGAAGTACGTAAGCGATAAGTAAGGTAAATAGGTAATAGTTAGTACCTAAATTATAATTATCATTTTCAGTCTGTATGATTATTGATTTATGATAAAATATGAGACATTTTACTCGATCAGAATTTATATTATTATTATTATGTGCTGTTTTAAGTTTAACAATCGTATTCTAAAATAGACTAAATGGTGCGGGTCGTTGGTTATAACCTCTTACTCCCACTCCCCCTTTCCCGGATACGCCACTGCTGAATAGTACCTACCTAATAGATGAAATTGGAGTGATAAATCGCGAACGATGCGAGCTGAAGAGCTGAAGAGTATTTATACTAATTTAATCGTTTTACGTCATCTTGTGTAACAGTAAAACCATTATGAATGCACTTTAAATGCATCCATTTGTAGCCATTAAGTTGAGATGAATGGTAAAGAATTATTGGTTTTAATTCAATATTAAATGTACTTATAATATAATAATTGATTATGGTAATAAGTACATAAACTGTAGTACGTTAACACCGATAATTAAGACATGTGATTTACAGTATTAAAAAGCAAATAATCGGTCACGGTTCTAGAGCAAAATTTTCGTACGAGCTGCAGCCTACCCTGCCCGTTCACTAGAACTGCCACTGCAAATAATTACTATTAACATACCTTTGACAATAAATAATTCAAAATTTATACTGTATAACCACTAACTAATAACCATTAACTAAAGTACTCTTTAATCTTACTTACTAAAGTAATAAGTACTAAGTCATATGGTTTGCAACAATTTGAATCCATTTTAATAGTTTAAAAGCACCCACAAAACCCTTTTTTCACATTTTTCTAATTTATAAATTCTAATTGATAATAATGAGTTGTGATAATACATAATAACGACTTGTGTCAACGCGTACATTTGAATTGCGTTATGTGATAATTACGAGTTATAATTGATAATAATGAGTTGTGATAATCTATAATAATGAGATAAAAAAAACATACATTTGGCCTTTCAACGCTTCCGTAGGTATGCACTCACTGACATATAAAATCGGTATTTTATTTTTTTCTGTTCGGACAGTCCGGCCCGTTCTATCAAATATCAACCGATAAAATATTTTCTCAAATTGATACAACACCCTATGTACCCACATTATTATGGATGATTAATAGTGGCTACCACTTTCCCAAATTTATACAAGAAAAGGTTTTTATACTTAATTGTTGAAAATTGGATACAAATATTTTCTTAAGATTTTCTTTGTTTTTGTTATAAAATAAAATTTTGAAGAAATTGGATGATTTAACTAATTTCCAATTAAATTATTTTAGTTATTTAATTAAATTTAATGTTAATATTAATGTACCGTGTATTAAATCGTTTCATAACAAGCGGTCTGTAATATATTATATTTATAAAATATTATATTGATAGAATATATTATGTTTGAACATATCTTTGTTAACAATTATTTACAATTTATTCTTAAATATATAACAATACAATGTTTTTAGTATTATTTTATAATGCGATACTAACTGAATAGTGTTCTGAATTCTGATTTTTTGAGTCATATATCAACTTATATTATTTATTTGCCGAAGGAGCATTCATATTCTCAAATAATTTGACTAAACGTCTCACAGTACCATGTTTAAGATTTAGTTTTTCTTTTTCAATCAGGTATAATCTTCCGAGGTCCCCACCACCAAGTTCTTTTCTTATATCATATATTTCCAACACATTGTTAACATTGTTATCGAAACTGTTGACAGGTTTTTTCATGATAGCGTTGTAATGATTAACCACCGCTAGTACTTGAAATTTTATAACTTTTATGTCTTTATTGAATCGATTACTTTTCTTCGTATCTGCAATCAACTTTTTCTGTAAAATAAATTATTGTCACGTTACAGATGTCATATAACAACATTTCCTCCACGTTTATTGTAAAAAATGTTATGGAAAACATGATTTAATATGTACATTATATAGTATTGCAAGAGCATACCCAGGAATTTTTTATGGGGGGGAGGTCCAACATTTTTATTTTATCTATTCTGTAATTATAATTATAGTTTAACTCAATACCAAAAAATTACTGTTAATATATTATAATATAGTTTATACATTATATGTATATTATATAGGTTAGTATGTTAGTTGTTTCAATTTTTTGATGAATCGAATCTGAACTATATACGTCACCCGTATTTGGAATACTAAATGAATTATGGCTGTAGAATCCAGTTAAGTAAAATTATGAAGAAGTTTGAAGTTCTATCGTTGTTAGTCGTTAAGTAGTACTGTTGTTTTTTATCTCCTTTATCTTGATAACTCCTAGTTGAAAATCTAGTACCTAATGGTCATTGAATTTGTCTAGTATTGGAAATAAACAGCAAAAAAATAAAATATGCCTGTTAGTTGGTCCATCTTGAGATCGAAAACAATTCACACATTTCATTTATTTAGCATCTATAGGAAACGACTTCGAAGTTGATTGTCTTTTCTATTGAGCATTACTTGGGAGACGTGGTAGTTTTGATTATTTATCTATTTGTTTTTAAACATTTTGAATCAAGGAGTCACTTTTTTGTTTGAAACTTGCGTCTTCATCAACATGATCTCCTTTATTACACTCAGCAGTATTTACTGACTCTAAACTACTGATTGTCAAATTAGGCTTTGCAGATTTTTAAGAAAAAATTTATGGTATTTATGGTATACATAAGGTTTGACAGTTTTTAGCTCTACTACCAGACATCTTTTTGCCTTCTATTTTTTTTTCAGATTTCAACAAAGTATCCTTAATATATGTCCATTTTTTAATTATCTTCTTAGCTGAAATAGTGAAATAAGCTCATAAATATATGGTTTTCATTAAAATTTAAATTTCAAATACTTATTTAAAAAAAAATTGAACCAATCAATTTTTAATATATTTATGTCACAGTTGTGCAATTATTATGGTTATACACAATATTCAAAATTTATTATTTCAAAAAAAAATTGTTGTGGGGTTTTTATTAAATCAAATTAATTTACTAATCTTCGTATTTTTTAAAAATTTCGACAAATTATGGAATTCAAATATTTACAAAAAAAACTCTATTTAATCCGTTTAACTCTGTTTAATTTAATTTTTAGTAAAAACACCTTGTGAAGAACTTTGTTTGACAACGATACTTGATGATGGGTATTTCGATCAAAAATCTGCATTTTACATTTGAAATTGGTACTTTGATAATCAGTAGAATTATAAATTATATATGCTTTGTGATTTTTTATATGACTATTTTCCACCATTAACTACTAGAACAAAAAAGAAAGAAATTTTAAAGGGTCTATTTCCCGTATTGCATAAGTGCTATCCACGGAAAGTGTAAACGAATAAATAAACAAGAACACAATGGATCTTTATATTTTAATTATAAAGATTACTAATGTATTGTGCTTCTAGCAGTAATAGATTCAAATTAAAAATTTGTCTATGTAAAAATAGATTTATATGGGAAAAGCTGTAATTCTTTTGAAATTTTAAAAAACTCCAATTTTTGGTAGAAACTAAATGACATTTTTTTGCCAATACTTCACCTCCTGTCACTTATCGAATCCGGAGAAAGTTTATCATTTGTACTGATAGGAAATGAAGCATTTACTCTTCACAATAGTCTATTACTCCTCTTTGGAAGAGCCTATTTAAATGAACTATAAAATACGTTCAACCATCTCTTAAGCCGAACAAGAAGATACGTCGAATGCGTATTTAGAATCATGGCAGCATAAATGGAGTATTCCAACTGACCTTTCGATTACCTCAACTGTCAAAATTGTTAAGACTTGCATTGTACTTCACTATTATGTCCTTGAACGTGATGGTCTTCGTTTTGACAATTCCAATGAAGTAACCTCACCAATGGATAGCTTGCGAAACGAATGAAGTCTACGGAGAAATATTTAAACCATTAATATCCCTTCAATATTTTCTGATTATTTTGTATTTTGTGTCACCTAAAGAATGTGTACAATGAAAAAATGAATAAATTAAATTGTATGTCATTTGTCATGTTTAATATTTGTATCAAATAATAATAATTATAATTAATTTAATAATATAATATAATATTTGAATTTACAATAATAATTCTAAACTACTTAATTATAATAAAAATTAATACTCACCGTATTCTTGTCTTTTTTTCCCCAAGTTTCGATATCTAGATAAATATTTATTAAAATGTCTTTTCACGAGTTTTGTTAATGATATTTATTTTAATAAATTTCCAATGAATTATCTTACTAATTAGGTCGTTCTTCAGTTCATTAAATAAATCATTCGGTTGATACCATAAAATCATCTTCCATCTTGAAACGATTAAATCTATAAGCAACAAACACGTCGAACGGCTAATAACGACTACAAAAACATCAAAAACAAATTTGAGAATCGGAAAAATGTTGTTCGTGTGAACAAAACGATATAAAGATCATCGCTGTTTTTCAATGAAATATAATCGAGATTTATTGAATTACAGTTATAGATTCGTACGGTATACGACAAAAAAATTTTACTAGTACGGAATTTTCTCGCATGGGCTTCGTGTAAACGTACAAATATAATACTCTCTGCCACTGCTCTATTCGATAAAATCTCGTATACAGGAAAAATATCACCGTCTGAACATAGCCTCAGGCTATATTTCGCTGTATTAATATCCATGCAACTTGAGACTTGACCTCATATCATATTTCAATACGACGAAATATTATTATTTTATATGTGTTTAATCTGTTTTCGATGTTTATGAATGTAAACTAAATCTATGTCACACCACAACAAATAGGATAAAAAAATAGTCAATGTATTAAGTATTATCAAGTACTATATTAAAATGTACTTCATACTTTCATAGTTATAAATATATCATAGTTAGTCCAGAAATTCTTGAAACAATGCGCTTTGACAAATTACAGTTATTAGTTTGGCAAATTCCGAAAAATAAACAGAATGCGGTAAACACTATATTGTAAGTGTTGCATAATGTTAATACAAGTAGTATTATTGTATTCTTTATTTGAAAATAATAATTTCCTTACCTGAAATCGTTAGTAAAATAAAAATTTCAGTTTGTTGCATAAATGTTTACTTGAAAGTGTTCTATTTTAAGTAAGAATATTTTCTAAATATATTTAACACAATGTGCTGCGGTGATGAGTACGATACGAAAAACCCTGTGTTACGGAAACGTTTGAAGTCTTATTACAAAAAATTATATGCTATTTATCAAAAAAAAAAAAAAAAAAACTGGGATAATGAATAATATACCAGCGTTATAAATTACCAAGGTAATTATTTCAATAATTTAATATATTTAATTTTAGTTGAAACTTTTAATGTTAATAAAAAATAATATTATCGGATTCAATTTTGATTTATAGATGTAAATAATATTTTATAATAATATATTATATTACATTATCGTATTGAGTTTTCAAGCCTTTAAAATTTAAGTTGTTAATGTTCAAAATATTTTAATTTCACTTTAACACTCAATTGAAAATGTTTTACGATTACTTAATTCTCTACTTTATAAATAAATTGTTAGTACAAAAAAAAAAAAATCGACAAAATTCATTAGATTCAATACATTAATTTCAATAACATTTTTCGAATAAGTAACCCAAAATTTATAAATTAAAAAACATTCGTTCATAAACATTATGGGTTACTTTATTCCTATTTCCTATTATATTCTATTTTATTCACAATAATAATACTGTAAGAAATATTTGTTTTTATTTAAATAATATTTATTAAATATTTTAATTTATTATGAAAAATAAATAAATGGACATTAGTATTATTATTTTGTATATATAGTATTTTAAGTCATCACTAATACTACTTATTAATAACTGTTGTATATAATAGATTTATTAATTATTATTAATTATTATAAATTAATAATTGTATTATTAGAAAGTATGAAGCCGAGTATCATTATCAATATTATGTATTGCTGAAAAATGTTTATAAATATAGTAATAGCAGTAGGTGCTATGTTTTTTTTGACATTAAAAAACTGACAGTTACAATTAAGTGTAATTGGATATTATTTTACCAAAAATAAATTATTATTTCTATCACTATTATATACTACCATGAAAAATAAATACCACCAAAAAGTTGACAGGAAAATATTAAAAAACATGTTCAAAAAAAATCGAAAATGTATATTATAAATTACACAGTATTTTATTTTTTTTTTTTTTTAAATCAAGTGAATTTTATACAAATACAATATTATAAAACAAATAAGGAGGAAAGTCAGTGTCCGAACATTTATTTTCAAGGCTAGCTGAAACAAATAACACTAATTACATGGTTTTCGATTTACCATTTTGTTTATTTATTTATTTATTTATTTTTGAGTAATGATTGACCTCGTTTTAATAACTGTTAAAAACTAAACTTCCAATGCTTAATAATATTGTATTGTAAATTTCTCGTGCATTATACTCGACCATGATGTAGGATGTTCTAGACGTATTAACACGCCTCCAGATATATAAAATTATTTGTGTTTTTTTTAAAAAGATAACAGTAATATTATAAAATTGTGATTCCTTTTATTTAAAAATATGCACAATATAACTGTATACATTGTTATAATAACGTGATGATAATTTTATTAAAACATTTTTTTTTTTCGAGAAAAACGTGTCTCGTACATATAACTTAATACATTAAATTCACGGTTCATTTAAAGATATATGAAATATTATATTAATATATACATAAATATGCGTTTATTTTTTTAAAGTTATTATTGATTACAATAAAGTATAATATGATTTAGCATACATTATTAAATTTTAAATTCCGAATGAAATTATTAATATTTTGAATTAAATATTTTGAAGCCAATCATTTTCTAAAAACGTTTATCCATAAAAATCGAATATCGATCAAAAAGTGAATTAGCCATTAGCACTAAAATTCTATGTCTGAAACTTAAAGTTTTTAGATGAATGGAGTGATAAATAGATATTACCACACAAAACATTGCTGCACTATTCCATTAATCTATACCTTCAATTTTTTTAACCCATTGATTTTGTATTTTATGAACTGCTGAGTATTATTTAATTATTTATTATACAATTGAAAAAAAATCTAGTCATGATCATCAATGATTGACATCAATTTATTTTAATAGTAAATATAGTAAGCGATGAGAACAATTGATAGCTTTTACAGTTGTTTTATTTTTATATATAAATAAATAACGATTTTCCCTATGTTTAATTATATATACATTTTTTATTATAACAACCAAGGCCGTATCAAGAAATTTTTTTCGGGAGGGGTCCAAAACATGTTTATTATAATTTTATTGAATTTAGATATTAACTTTTAATATTTGGTTAAAAATATGACAGAAAAAGATTTATTCTTCTTTTATTAAAATTAATATCATATTTTCATATATTATGATATAAAATTAAAAGTAGTCAATGATTAATTGGAGCTTAAGTCATTTTTGACTGAAAATATTTATGTTGGCATTAAGAATAAATAAGTATTTTAAACATTCATAAAATATTGAAGAATTTTTTTTTGGGGGGGGGGATCCAGACACTCTGGACCGTTAACTGAAGTATTAATAATTTAAATTGTTTTTTTAATTCATAAATATTTACACTTAAACATTTTAATGGTGTTCATAATTATTAATTACATATTCTAAAATTTCATAGATATTTTGTTTATTATTGTTTAAATTATTTTCTCAAAACACATTGTGTTAATGGAATTGATATGTCTTTGGGTTTATTATGGAACATTAAGAATTATTGTTAACATTATTAGTTCCATCTGGATTGAATATTTCTTCATTCGAAGATAAGTGAGGAAAATATTACTTACGCAATAATTTATTTTAATTTGTTGAAAAACACTTAAGTAGTCAAAAAGTTACTTTTTGTGTACCTACCACATAAAGCTATTTACAATTGAAAATAAGACATAGATGGCTATAATACACATGTATACTAATATAATAAAAAAACTATTTCAAGAATTTTCAATAACTCCTGAGTAAAATTACAAAGTACTTACCGTGTAAAAATGTATAAATAATAAATAATATTGTCTTGCATCGAGGTGAGCAAACTGAAAAAAACTAATACCAAAATCTATAACGATTTTTGTTTTATTTAGATTAAATTTATACTTCATAACTTAAACTACAAATATTAAATGCACTTTCCAAATGTTACACAATGAATTACTGTTAATATATACATTTAATATAAGTGTGTTAACATTTTATTAATTTTAATTATATTCGTTGACTTATCAATTTAGACTTATACTAATAATTGATCAACACAGGTCTTTTGCTTTTATTGAAAGTATATTTTTCCACAACAAGTATAAATCTTTTTCTTGATAGTTTTCTAAACGAAATGCAGAAGACAAAGTAACTATAAATTTATTATTATAAAATTGTTAATAAACAAAATTGGAAATTCTTGGTTTTCCAACGTAATAAACCTATTATAGTAGCTTAGTAGAGTATATTTGTTTGTAATTAACATTTTATATTATTATTATTATTATTATACAAAATTATATTATTTAAAATTATCACCTAAAGTTTTTGTTTTATGAGATTATTTATTTCATACATGTACTTCTCGTTCTTTGTGAAAAGTTAATCGTGGATTTCCATTTACTTAAATTTATGCTTGAAATGTATTTCCTTAAATATAGCACTTATAGAAGCTTTATATTATGTGTATACAATTATAAACCTGTACATAAAAAACGAATTTACTCTCTCCACTATGTTGAAAATTTCCATTTTTCGTGTATATAATCTTTTTTCTTTTTATATTTTATTCATATTGCCAGTATATGCAATTTAATCAGTCTGGAATTAATATACTTATTAGAAAAAGTCATAAACTATAAACAAAATGCCTAATCCGTGTTTATATAATAATATGTGATGATTATTAAATTAAAAAATAATTACCACATTTGCAAACAGAGGTAGTCCGGCCAGGTGAGTTGGAAAGATTTATCTCCCTGGGCTAGTGACAGTTATATGTTTTGTTTAAGTATTAGAATAATAATATGAATCATATTATGTTATATAAATGTTTCTAACTGGTACATATTATACTAAAAATAAGTACTGACGATCAAGTTTATTCATTTAGTAATACGGTGATAGGTGATAATTAAAGATACGAGCAGTATTATATAATGTTATCTAAGGCTGAATTAGATCTACCAGAAGTCAATATGCAGACGTAAGTAAAAATTGTTGATTCAGTTTTCAAAAATTGTCTAGAACCGCCGTTACTTAATAAATAATATATTATTACAAGTCTCTATACTAATAATTATCAAAGAGGTCGCTTAATTATCAAATCTCCCTGGGCTATTCTATTCCCAATCCGCCTCTGTTTGCAAATAAGACTATAGTTTCATACATGGGATATAATATAAAACCAATATGACAAAAATATATTTATAAAACATATATTATCATGTTATTCGTATCAGTTGGAAGAATAGAGAAAAATTTTGCTTTCGTCGTTATAGATATTAAATGTAATAAAAATGATGGACCACTCTTTAAAATAATTGATTACTAAGCTAACTGGCCTATACGTTAAAAGTTCTACACTGTGTCCAATCAAGAGTCTTATTGTTAAATGTAATGCACTAATGCCAATTTGTCGGCTTTCATACGTTAGCTCAACAGTGACGTAATTTATTTTACCAAAATCTATTTGTAAAGATACAAATAGTTTATTTTTTTAAGTATTAATTAATTTATACTTTTTACTTTATTATTTTTAGTTTATAATGTAAATATAGGTACTATAAAGTAACTATTTCATTTTTATCATTGTTGTTAGGTATTCATTTTTTATTTTAAATGTAAATAAATTGTTGTTTTTCTGCATTATTGTTTAATTATTTTTGACCAATGCCATCCCTCATCTTGGAATTTGTGAACTCCAGATTGAGAAACGCTGTTCTAGAAGACAATAAACGATACGTATTAGTTTCTATCTTAGAATATTAATATGGATATACTTCTCTTAATCTTGTAACTCTTAAATTACATTAAATGCATTACACATGTTTTTTTTAAGATTGTTATGTCAAAATTAATATGATCTTTAGCTAACTGTATTCGACAATCGTGATTGATCGACTATAATTATCTAGTTGTATGTTAATTACTGACTAGTAGCTTTTACTTATTAATAACCAAAAACAGTAAAATGATAACAAACCACGCGCGTCTTATTAGATAAATTTGTTAATCAAAATATTAATCACTTCTACACACATGTTATTTCTGTGATAATACCATTGAATTCTACGAGTATATGATAACTGGAATGCTCACCAGTCATAAGACCAATGGAAACATAACCGAGAGAGCGTGTTAGAAAAAGATAGCAAGTAAGAATGGTGATGCTATCTTTTTTTATCACACATAATTATAAAAAATTGATTACCAATACATTTTAAATTCGTTGTTCGTTTAACGTTTTGTTATGCGTTTTCAAAGTTTTAAAAAAAATTAAAATAGTGTGCACTGTGCAGTTATAACTTAAGATGGTGAATTTTTGTAGTTATTTGTAACATATGTTTACAAAGTTATTTTGTGTGTTATAATTAGAACTCGGAAGTTGTAGCACTAAAAATAATACTTTTAAGCTCTTAAATATGTACTTAAAAACTCTAAAATATGCTCTGTAAATAGCAAAATAAATAATAAAATATACAAAAAATTATTAGAAAAATAATAAAAGTAATTTTACAAATGTTTGGGCTCATAGACACAGTCTGGACTCGTTGAATAATAAACTGTCAAAAATGTTAAATTATTTAAATATATTTGTAAAAATGTACTTATTATGAGTAGCGTCTACTTGTATTTTATTTGGTGGGGCAAAGTATTTGTTAATACCACCACCCAAAAAGCCCGCACTATTTAGTCTATTTTAGAATACGATTGTATTTATTGTTAAATGTGCACATTATAATAATAATATAAATTATGATCGAGTAAAATGCCTCATATTTTATAATAAATCAATAATCATACAGACTGAAAATGATAATTATAAATTAGGTATTAATTATTACCTATTTAACTTACTTGTTATTTACCTTTGTTTAAAAAAAAACCTATTAGCTAAACCTATTAATTTTATAACTTTATAATGCAATTGATAATTTGTGAAATAGTTAAAAAAATATATCGGTCTGCGAGCCTAGCAAGCGGCTTTGTGAAGCATGTTTTGTCAAAGGGCCCATATAAAATTTCAGCACCGGGGCCCAATAGGTGCTCAATCCGGCCTTGGTTATGAATATAGTTAGAGTATCTACAATGTCTCATAGTATCATTAAAAAATTATTTATTTTACGAAATTTTGGCCATAAAGTATAACAAAAATGTATTGAAGATTTTGTTTACAGTATTAATATTTCCTAAATTATAAATCTACAATATTAAGTTAAGTTAGGAAAGTATTAATTACAATCTAAGGTAAGTAGTAGAAACAGCTTCATGTAAGTAGCGTCAGTGCACTTTTTAATTTTAATTATTAATAATATTATTAATATTTATTATTAATAAAAATTAACAAACACAATCTTTAACCATGTAAGTTAATAGAAACAAAGTAATTTGATTATCTTTATAAATATATCATAAATGGAAGTTACTTGTGGGATGCCTTATATATTATTCACTTATGTATACTCGAATAATATTCAGGATCAAACATAAAAACTCATTATTTACGCGAATAGTTTTGTTAATTATTTTTTTTTAACTGTTCACGCGAAGTATTAGTCAGATAATTGTCCAAAGACAAAACAAGGCTCCTTTTTGCTCATCAAACATAAAACCCTAAAATATCCTTAATGTCGATCACCAGAAATTTAATATTTCGAATGTAGGTCACTTGTTTGAAAAGGTTGACGACTCCTACTATAAAGTATACACGGATATGGTTAAAATTTAAGGGGTAGTATAATGCTATCATTATACGACCTATACGAAATATTGTGGTAGCTGGTTCGACCACAAACTCAAAGAGCCAATACAATATTTATATATGTACATAAATTATAAAATATAAAAAAAAAATTAAAAATATATATATTTAACATGTATATTTTATGTTTACATCATACAAGTGAATATTGATTTTGAGTAAAACGGATAAATGTATAGCGTCGTTGTACACAATTTTTAAACTATTGACCACCGATAATCGACATTATCCATCAATGAGTTTTCTAGAAGTCCCTGTAATATAAAATCAACCCTTAAACATTTCTAGATTTTGAGCCTTATTTTTGAAACTGTGTCATTGTTATTTATAATAATAATCGCCATATGCAAGAAAAAAAAATAATTATAATAATAAGACCTCATCGCCGATACTAATATTTGACTGTAGTACATAATGCATTAATGTGCCCCAGCGAGGTGTGTGTGTGTGTGTGTGTGTGTGTGTGTGTAATATAAATATTTGACGATTTCTGTAAACATTTTTTACTATTATTTGTAATTTGTATTATATGGACAGCATTGTGTCGTAAAATACTTACCGTATGGCTATAAGCGCAAAACAAATAAGTTTCAACGATCGAAGTATAATTTATAAATACCACAAACGCCATATTGAAATACAAATTCTATAAAACAACGAGAAAGTGTATAAAAAATTGAAAACTTCTATATATAGTGTACAAAGTTTTGGGTTGGATAAAAATAACACCCTTACGAATTCATAATTATACTATAAAATATTTACGTGCATGCTACCGATCACGTACGCATAATAAGGTACAGTATATAACTATAGGTATAGTAACACAAAATGATTTACGTGTTATTTTCGGTCGTTTGATGAAATATTAAATAATGGTCCCGTCGGGGTGGAACGTTTTTATTTTACCTTGGATTCATCAATTTACTCATGGAACGGTTATTAAATGATAGAAGAATTTTTTTTGAGAACCTAATGTTTTAAAATTTTTACCTACAGGAAAATAATTAGTTTTGTATACTTAAAGAAGGGAGGGGTTACCTGACCCTTGTTCTGTCATGGAATTTTACACGAAAACATTAATTTAATAATAAAATGCTCTTTGATTTGCATTTTATACCTCATTTATAATTAACACAAAAATGTTTACCCAACACATCTCGTAAAGTAATTATATAAGTATATTTAACTAATTAACCAGTACCACATTATATACCTTTTTTAATTATTTTTTATTTTGCATATAACATTATCGGATAATAAGAATAAAATAAAAATAAGATAAAAATAAGGTACAATAGGATGATCAAAATATTAATAAGAGAAATAAGATTATTTAACAAACAAACTAATACAATGACTATATAGGATTATAGCTAACTTATATATACTTATAGCTAACTTTTGAAGTACTACCTTACAGTCTTAGCTTTAGATTCTCCGTCCATTTTACTGCATCTTCCTCTGCTTTATGCAGTTTCTCCAGGCCTCCGACAAAAAGTGTTTGTGGACAATTATCAACAATATGGCGTATCGTTTGATGCATTCCACATTCACAGAGAGGAGATTCTACCTTTCCCCATTTGTGCATTACGTAGATACAATTCCCTTGTTCCGTTCTTGCTCTGTTTAGAGTTGTTCATAGCGTCCTCGGGAGGTCAAAACCTGGGACTCTCAGTTCTGGGTTGCCTATCAGTAAAACGTTCCGTAAGTCAGAATTTTTCCATCGTTTCTTCCAGATTTCTACCGTATCTTTTGTTGGTTCCTGGTCCCATATCGGGTGTCTTGATTTCAATCTTTTAGAAGGATGTCATCATGTAGAGGGATCTCAGGATGTTTTATAATTTTTTGGAGTAATCTTTCTGTGTGTTGAAATCTACGTAAGTTTGGTGGAGCTATATTAGAAAGGGTTAGTAACTATTGCACATGGGTGGATCTAACTGTACTGGTGATGATTCGTATGGTACGGTTAAGTTCCACATCAACTTTATGGCAATGTGCGCTTCTTGTCCAGACAGGGGCGCAGTATTTGGCCACACTGTATACAAGCGCTATTGCCGATATTCGTAATATCTTAGTATTACTGCCCCAATTCGTGCCTGCGAGTTTGGAGATAATGTTGTTTCTTGTCTTAAGCTTGTTTTTTATATCCTCCAGGTATTTTTTAAAGATCAGAGACCTATTGATTCTCACTCCCAGGTATTTTGGGCATTCTTTATTAGCGATGTGGTTGTCTCCGATCTTTAGTTGTAGTTCCCTTTGTGAATCTCGATTGTTAAGGTGTAAAGCGATGGTCACCATTTTGTTGGGATTGAAAGTGAAATGCCAATTGGCGAAATAATGTTGTAGCTTGATATTGTCTTGATTTAAAATGTCTTCCACCATGGTGAGATCCTTTGCTTGGGCTAATAGCGCAATATCGTTGGCCTAAATTAATTTTCTTGAGATAGTATCAACCAGGGGTCACCAATTAATATTTTCCGCGAGCCACGTTAAGAATTCGGAAAATTCTCGCGGGCCATAAAAATTCAAAGTACATAATATTTATTATAATATGCCGGTTGGTCAAAAATACTTTATTTCTAAAAAAAAAATATATACATTTATTAATTATTATGTAACTAAAACTAATGAAAATATAATTAAATTAAATAAATATATTAAAAAACAAATAATAATTAATATTTTTAATGAGAAAAATGGCAGATCTTGCTTTCAACTAGCTGCTTTAAGTCGGGGTTATGGTTTGTGGTAGCTATCATCATCATCATTTCAAGGGGTTCATTGGTGAGTCGGGATCGGAATTTGTTTTTGATATAATTCATTTTTGAAAATGCAGACACACAGACGTATGTGGAGCCAAACATTGTACACATTTTCACTGTCAATAATTTCAACGTCGGGTATTTCTTTTCAGATACATATTTCAACCAAAATTCATCATATGTAGAATCAATTTCAGTTTTTGAATACTTTTCATTATACAAATTTTTTAGGACATCATCTGATTGAAATTCAATCATTTCCATTTGAAGATGTGCTCTGTTGCATTTGAAAACATTTTCTGTTTCGTTAATCCATTCTCCATCAGGCTGCAGAGTAAAACTACTGTTCAATAATTGTACAACGTTTTTGAGTTTACTGAAATCAGCAAAGCGTCTTTCGAATTCAGTTTTTAAACTTTCCAAAAACTTCGTAAAACTTATGATATCAATCTCGAGATTTTCATCAACAACTTTTTTCAAGTTAGGAAAATGTAAACGTTCATTACCAACATCTTGTAAAAAAAAGTCAATTTTTCTACAAAAACAATTTACCTCAGATACTAAATGGCAAATTAGTTTCTGATTACCTTGAAGTTTCAAGTTGAACAAATTTATGTGTTGAAATATATCTGTTAAAAACGCAATAGTAGCTATGTTACTGTTATCACTGATAAATTCGTGATAGTCTCTGGCAGACAAATATGTACTCTGAATTAAAAATAGTTCAATTTCATTCATTAAGTTAAAAAACCTTTGCAAAACATTTCCTTTGCTCAGCCATCTCACATTATTATGAAGTAATAAATCATCAAACTGAGTATCATTTTCTTGAAGAAGTGCCTTAAATAGTCTGTGCTGAAGTGAAGATTTTGTACGTATAAAATTAACAATACTTATTACTGTTTTTATAATTTTTTCCAAACACGGATCCAGTTTGCAGCAAAGGACGCTTTGATGAATGATATAATGGTACGATAAAAAATCAGAGTTGCATTTAGGGTCATTTCTTAATCTTTGAACAAAGCCTTGATGAGCGCCAATCACCACTGGTGCACCATCGGTTGTGAGAGAGATAATTTTTTTTAAATTTAAATTTTCTGTTTCAAAATAGGTACAATACTACAGCATTGTACAAATCATTTCCTTTGCTGGTCCCTGATAACAGCAAAAGTGTCAATAACTCTTCGTAAAATGTCCCACTGATATAACTCAAGTATCTCAGGTGAATTATTAGATGAAATGTATCTGTTATATCACAAGATTCATCCAAGGCTATAGAATAAAAATCAGCAGTAGATAAAAATTGTTTCAACTGATTGTGATTATCTTTGGCCAGGACTTCAGTATTTCTCGTATTAGTGGATGCTGATATTGGGATATGACGTAAAGTTTCGACAATTTCCTTTTTATTTCCAAACAGAACATTTACAGATTGAAGCATACATTCTTTAAAAATATCAGCATCTGTAAATGACTTCATATGTTTACCGAGTATCCACAAAATTTTTAAAGATGCCTGTGTACATTTTTGTTGTTCATGGCTCAAAATTTGAGTTGCCGATTTATATTTCATTTTTAGATTTTCAATTTTTGTTTTACGAAGGCCAGTACCCAATGGAAATTTTTCGGCAAATGACTTGTGTGTCTCATAATGATGTTTGATATTAAACACTTTCATAACAGCCACTGTTTTTTTATAAATCAAACAAACAGGTAAGGCACTTACTCTATCTGGTAAAATAAAACAATATAAGTCCATCCATTCAGGACAAAACTGTCTATTTTCATTTTCTATTTTTATTCTTTTTCTATCCATAGTCAAATTAAAACAAAGAATAATATATTATTTAATTACGAAAATTAATAAATAAAACGGAACGGACGAACAAAAATTACGTCGCAGCGGACACCACCGTCTCACCGATAACTGACGGACTGACGTGTTGTACGTATATTAATATGTGTGACTTAACGAGTTGTCGACTTGTCGTAATAAAATTTCAAATAAATATTAAAACAGATAAAATAAGATATTCTTCACAGCTAGTATAATATTTTTTGCAGCCGAAAAAACCTAATAATGCAGTAATAATGTACAAAGATAAGAAATTACCTGCAACAGTCGCGCTTGATAATAAGTACGTATTAAATTATTGGATTTTTCTCTCAGTCTGCGGGCCGGTTAAAATGTATTCGCGGGCCTCTATTTGGTGACCCCTGGTATCAACTATATCGGATGTGTACACGTTGAACAGAATCGGTGATAGCACAGATCCCTGGGGGGGGGACATTTTGTAGATATTTGTAACGACTGACAACGTCATTTAGAAATACATTGTATTTCCTGTTAGACAACAAACTTTCTATTAAACGAAGCGTGCTTTTGCATCTTATAATTTTTGCCAACTTTAGCATCAGACCTCTTTTCCATGCTGTATTATAAGCAGAGGATAAGTCCAGAAAGACGGCACCTAACTTGTCCTTGCGTTGGTAGCCATTATCAATGTATGTTGTGAGCGCTAACACTTGATCACAACAGGCTCGGTTTATCCTAAATTCGGCTTGTTCTATGGGTAGTACGTTTTCTAATATAGGTTGTATTCTATTAAGTGTAAGTCTCTCAAAAAATTTATATACTGTGAACAAAAGTGAAATCGGTCTATAACTGCTTGGTTCGTTTGCTGGTTTGCCATGTTTTAAGATGGCTATCACTTTTACTGCTCGCCATAGTTTTGGGATGTTGCTAGTTTTTGCTACAACTGTGGCCAATCTGGTTAGCCATTTTCTACATTTTGGTCCGAGAAACTTGAGAAATTCTAGTAAAACTCCATCGACACCTGCTGCTTTACCGCTCTTGATTACTTTTTGTGTCATCTAGTTTCTATTAGTGTTGTTGTGAGTTCGCAGTGCTTTAGTTCTCTTGCGTAAGATGTTTTCGCTTGTGACTTTTCTTGTTTGTTAGGTTTGATATTTGATGTTTTGAAAAGAATGTTTAAAATGTCATTTGCTGTGACTCTTTTTTCTTTCCTGACTGGTTGAGTACTTCCTATATTCCTCAGAAGAGCCCAGCTTCTTCTGCTTGAGTGCGTGAAATCGAGCTCTTGCATTGCTGTTAATCATCTTTTGCATCTTTCTTCTTTTAGGAGATTCGTCAGTCTGTAAAGTAGCTCGCATTCTTGTGACCAGCATGGGACGTCATTTTGTCTGTGTCATCTGGGTATAGCTTTTGAGGCTGCAATTTTAGTTAGTATGATGAACCTTACGTATTTTTCAGGAGTTGAATTGATACGATTTACGTTTTCTTCTATGTATTTTTCATACTTGGACCAGTCTGCCTTTCGTAGATTTCATCTTGGCAGTTCTGATTTTTCTATTCTAGGGAAAATTACTCCAGTTTATACTATGACTGGTCGATGTTAGCTTTTCGGGAATTTGCTTAAAACTTTGTGATTTACTTTCAATGGCAGGTCAAAGTCATATTTTGTAACAAAGCACAAGTCTGGAGAGGTAATTGTGCCCCACCTACCTGCTTCAAAGGTACCTCCTTGCTTGGCGTCATATACTAAATGTTTGTGACCAACGAGGGACCAGTTTACTAACTTTTCACCGTTTTTGTCTGCACTTGAGTATCCCCATTCTAAACTATGGGAATTCAAATCGCCTATATATTTTCCTGGGTGTTGCAATTGTTACGATAGTAATGATAGAACAATAAAACGTTAAAGATGAATAATAATTTAACGAATTTCGTATAGCAATATTAATTTCTATTTATATAGCACCAATCAGTGGCGGATTTTCAACATTTTCTTGGAGGGGGTCCTGAAAAATAATATGTATTTCAAAGGCATTATTTTTTAATAATAAATTTTTAATTTTTTAATAATTTGTTTTCCAATAAGTTTGCCAAACCTTTACTTGTGGTGTCATGAGCAGGTACAAATTGTAAATACTCTTCACAAAGAACAAGTTTTTTTAAATCAGCAAATCTAACACAGAGGGAAACTTGTTCCACGCTCGAAATATCAGCTGTTTCATCAGCTAGAATTGCGAAGCATTGAGCATCATTTACACGTGATACAATTTTTTCGAGTAAAACAGAATTACAAGAGTCAATAATTGAATTTTGACTTGTCTTGCTCATGTATTTAATTGTCCTTTTACCTTCTAAAAATTGTTTTAAGTTGAAATCTCCTTGAGCTCAAAAACGGAGAATTTCTCGAAAATTACCTTAATTTGTTTGTAGATTATCATCAGATTTGGCAAAAACAAATCTGTCACGATGACCTCGTCGATCAAAATGTTTTGACGCCCACATAAAATAATAGTTTCAATTATTGGTATAATTTTATTTCTGTTTTCAGTAATATGTTTAGCCCTTCCGGTAATTACTTTTTGGTCAATAGACGTGCTTGGGTTTAATAAAACTTCTGAATAATTAGCAGCATCAAGGAGACATTTTTTGTAATATTCTAATGACGAATGTTTATTAAATGTTTCAACCGCATATCTCCAGTTATCAAATTTTTTTAACACGAAACTACCTAATACTTGAGAGTTAACTCCACCTTCACATTTTGTAAATGCTACACAAAATTTGCAAAATGCACCTTCTTGTATTGCTGAATACGACAACCACGGAAATCGCATTAACCACGCATATTGAAATTTAAGATTTTTTAATTTTTTATCTTTGCCAGAAATAATAGATTTTATTGGAAATTTATAATTTATTTCCGGTGCCTTAACTTTATTTAACACGTCATTGATTTGATTTTGTGAAAATATCTTATTACAAAATAAACTGATATCATAATTGCTATGAGTTAAGGACTAAGACGGTTTTGTAAAATCTAATTTAACTTTTTTTGGACTACTAATATCATTGTGCGAAAAATCATTATTAGAAGAAACTGTTCTCTTAGATAATATACTTTTTTCTAACATATCATTTTGAATAACATTAGATAAATCAGTTTTTCCAGTAGGTTTTGAAAAAAAATGTTGAATAGATGTCTGTTTTTTCGAAGACATTTTATTTAAAACAAATAATTTACGAATTACTTTTTCCCGTTTTTGATTACCACGTGACCGTGTTTGTCAATGCCAGTATGTCGAATGTAATCATAGAATACAATCCATATAATACACGACTATCGTCAGTCAATCATTGCCATAATGATAAAATTGAAATATAAATAAATATATCAATGCACCATCGAAAATACAGTGATATCATGACTCATAAGTGCTGTACAATAATAAGTCGTGTTTGATTCGGGATTTCCCATGTACAAATCGTTTGAAACAGAATGTGATTCGAGTCGTACATTATTATTACAAGATAAGATGATTGATGATACATTTATAAAAAATTTATAAAAAATTTAAATTATTATATTTCAACATTTTATACTACATTGTTATATTAATTTTATACAGATATTTAAGATAAAATCGGCATCTGGGAGGGGGTCCAGACCCCATGGTCCCCCCGTAAATCCGCCAATGGCACCAATAAAAAAAAAAAAAAAAAAAAAAAGGAAATATTAAAATAATTTTAAATCAAATTAAACAAAATGTTTATTATAAATAGTAAATCAGAATGAACAAGACCAAAGAGGTTTAGTAATTTCTTAATCATTTCTTCTACTATTCTATTTTTCGTCATTGTAAACAATATTGCAATTCTGCAACTTCAATTTCAGATGATTAATTATTTTCATTTCATTTTCTAATTGTACGTTTTTCAATTCTAAATATTTCAATGCCCTAAAAATAGAAAAATATTAATAATTAATGGCTGTATATATATATTTTTTATTCTTACTGAAGATGTTCTAATTCTATTATTCCTTCGTTAAAAACATTTTCACAACTATCAATTTTTAAAGATTTTAAACTATCTTTTAATATCTGAAGCTTTTGTATCGCCTCATTATCGATTGTACTACATCGAACAAATGCTATATCCAAAATATTATTGCAGTCTCCTGTAAATTAAATATAAATAATACGCGTTTAACTCCAACTCTATGTAACTTCCTAAATTTAATTGTGTTCTCTTTCATCGTTTTCCCTCTACTTTTAATTATCGACATTTTTATAATGTCAAATAAAATTTAATGTAAAATATTTTCATTTGAACAAAGTAGTCATGATAAACGAATATTACTAATAAGTAAAATAATTATCCATCCAATGACTTTTAACAATAACGTTTTTATTTTAAATCTCATTAGGTAAGCTAAATATTTTATATGCCATTAAATATTTTATTTACATAAACTTTTTAAGTTAGGCACTTACATCTCAGATATTAAGCATATTGCACATGTTATGTGGAACTATGGATTGAGTAACACAAAACACAATACAACTAGAATTGTAATTTTAAAAAAAATTTTAATCACACTACCTTATCAAATTGTATGTGGTGCTTACAAAAATATTTAAAATATTTTTCAGGATGTCTTTTATTTCCACCTGTGTAAAATATACTAGGTATTTTAAAAACAAAAAATAGGTTTTATGAAATTTATAAAAAAATTAATAAATAAAAAATTTTATTGACATTAAGTTATATATAAAACCTTTGATGTAAATGCCTTGTATAAATACTGACAATTATTATTTAATCCAAAAATATTTTATGTACATACGACCTCTGAAGGTAATTGAGAATTATTAAGTTACAGCAGGACAAAGGAGAAGTAATCAAAATTGCTGTATTAATGTATACACACTAAAGTGAGTAAATCCTATATGTGATATAGAAGCTTCTTCTCCAGCATAAACTTGCTCGATTTTGAACTGGCCAAGAACATCATATCTAGTTGGTAAACAATCGTAATGGCTTACGAATTCTCTGCAGCCTTTACACCGCACTTTGGCACCATTTTTCATTAGCCATTCAGCGCATGCTAAATTAGGACCAATTTCTTTAGCGCGTTCTTCGTCAAATCTTCGTTTGAAAAAATAACATAAAAACACATAAATCACATCAACTATAAAGTAAATAATTTTCTTTGAATCATTTGATTTGGGAGTGAAAACACTTACTGGTTAAATGAATCTGCGACCCATTTCCATAAGTTACGTTTGTTTCCAATCGTATTTTTCACCAATTTAAGTAGTGAACTTTTCGAAAACATCTTAAGCGTAAATGTAATTTACGTGATAAATGTACATAAATGTAATGTAATAAATGTATTATTTATAGAATAATATTTACACAAAAGGCAACGAATCGGTAAGTATTAGAAATCATAACAATATTATTGTAGCCAACGACGGGATTTTTCAAATAACTATAGTATTCGAAAATCATACGCTCCTTTGTTTACCAAATGGTAATAAAAGTATATATGTTTTTATTTATGTTCTTGTAAACGTCTTTGTTCTTTCTCTTGAAAGTTTGATATTTTAAAAATTAAATACTTTAAACGCTTTCCTCGCAAATCATCAATTATAATAGTGATACATACGATCTTGTTGAGCTAGTAGAATTTTACGATTTTTCAGTCGAACGCGAAAAGTATACTTGTTGTAAGTCTAAGTCAAAATAAACTTATATCGTCCTGCTTGCCATCCGTCGGAAAACGCCTCTTCCACCCCGCTATAAACTACCTCGTCTTATAACTCCTAGGATGTTGATTTCCACAAAAATTTGAATAATGATTAACGACCAGCGGCTCGAATTCTAGAGATTGACAGTCTGAAATATGCAATTATCGAAAAGGAAATAACCGGCGGTCTATGAAAAACTATCGGGTTGGTATATCGAATTAATATCATAACACAACTCATGAATAGTTAATACTATATAAATTATTTTATTTTGGTAGTATTACTTTCTTCTAATCGTTTGCTTTATAATTATTTTTACACACGGTTGACTACTTTATACGTTCACAATCTTTTTTTTAAATTTTATAATTATTGATTATAAATATCCAGTACTCAGATTGATAAAATTGAAGTAAGGGAATTCTGTTTGCTTTTTAAAAAAATAACGTTACCATCACATTTTATACGTTAGTTAAATCCTCAATACCAATTGTATTAATTACATAAAAATTATTGTGATATTAGTGTTGTTAATATAAATAAATACATACGATAATAAATTATAAATAATATTATAACAAATTCAAAAATAAATATACAAAAGTACTCCTATATAGTATAGTAGTTACGTCAATTATGATAAGTATGTAATTTATTTTCCAATGTGATTATTTTCTGACAAGCTTCCGCATATATTTTACTACTAATAATCAAAAATCTTACCTAGTTACATGGAATATAACTATTTTTGGGTTATGCAAAACATTGTATTATTAACAATGATGATAATTTCTTAAGCTTTAATGTATTTCTTTTCCAAGTAATTATGTTGTTCATTATGTTAAAAATCTTTTTTCCTTTGAACAAAAAATTGCTATTAAATTTTTGCAATTAATAATGATTTTAACGAATCAACAAATTATAAATTGTTTGAGTCCTTAAATTCACGAAAACCTCAAACTGTAGATATTTGATCTACTCAACATTTCGATGCAAACCTCCTTACACTTTTATCTATATATTGAATATTATATTTTTCTGGACAATTTTATTCGTCCATCGTCCAGTACATCTAAGTCTATAAGGAGCTCATCTTATTTTTCCTAAAATATATAACCTGCAGTTTTTGAATGAGATTTTTAAAAAGTAAAAAGTCTAGAACATTTTAGAGTATTCTTAAATTAATCTTAATTGAGTTATGATTCACATTGTATGCAAACATAATTTTAATAAGCTTCTGGGACAATAATGAATGGTTTTTTTTAACATAAATCGTAAATATGTGAAAAATCCTAATGTGAACATAATTCCGGTTTTCATTGGGATAATGGCTTACAGAGAAATATATTTATAAAAATAAAAATAAATAAAAAGTAAAAAGAAATTACTATACCATTTCTTGATTTGCAAAAGTTTTTAAAACTTCAGTATGGATTATTTTCTATGTATGTTATACTTACACATAAAAAAATGAAGTAAAAGGATAAAAAATATAATCTAAAAAATAGCAGCATCCCTTTTTATATCCCTTCATTACTTTGACCTTTGTGTATAACTGTAATAAAAATAATAAAGATCCGTCCGTAGGACTTTAATTTTCGATTTACCTAATATTATATTCACGTTACGTAAAATGTTTAATATGAGTTTCTGGTAAATTTATATATGTGTCTAATCAATCGTCATAATTTCTCACATTAATTTTTTCTCCCCGGGATCATCCTAACACACAATTTTTTTTTTTTTTTTTGGTACCATACGCGATTCGTCGTTCAAGGGACAATTGTACCTAATCGCATTTCGCATATCACATTACGTAAAATTTACGTTCCATAAATTCCTTAGAATATAAAATCTCCTATCACCTAGACAGCCAGACACCTGCAATACAGTGACTTCTTCGTACGGCAGTACGTTTTTATTTCACTCTGCTGTTGGATGTTTTTTAACATGAGTGGCGCACATTTCGACAAAAACGACGAGCTTGGTTTAAATATGAATAATTCTATTTTTAATTGTATGTGTGATGGACCGTTCGACCGTTCGTGAAAAGACCTCGGAAATCAATGTTTTACTTTTAACCCAAACTGTAGTTTGTGCCACCGTTCCTTTTTTTAAGAATTCGAATAAAATTAGGAATTAATCGATTTTAAAATGACATTTATTGATCCACACAAAAAGTCTAATATTATAATATTGTACCTTGTTGGGTAGGAAATATGATACAGAAGAACTTTACTTAAAATAATGGTTTTTTCTTCAATCTGATCAATTGTTTTTCAAAATTATTTATCAACAAAAGTCATAAATTTTGGATGAAAATATAATGTTAAATCGTGTACCTTTATATATGAAAAACTCTAATCCGAAAAGTTTTTATATGCTTACACTCATGTAAAAAATAGACTATAGTTTTAAAACATAATAAAAATCTATTGCTGCTTGTATAACACCAAGTACACTATATTATAACACGTGTAATTCTTTTTTAAAAATATGTAAATATTGTGTAAGGTATTAAATTATTTTTATAATTTTTATAGAAATAAAACAATGTTAAATAATTAATAGCTATTATTTGTTCAATGTAACTAGTGAAATTAGAACTTTCAATTAGAGGTTAGTTAAGTATTACTTAAGATTACTTAAGTGATGAGCTAGCCATTTATTTTGTTGATACGGTACTCTTTTAGGTACGGTCAATTTTTTTTCTATTACGTATAAATTTAAGATATGGCATTACTAATTTATTTATTTTGACGAACACCAGAGTATATTTTTTATCTACAAGTGTGGCTTTTTAAAAGTATTTTTAGATAAAATAAATATTGAATTCAGTTTTTTTACTCTCAATTTTCATACAAGCATGTTTTACAATTATATAATTAACTAATCCATTTGAATTTCAACTATGTACGGTAAAATATTTGTTCAAACACCACAATTGTTTGAATTTTCGCGCCATAGCTTGTCGTACGTTGTGTCATGAACGTCTCGAACTTTTCGAACAACATTATTATCAAAAGAACGTCACAGGAAACTTTAGAACCAATACAAATAATCAATAACTGATGTATTTGCACTGCTGATGCGTATGAGTGATTTCCAGGGGCATAACACATAGCGGACAATCCACCCCACTCCCAACAGGCGCAATATTAAATTTAATATTCAAAAGGCTATGTGAAAAATAATATATAACGCACAGTTGGTCGCATAATCATAATAAGTTTTGGGTAGCGACGATGGTGAACTCGAGAGACATATGTATTGTTACTTGTTACCCTTTCAGTCGTAACTATATTTTACTGTAGCACAGTCAGTGGTGGTAACTACCATAAGTGATTGGGAATAATGAATAGTAGAAGAGTGCCGAAAATTCGTCGATGCTATTAATATTCGCTCGTTCCATGCAATGTTTCCAACGCAATGTTTTTTTCCCAATGAACCCGCAACGTATATTCGCTGTTCATTTGACAAAACATGTATGCACTCGAATTAATTGTGAGATGATAAATGCCCGTTTCCCAACACTCATATTGTCCGCGTTGGACGTCGCGGTTGCGGAAAATACTCTTCGGGTTATCAAACGGCATACCCTCATAGCCGTCCCGAAGATGAAAATCAAGGGAGGGGGGGGTGAATAATATGAAAAATGCCGACTGCAATTTTTTTACTCAATATATGTAGTATAATTAACTATATGTAGTCGTATTTTTACTTTTTAACATGTATATATGTGTCAGTGTCGCACGTTCTTAAAATTGACAATTTAATTATATATATATATAATATTTTATATTGTATAATAAGTAATTATATAAATTGTATTCGTGTATACACTGTATTAAGAAATATGTAATATTTGTTTTCCTTAAGTAAAATTAAGTCCATCTAGGCTATAATGAAACAATTCCGACTGCCGACTGGTGTTTTTGTTGGGAAGGTGTGAGACACCCCCCCCCAAGACCCCTCTTCAGAACGGCCCTGCATACCCCCTCCCTCAGTGACGGATTTAGAAGGGGTGCAACGCGATACATAGATTTTCTTAATGCCATAAAACAGTAAGTTATACAATACATTTCAATAACCAATGTTGAATAATTATTGTTCATGTAACACGAATGTTAAACAAAATCATAAAATTGTTCGTAGGACATTGATTTATTTTCATTCCGTTCGTGTTATTATTCCATTTTGACAATTATATCAAATCAAAAGGTAAGACTTCTCTATTTTTTTAAGGAGCATCTAATTAGCAGTTGAATCCTGGTGTCCCAAAACTTGAATCCGGTTCTAGTTCAGTGATATTTTACCACCCACCTAACGGTTTTGATCGTGCGCGAAACGTTTAAAATGTATTACACTAATTTTTCGTAGTCTGGATTTTTTCCCTTTAATTTCAACACATACCTACGAACACCTACGAATATACCGTTAATGCGATAACTTTTTGTTCTATTATTATAATATTAATTGCGTGCATATACCAAATGTTTAATAAAATTGTCTCCAGCGGCGTAATCACATCGAAAACCTCTCTTTGCCTAAGTGTATGTTTTCGATTTCAAACCGTTATTACACTATTCATACGCATGTACGTATTTTCTATTCGCATTTTTCGACCGTTGCCGACCACTTCTATACGCAGCCACAACACGCTGATTAGACGTGACAACAACCAGCGCAGTAGCGATTAGCCGCACTTACGTATATCTGCGAACGACTACTTCAATTCAAAAGACGTGTATATTACATGATTTTAAGTCGAATGATCGAATCTAATCAATCATCACACGCTCGCAAACGTAAAGATCGGTTTTTTGAATTGTTACTGATCATTGTATAGCTGACGAGTGCTGAGAGTGCACGTCATCTTAGAAAAGTAAAATTTACTAATTTAATGTTCAAAACTCACACCACCACCACTGCCCACCTCGGTCTTTTACGTGTACGACTGCTCGCATACAGAACCATAACGTTAGGACTGTACGTTTTGTCGAAACTGTTTTACCCTCTAAAAATGTGAAGGTTGTTTTTTCTTTCATTTTTTCTCGTATTGATTCCTTTCGACTTCCACTTCTCAGACTCTGCACACCTCTTTCTCTACAATATACCATTCCTTCGTAAAACGCGTTTTCCCCTTATGTTGGAATTCACACACGTCAACTGGTACACAACTTTTATGCAGTAATCGAAACAGTACTACGAATTTATTAGCCCATGTTAAAATTATGTGCGCGATTGCCAATTTCGTAATAATTTCGTCAGAGCACTATCCGCAAGACCCAGTAAAATGTTCTCGGCATATTTATACTAATATATCTAATAACACTATGAACGCCTATAGTATCGATTGTAATACAAATAACCGAAAACGGATTTGTACACGATGGTTGACTAACTTTTTTTCTCGTACCGCTCAAAATTCAGTTTTTTTTCGTGGTCAACTGATACCGTTACCGCCCGATAATGGCAACAATAATTTAATGTATTTTTAAAAATCGTAATGGCCGCTATAACATCGATTATCAGTCGACGACCCGGCCAAATCACCATCGACCTTCCTAATGATCCGACGTATCCACAGACACACACGCACCTGTTATAATTTAAATATCTGTTTATCGTTTTCTATGGATATTCAGAATTATGTAATCGCGATATGTGTGTGTTTTATTGTAATTTTCGTATGTGATTTTTCCACTCGTCTTGTATAAACCACCAGGCAATACGTAAATCGCTACTTAAATTATTATATTTTGTAGACGCGAATCGCCATAGTTAACATTATTGTTTCATGTGCGCTAATCGCCTTTCTATTTTTTATATTCGAATTTTCATTTTATTATCGTAGGCGCAAATCACCACGGATTTGTTTATCATCTATTATTATAATTACACGTGAGTAAATCGCCACAGTTGGTTTATTATTATTTTAATTTCGTGTGTGTACTAGCAAACATATTTTTATTATTTAATACATTTTTGTCCGGATTATATAAAGTTTTTTAGATAGTACCAACTAGCCAGTCTGCGTTCCACAAATTTGTAAGTTTTATTGATTTATTATTTATTGTTGGGCCAAAATTATATTTAATTATACAATAAAATTTACCATTTTATCAATTCTTTGCATTTATTTTAGTTTTTATTTTTTTCAATAATTTTTAAATACACACAATCACATATATATATACACACACACAGTTACATATAATCTCTGCGTGGTATCGTAGTGGTCGTACTCCTCTGAAACGGCGCGATCGATTTTAATAAAAAAAAATTTTGTATATTTGGTAGATATGAGAATAGGTCGTACAGTATTTTTTACCCTCCTACCCCACTTTTATCTCCTATTTTCAGTAAGTATAATAATTTTGTCCATTTGTGTGTGTGTTACAATAAACAATGACAGTAAAACGCAAAGGGACCCATTTGGGCCGTCGAACGAATAAAGTAACTCACATGTGAAATAATATAGCAGAAAGAACAGATTAAGACGGATATTGCATAAAAATTAAACAACGAGATCCCACCATAGGTAGTTTATTCATTATGATCATCATTACTCATTTTGATTTAATATTTATAAATATGTTATTACAGGAGCCGAAACGAACAAAAAAGTTTGCTCGATAGATTTTTATGCCTATTGTATGATGATTCGACGTGGTCAGGACAACTTTATTCTGCAATATCGTAAGATATGCCAATAATTCGTGTACGCGAAGGTAAAGAGCAAACGACTGCGATTCCTACGACACAAACAAAAAAAAAAAAAAGGCTGCATGTGGAAGATTATATTCACTAGTAATACGCTATCAATAACGGAGACACCACCGAAATTGGTAAATCCATCATCCTACCATCAACATACGTAGTCAGTCCACGTCATATGCAAGAATATATACAGGATGCTATGACTTTCAGGCGCGGGTGCGGACGACCTTTTTTTATTTCTAATGTTAACAAATAATCCAAAGTGGCAGGAGATAATATCTTTGCTATTACCAGCCCAAAAAAGAAACGCATAGTCATTTACAACACTTATAAATGAACGCTACATCATTATTACGTGTACTAGGTATGTTGAGGTGCATTCATAAAGTATTTATCAATCGATTAACGTTAACCAAACGTCCGTCTTGTGCTGTATTTCAGTGGCATGGTAATATTATTTTGGAGCAATTGCTCCTTCAAAATGTTTGGTAGGTGGGTGGTCCCCCTGCCAAAAAATGCTTGACAATAAGTATAAAAATAATATAGATATATCGTAACATAAAATTAAATATTTTAATTGATAGTAAATATTTAGCGCACAAATGTACTGTATATGATCCGTTACACTAGAAACAATTAGTACTAACTAATTGCAATACCAATGTTAACAACATTATTCAAAATTCACATACACTGCATAGATCAAGATACAAGATAATTAATGAGTGTAATAAATTTACTAGATAATTAAGTAAGTACATCTGATTATACAAATCAGTCTAATATACGTATATTTTTTAAATTGATTATGTTTTGCTGTGGCGGAAATGCCGTTAGGATGAATAAGGGTTAGGTTAGATTAGGTTAACCTAACCTTATGGTATATACATTTTTGCTCTTCACCAAAAATTAGTTCAGCACACCACTGCTGTATTTAGCAGTGGTTTCCAATCGGGGATGGGGTGAACGTGCCGACGCTGCTGGGGAGACGTACACAGTCATCCATTACGAAGTATAACTTTTTTAGATTTACATAAACAGGGGAAAAAAATATGAACAAACGAACGGTTTTAATTATACTACTTGTTAAAATTCAAATTTGAAAACAGAAAAAAAAAGGTTTTCAGTTTTAAAATAAGCAAAAAAAAAAATAAACTTATTTATATTTAAATTTATTGAGGAGGGGCTTAGATATTTTTTTAAGATGTACAAGTGTGGCATAGAAAAAAAGAGATTTGGAAACACTGGTGTATAAAAACATTCAGCAACTGGTGGATCCAAGTCCAAATCCGGACCACGAAAAGCAGACAAGTGGACCAATGTATAAATCTTATTTTAATTTCATTTTTAAAATGATAAATAAAAATAAAAAATATATATTTCACTTAATTTATTAAATTAATATTACAGTCATATATCATCAATATTATTGTAATTTTTTTTTTAAAGACATTTCAGTAACAACTAGTAAATAGTAAAATACATTTTTTTTCCAGACCCCGTTTGCTTATTGTTTTAAAACTTTCGGGCTCCAATAGAAGGTATTTTACGATCCCTGGTGTACAGTATACACTGCAATAAAGTATTATTCCTATCTAATTGCGAAATGTACATGTCACGCCTTATCGTTGAAGGCAAAACAAAAACACATGGGTTTGAAAAATCAGGAAACGTCGCGTATTTACACTGATGGTAACAATAAAAGTTTGGTGTAAAGTTTTCGGATTTTATACAACTATCTAGAGTTGGAGTACTTACAGTGAAGACAGCAAAGGGGGAACCGTCACCCATGAAAACTACATTGATAAAACAATATAATACGTTGCGTAAAACATATTATGTATACGTGTACAAACGCACGGGGTACACGGTCATATTATAAGAACGATAAATTAACGAACAAGTCAAAATATGTAATTTACTAAGCCGTTTTTGATGGCGTACTACCCCTCCCGTCGGGACAAATTAGATAATTGAAACACGGGCTCGGCCGCAATACTATATACGTCAATTTTATTATTTATATTTTCTGGCGTGAGCACGTAGACGTTTAGAAGACCCTTCTCTCTTTGCGTTCCAGCGTTTTACTTTGTTTTACACGCGCTGTAGCGCACCAGATATTCAGCACGGAACATTAGCAGAGAGATGCGAAAACCAATTTGTGTTGTTTGGCCGAGTTCATTTGTTCGTTGTTGCGCGGCGGTGGCGCAGAGGTCGACGTAGTAGTACGTATCTAAGCGCGCGTAATTAAGTTCAATTGACGGTGCGTGCGCGCGAGAGCGAGCGTAATTGATGGCCGCGGACGGAAACGTCCAATAAAATAAAAAAATTATGATAACAACAATAAATAAACTCGTACTACTAGACGAAAAAAATATATATAAAGTTAGTATTCGTTTAAAGTTTCGTAACAGATAAAAAACATATAATAATAGTAATACTAATAAATTAAGATTTGTTTTACCGGGAGTAAACAGAGGGCGTATAAATAAACTTTTTCTTTAAAAAAAAAAAAAAAAAAAACAAATACCCGATTTACATTGTAGTACAATATATGTGTACATAAATACATACATATTTAATATAATATACAAGACGACAAAGCAGTTGTCGGTTCACGGTACAATTATGCGTATTTTTTTAATGCGACTAGGACACAAACCGAACTCGTCCGCGGCACATTAAATGTACGTATAATTAATTTAATACTCGTTAAAAGGGTTGGGATGGCGATCGTTGAGTTGACACAGTGGTAATGTATACGTCGAGAGGTTGAGTGACGTCCATCGATATTCAGACGTTCAAATCGTTTCGGATTAATTCATTCCTTTCGTGTTCGTTCAACATCGGTTGATACACTTTTTCTTCCCCTGTTGTTACCGTCGTAGGTTCTTGCTGTTGTTGCAGATGGTGCGGCGTGAATTCTCCTCCCCCGAACATCGGCGATTCTTGTGGATGGTGTTGGTGTTGCTGCTGCTGCTGGTCAGGATTTTCGTTCTGGAAAACAAAGAGAATGACTTAAATTTCATACTGATAACGAGCATAGCAACAACAGTTAAAAACGAATAAATCCAACGACATAATCGGGGTAATAGAATTCATAAATGTTTAAAATACGTATAAACCGAGTACGCTAGTTTAAGATATTTTTACAATACTGTTGACGTATACTGTAAGTATCGAATAAACGCATTTTTTCTGTGACCAACCGTTATGGTTTATAAAATTATTTGCCGGGCTTAACGAACGTTTTATTCTTATTATTTCATTGTTAAAGCGGGGCGCGTACCTAAGTACACTTTTGCTCGCAAGCGAACCCAGTAATTCGGTTTATTATATCAATTGTAAATTATTCAAAATATATTCTTTTGACGTGTGGGGTTGTGTACACCACCTATGGACACACGGTACATAATAATACATGGGGTCAGCGATACAAAAGGATTAATAATATACAAAGGCTGCTGCCATACATCACCCCATTAAGTAATATGCACGTAGAGCATTTCGTCCTTATGTATATAATACACCCAAATATGTTCCAAGGCGACAGAAGTCTACACGATAAATATATATATATTGATTTTAATCGTTATTAATATTATTGTAACGTAGTAAGAAATTAAAAATTAAATCTTATATAGTTTAAATGTTTTATATTCTTTATCGTTTATAGTTTAACAAGGTTGCTAAATTTAGATAAAACAGTAAGCCAGAAAATTGCCTTATTAATATTACATACCAATACGGTTGTCTTGTATTTTAGTCCTATGCATCAACCACCATAAACGTTCAATCGAAATCGCGGTGACGAAACCATTGTGTGATGAACGAATGGGTGTAATAATTAATAATAATAATAATAATAGCAATATAATTTATGCAAAACCGAAATTAATATTGATACTTTTCCATACGCAGGTATACGTGTATTATTGTTTTATACACGGTCGAAAATATAATTTTATTACATACACGTACAGCGGGCACATAAAATATTATTATACCGAAATGTTTTTGGCACCCGTCCGACCCTGAATCGTGACAAAATAAATAATATAACAATATACGAGTGTCCGCATCATACACACGCATTGTCGTTCGAGGGGATGAGAATGTGATCCGATTAAATAGAATCAATCCGAAAAAAAAACACAATCGCTGAACAGGGTGCATCAACACGGAGAGCGGCGTCGTTCTTTTCCAATGCTTACAAATTTTGTATGATATTATATTTGTAATTTCACGTCCTCTATGTAAACAAATACGAGTGCAACGGATATAATAACACAGAATAAGAGAATGTTTATGAAAAACAATATGTACATAGAATGCGCACTGTTATTATGTTGTACTGGTGCCATACATAGACATTATATGTCTATGGTGCCATGACTTATTATTGTATTATTAAGTCGCAAACGCGCAATACTAACGTTAAGTTTAGGACTGGACGGAAGAGAAACATAGGATTAAAGATAAAAATATTTGAACCGTATACACAATATATACTACCTATGCCAGTGATGTCCAACCTTTTTCCTTTGGCTGGCCACTTTGGTAAACAATTATCTTCAAGCGAGCCACAAAGTATAAAAGTACAAAAATAATCTTATATATTGGACTTTTTTTCTTATCTTTTATTGTCTATTGAAAAGATTATGAATTAAGGTACACATTAGTTTGATCAGTACGTTATTTTAAGTACACGGATGATATCGATATTTAATTGTAAAGTTTGCGTATGAAAATGTCAGACAGAAAAAAACGCAAATATATTGATGATTGTCGAATTTTTAATGGTCTATAAATTACTTTTTCATTGAAATTAATGGAAAAGCCGTTTGTCTTTTGTGTCGTGAACTGTTTCAGTTTTTAAAGAATTTAATATCAAACGGCATTATGAATCAAAAAATGTTCATACATTTTTAAAAATTTTTTTTATTTTAGAAAATTCGTAACGAGCCACATGTGGTCCGCGGGCCGCGGGATGAGCACTACTGACCTATGCGGTCACTGACTACCTGTTTATCGCGATTTAAAGTCGTTTTTAATCGTTACATAACGATGTTCTTTTTTTACTCCGTTTGATTTTCTTACTTTTGTTCAAAATATACTTAATATCGTTTATAATCGAAACTGTGCATGGATAGAAGTTCTTAGGGTAAATAAAACGGGTAAATGCGAAAGAATAAACAATGTGAATAAAAACGATTGCAATGAAGTATGCAATGATAAAAGCCTGAATTGCACGAATTTATCACACAGAAAAAAAACGTTTTATAATTTTTTTTTTTTATTTTTTTCCCTGCATGACTGCATATATCACACGCACGTAATACGTCATTAAGGTGAAATATATTAGAAATTATCAGTTGCTTTTATGCTACAATACGGTTTAACACACTCGTCCGAATGAAATGATCAAACGTTAATAAGATCCAGGTGAACTATATTTCCTTCTAATTCCTCCTCGTTCATGTATTTTGTACTCTTATGCGACTACCTTCTCGTCTATACTTATTTCGGTCAACTGACATATATTATATAATAATAAAAATTATTTTTATTCCGTATTTTCGAAGTTTAAACAAGTATTTTTATACCATAAGATGAAGAACACGACATAATTGTAAAACCCATACACAGACGATAAGTATACATGATTATTGTACAGATTCTTCTCACAATTCAGAAATCAATTAGACATTAAGCTCGAGACTGCTCCGAAATATAGTGTAATTCTAGTGTAGCATACTTAACGGCGTAGGTATTTAGATTGATTTTAGCGGGGTGTAGGCGGGTGTTATTTATAACAATGATTAATTACTAGTTAGGATTTTAATATATAAATGTATACATCGTAATGTTTCCTGAACTTCTATTGAAACCAAATGTAACGTATACGTACATTTATCTAACATTTCGGGTCGCTGCACATAAATTGCGTCCCAGCCATATTTAACCACTACACGAATTGTGTCCCGACAACGTAAAAACATTATTTTCCTTCCTATTTCATACAGACTTAGAACTGTCGATAGCATATTATGACTATCAGTAGGTTAAAAATATTGATTTTTATCGTTGTTATACTATTAGAAATAATTAAAATGAAAATGTGTAAGTTTAAACAATAGGGATGTAATATAATAATTAAAATAAATAATAATAAAAATAAAATATAAATATAAAATTAAAAAACTGGTAAAAACTTAATTATAATCAAGACGGGATAATTGGCCACTTTCATATTTTGCCATATTTCGTCTTAAATAATCTTCTTTTTCGCATACCACCATCCGTCTGTTTTTAGTTATACGAATACTTCGCTGTTTAATATAAGTTTCTTTATGTACATTTTTTAAAACATTTATGAATTGGAATATATTCATGTGTACTGAGTAAAACATACTATTAAACTTTGAAAATACATACATATATATATATATATATATATATGTATATATTAAAATTATTCATAGTTCGAATTATTAAACTTGAATATATTGTCCACACAAAAATTGGATGGTCACAATCAGGTTTAAAGTAAGTATTTATATGTCATCGGAAAATTTCTGTACTTTTTCATTTTCTGGTAAAATCGATAGAATATCGTCAGTAAAACAATCCTCTACTTTATCTGGTTTTAAAAATGGGAGGCCAAAAAAATCATTTCTTGTAATCATTTAAATAAAACCGGACGCAATTCATGTGGCCGTTTAGATTAAGATGGACGCAATTCTTTTCCCCACTTATAAAAATTTTTTTTTCGGAACGCAATTCGTGTGTAGCTGGTTGGGTAATGGGCACCGGTGATGGATTCTACGTGAATGTATAAATCACAAGCAGTATTTATTATCACATATGAATTGTTACCTATTTATATAAATGTGAATATATTATTCACATTTTAGACTATAACTCAAAAACGGTAATAGCGCCAAGATTGATTGACGATGGTAATTGGTAATAAGTTAATACTAATAACTATTAATAATAATAAATTTGAAATTATGTAATACTATCAATAATAGTATAGAATAATAAAATAAGCTATATTGTTAAATTATTTATGTAAAACGGCGGTGATATATCTGGTTGGTTCAAATGATCAAATCGTTATTTGTTATTTCATTCGACGTGTTTTAAAAATACGTTAGCAACCATACTAGCTAATTATTTTAACCTAAATATAGTAACTTATTAAAAGTGATGAGAACGTGTTCATATAAACATATGAACAATATAATAATATAATATATAATATAGCGTTCATATGAACGCGTTTATTTTGTGTGAACTATACATGAGCGTATTCGATTTTCAAGAAATGAACTTGAGCGTGAACTAAGTTCTTATATTTTATGAATATAAAGTTTTTGGTTCAATGCAATTATGTAAGCATACAATTATAATTATTAATTTCTATTGTGCTATACTCAATAAAATCAATAAAATAAAGAACTAAAATATAAAATTCAATATATAAATTACACAATCAGAAACTTTACACAGGTTTAAAAATGTTAATTTTTAAGGTTATCAAAAAATAGGGAAATCCAAATTCAGTGTCAAATATATCTTATTTATATATGTTTTACAGTGCATGAGTATTTCTAGCGAACAGTAAAATATAGAAACCATATAAATGAGTATTACTAAAAAAGTATAAAATAACAACAACCAAAAAATAAAATTCAAAACGCATGGCTATGCGAAAAAATATTAACGGTTTTCAATTTGCATTAACACTGTACTATACTAATGTAATATTGTCTATGTATTGTAGTATATTTTAGTATACTTATATACTC
This sequence comes from Sipha flava, assembly GCF_003268045.1. Classification (NCBI taxonomy): domain Eukaryota; kingdom Metazoa; phylum Arthropoda; class Insecta; order Hemiptera; family Aphididae; genus Sipha; species Sipha flava. The sequence goes on from NW_020273276.1 coordinate 881,371, forward strand.
ATACTATTTACTTTTATTTTAATATGATGATCTTGAATTAATTCATTTTGAAAATAAACTTGAACTAGTTAATTTTAAAAATTGTGAACTAAAATTTGAATTAGATTATATTAAATGTCTGGAACTTCAACTTGAAATAGCTAATTTCTAAAAAAAAAATTTCCCATCACTGCTTATATATCAAATTAACGATGATTTATGATAATTTATAATATTTAATTATAGTTACTGCAGTGACACAAAGTACGAAGTTTGCAAACATTTTATATGTGAAATTCTCATTATTGAACTGGCAATTTTTGTTTTGACCAAAAATACAAACGTGAATTATAGGTTACATTATATACCTCAGGTTTAAACCGCTAAATAGCAGCGATGTTTACAATCCTAACATATATCTCGGCATTATTCCATTTCATTTTGTCCAACAGCCTAAAACGTTAAAAATAATAAATCAAATTAATTTGATAAAATAAAAAAAACCTTAACGTTTAATCTATACAGCGGGTTTATCAATGTAAATAATGGTGAATAATCGGAGGCCTTAAAAATTAAATCCACTTTGATCTCAATTTATGTGTTTACATATAAAATGCCAAACTTTCGGTTTTAATTATTTAATTTTAACATTTTCATTTATAATAATGCTTTATTTTGCACCGATATAATTTATGTCCCCCTTCATCCCTAGACACGAGACACTTTATAATATATATTAGTCATAATAGTGATAATAATAAATACCATAAATTATTCAGAAATCCAAACATGTAAATGGGGCTTCTTAAAAATTAAATTTTTATTTTTGAAATCATGAACTTTACTTGATAATAATTAGTTATTACGTATTATAATGGTTTTTATTTTCAAAAATAAATGTTTTTCTAACCATTTTTTGTAATAAGTCATTGACTAGCTATTGTTGATACACATGTGCATCAACATCGTTATGTTTTTATAGTTAATTATAAATTAAATCCATAAATCAAAAACGAATAGTTTACAAAAGTATTTTTTTTTATTTGACATTTTAATTGCGTTTCGCTATAAATAATTTTGTTTAAAACGAATGATTTATGAAATTATTTATTGAAAAATTTATTTAAATTTTTTTTTTTTTATAAAAATCATTCAAATATATTTATATATATTTATAAGTATACATCGTTTAGATTAAACCGTTCAGTATTTTTTTCGTTTCATCGATCGTAAAAGTATTACGAAACATTGCATTTATTATAACAGAAAAATGTTATAACAGAAAAATGTCTACTATACTTAAAAAGACTTCTTCTTCTTCTCTATCGTCTTTCTCCCAATTATTCATGGTCAGCCACCTTAATCTTAAATCTCCACTCGACTCTATTTTCTACATTTCTACTATACTAAAAAGAAAAGTGACAAACAAGAAATTGTATCAATAGCGATTTGTCGAAAAATATACATCATACGTGAACCCATAAACGTTTATACTATACTGCCCTGCTACTGCGAAAAACAGTAACTACAAAATTCACATTTTCGGGAAATTGAACTTTTATGTTTTTATAATTTTTTTTATTCGATTGAAAACTTAAAGTACACCTTTTGACTGAATTAGAAGGAAATTTATGCTAGAAATTCAAAAATGCTATTAGTTTTGTGATTAATAAATTATTTTTGACAATTTTCACATAATATAACAGTTACTGTATTAACTGCATTTCTCTTTAGCATTACTCACATTATATCATAAAGTGGTTTGAGTATATATTATACAAGATCAAGTGTATACTGTTTCAGTGCATATTTGAGTACATAAGAAGTATTTCCTTGTGTACGTACTTATTCAAAAACTATCCAAAGATAGATTAACGAAATATATTTATTATCTTTCTAATAAAAAAAAAAAATTAAAATACACTACTACTCGTACTTCATATATATTCTTACCCGATACAATACTATCACAACTCGTATATTTTAGATGTATAGACTCATTGATGCAATTAGAATTTTATCAATCATGATTTAACATTTTTTTAAATGTTCAATAAGTTTTATTATCAAAATAAACGCCAAAATATTTACTAATGACCAGGAAAAAAAGTCGAACAACCAATTTTTATAACTTATTTTAAGTTAAAAATATCAATAACCATATGTGACTTACAAATATGGCATTATATTTATTTTATTTTACTATTAGTATTAGTCAACGAAAATGCTTTAATAATCAATAATTTTAAACTAATATTGGCTATTCGATTTCTGCACACTCATATTTAAGAATATTATTTCTTAATTTTATTTATATTTTCCATTTCGATTTTTGATAGATTTTAATAGAATGTTGTATAATATGCCCGATAAAATAGAAATATGCATAAATATACCAAACATACAAAAACATTCAAAATAAAATTTCACATATTTAACCGTGGTACCTAGAAATGGATTTCTATATCATCTAGCATTAAATACAACTTTGCAAGATTAATATGCAAATGCATGAACTTACAAGCCCTGCTTATTACTAATATACTTACCTATTCTTCATAATAAACCTACTAAAATAGATTTAAAAAAAATGCATGAACAATTATAACTATTCCAACAATTAAAGTTAATTTCATAATGTACGAGTATTTAAAATATAAGATTCATAAAAAATAAATGTGTTTTTTTTTTAATTGAAGAATACATTACCCCTTAAAATACAGACAGCTGCCTATCCTGAAAATTTAGAGTGACTATCGTCCTAACCCAAAATAATATAATGAAAATATTTATACAAAATACAAATACTGTTTATCTTATAAAAGGTCGGTATAGTAAACGATACACGGATTCCGATATTACAGTTATATGTTTGTTATTCTGAATTTTCATAAAAGTATCATTTTAAAAAATATTAAATTTAAAAAAATAACTTAAATAGTATATTCAACACCGTTCGCCAATGCTAAATACTTAAGATAAATAAATAATAAAGATAAATAAAATAAATAAATTCAAGATAAATAAATACGGTTAAATGGATTACAACAATTTAACTACTTCCCTGTCCTCTCATCTGTTTTACCATTTCATATACGCAATCTAATGTGACTTACCCAAATCCCGTGCATCGCGAGCAGACGCCTGTAGGATTCGAGTTCATTTTCTTTAAGTTGGTACGCATGCATTAGCGCTATGTGATTTTCTTGGAGTCTAAACAACTGCAATACAACAAACAAGGGTTATTAATAATAAGAATTACACAGTTTTCAGAAAATTAGAAAAAAAGTTTACATACTTCGGTTTTCATGCGATCTGTGTCATCACGAGAATCGTTGGCCAGCCGGCACAATTCTTCAATACGATTGGTCTTTTCAGTTAGTTCAGTTTTTAATTCGTCTACGGTAGCTTTCAGTTCATCGATTTCCTTCTGATTGGACACCAATTTTTCACCATCATCTTGTCCTGGTAGCGTGTTCAATGCTCTCATAATCATACCTATGTTAAACAAATAAAATTTTGAATTTTTACAAATTTGCAATCATTTTTTCACCTATATACGAGTACAAATTAACGCGCAACGATTTTATCATAAAACATTTTCTAACAAATGATTGTGCTTTAGGAAGAATAAATATGGAGGACTAAGGCCTATCGAGTGAGACTGGCATTAAGTAGTGATTATCTGTTACATTATACAACATAACAATTATAATAAAGTAATATAAAATAAATATAAGCACCTTCTAGCATTTTGAACAACTTGCAAAACTCGTAATCCAACAATAAACTTTGAGGGTTTTGAGCTGTCGGTTGTGGATGTTTGCTGGCTCTCGTGTACGATTCGTTTCTAGAAACGTCGTTTAATTTGTCCATGAAGGTTTCCACACCTATCCGTTTGGTAATCAAATGCCTGAGACTGTCCTGTACAGAAACAGAAAAAACTCGTAAGACGCAATACCAAAAATGCAATGAGTTAATATTAAAAGATTTACTTTTTTAAAGTTTTCCACAGTTTCTGGGTTAAACGCGAGACATATCCCCATCACAAACGTACTAAGGCCATTGACAATTTCTTCGATTTCTTCATTTTCCAGACGATTTGCCTAAATATGCACATATAGACCCATCAGTTGTAATAATTTGTATGCAAACAAAATTGAGTAAGATAAACGAATTTCTCAAAATAGCTCTTTCTGGTTATATTATAACTTTATTAAATATTAAAGGCAAGTCGTGATTTTTCCATATTATTCATGAACAAATCCAGATATTTTTGAGGGGGGGGGAGGTGCAAACAGTAATAGTAACAAATACTTAACCTATTGTCATTTGTTTAGGCTTTTTAAATAGTACAACGGGCCAAAACTTCAAAACAATTTGTTTTTATAAAGTTTTATACATTGAAAAAAATTAAAAAAATTTTTTTATTCATCTTTAAAAGTATGTAGAAAATAAAAGTAATAACAATTAAAAATATATACATTGATTTTTTTATCCAATCTTCAAATTCGATTTTCCAATATTTTTTTAAAAATTGAGTAAGTACCATAAAACCGTATTGTTATATTATTGTTTGTATTCAATACAACTTAATGATTAAACCGTATTACGTTCATTGTAAAATTTACTTATTTAAACTAAATTAACTAATTATAAGACGTCACACAAAAAAGTGTATCAATTGTTTTGAATTTGGATTTTTATTGAATGAAAATGTAATAAAATCCATAGAAATAAAAAAATTGTGTTTGAATTATTGTTTTTAAACAAAAAATATCAATACGAACTTATAGCTAAGACCACTACCAGGTATTTTCCGGTATGCGACTATATTTTTGTCAAAAAAAGTTTTTCCAAAACACACCCAAAGGTGTGTAAAATTATGTTAAATTTTTATAACATAAAAAAATATAAATGTTATTTTCTTTCATCACAAACCGGAGAAACGATAATGACCGGGTAAATTAGTTTCAAAACACAAAAAAAATAATAATAATAACAAATGTCAGTTAACACAACTACACGTTACAATTATATCGAAATCGAAAATAATCATTAACACACACTATCATAATCATTATGACCCTTAACTAATAACCGGTCGTTGTGAACGGATGCGTGTTCAATGAACCGACCAGCGACCCATTTAACCTCGTGTGTCAACACATAGGCGATGAGCACGCGCACTTGCAATAAAAAAATTGTACAGCGCTTTGTGTCCAACTAAAGAGTCAAGTGATTTTTTCACAATATTGTCCACAGGTATATACATGCGCAAACTACGTAAAAGCCTTCAATAGAATTGGATAATTTCAAGTAATAGCAATTTATATGACCTGAATGTACAAAATATCGATGTACAGTTATCTTTTTTTTTTTATAGCATAAACGACGATGGATACATTATCCTAAACATAAATGTTTCAAACAGTTTTAACTGTTTCAATTTTGACTACCTCAGTATTCAATCCGTTAAAAAAATAACTACGGATTATTTATACTATAAATTTAAAAAATATAGTTCATTAATTTATATAAAATATATATCCTATTGGTATTAAGCAGTAGAGGTATTCAAATTATATTTAAGTAAGCTATCCAAATAATGAAACACTAATAAACCAAACATACTATTGTCACAACGGTGTCCAAAAGGTCGGTGATTTTATATAGTTTTAGATAATTTGTTTGAACAAAATGTGAACTTTGGCAAAACGAACGATGTTATGTCAAAACTAAAATGCTTAAAAACACATCAAAGAACCGTTACTTGATATGATAGACATTTGTATTTTTCAATTTAATAAAACGGATATAAATATTTTAAAAAATATTGTTTCGTACGTATTTAACTATACCATAATATTGAAAACCGGGGCGAAGTGGCCCGCCAGGTAATCGGGACAATACCTGGTGAATTGGCTTATATAATAAGTGGCCTTTTGTGTTAAAAATAAATAATATTTTATTATTTTTAGTTGAACATAATTTTTGATACTATTGTTCAGAGATAGCATGTCCATGGCACGCTAAAAATATTATTCTAATATCTAATATTCAATATATTTGTTCTATACAAATAAAATATTTAATATTATATATAAAATAAATATGTTTTAATAACTTTTACTTCAATGTTTTGAATTGATTAGAAGTTATTATTGGAAATAATGTAATTATACCTACCAGTTTTTTAAAAATGCTGATGTTTGCTGTCAAAAATTTTCTATTACAAATTGAATTTTACAACTCAAACAAAAAAATACTGATTTAAATCCTGACTGAGGCACAAACTAGTTGGAATTATGGGTGGGAGGGGGCAAAACAAAAGTATTGAATAACCACATATGAAAAAAATTGATTGTTTTGCTCACATAATATAAATTACGTCCTCGTAATAAAAATGTTGCAAAGAGTGTAGGGGGGGGGGGGGTGCAGAACCTTCCCTTAAAATTCCAATCACAATAAAAATGCTAGAGTTGAAATCTCCTAAACTTTATGGTCTAAATAGTCCTATGCCTGGTAAATCTAATAATAAGACTACAGATTTAAATGTTGATAATCAAGATTAAGGTATAAATTGTATATAAGTTAAAATTATTCATTATTCATGAACTAGTCCAGCAGTTCTTAACCATTTGTAGATCACAGACCCCTGGTGAAAGATTTTTAGAAATCGTGGACCCCAATACTAATTTTTTTTGAATACATTTTTTTTTTATAAAATATCTCATGTTATCAAAACCCAAATTATAATAATTATTTTGTATAATAAATTACATAAGTAGACATAAAAAAACATACACATTTATAATTCATTTTACACACTTAATTTTTCAGTTAATTTAAATTTAATTATTATAGTTTTCAATACATATATATATATATATTTATTTGTAATGGCCGCCCATAAATTTACTACTATTGATTACGAAAAGTACTAAGCTTCTTAAGTATTAAAACAAAAGAGTACCAGGTTTTGGCAAATAAGCTGCATAAAATAATAAGTTATTTCAAATAAAATGTTATAAATTATACCAAAATAGTTTTTAAAAAATGTACATGTTATGTAAAGTAACAAAAATTTAGTACACATATAAATTAAAAACAATTCAAATCACTCAACTGTATCGTATAGCTTGTTTAATTTATGTTATTATTTCATGTAGAAACATAAAAAGAGTATACTAATTATGTGAGTGATTAAATCTGCTGATGATCATAACAAAACACATAAAATGTTTATTGTTTTTGATTATTTTTTAAATTAAATTAAAGTTACTATTAGTTTTTAAATTATGAAGAAAAAACTGCCCCTAGTATTTTGTTGTGTTTTTAGTCTGGTAGTAAAAACTATAAATGCATTGAAAGTTTCTTGCAGTAACTTTTTAGATTTTAACTTAATCCTTCAAAAAATGTAAGTTAAGATGCAAGCACAAATATGTTAATAAATACACATCTGACATAATAATAAAAAAGATTCATTAATGGATTCTTTGTTTTAGTTTTATTACTGATGCTACAATGAATTTTTCTGAATATTAAATTAGTACCTTATTTTAAATACCGAACAATTATTTTTGTATAAAACAAACCAAAATTTACAATATTGTTATTGATGTTAAAATATTAACTCCTATATTAAGTTAATTCAGAATAACTTATTTTTCATTAATTTACAATGAATTAATGAAATACATATTCAAAAAATTTAATTTATAAAAATGTATTGCTATATTGAAACATAATATTATTAAATTACTTTTTAATTTATCTACTGATAAAATTGTATTAGTATTATATATTTTACCACAATACAATTACTAATACTAATTACTGTGATGATTCAGTCAAGCCAATATTATATAAAATACATAAATTGATATTAAAATTATATTTTTAATAGCACTTCAGTCTTAATTATTACAGTCACTCAATTATCATAAAAAATAGTACATACCTGGGTGATGAAGTATGGTATACCATTGTTAATTTTCAAGAAACTTTCAACAGCCAATGAACAATGAGAAAACCAAGTAGATAAAAACATCAAATGGCCAATTTTAAACTGTGCTTTATCAGTCTGGAAAAAATTAAAAATTAGTTGTTACATATTACTTCATTACATTTTGGAAAAACTTCAAGAACACATTTGCGTATTTTATTAATTTAAAGATAAAGAAATGTATACTTTAATTAATTTCATTTTATTCCTTTATAAAGTACTTAATACATCATGTTAAATCATGGTTATGTAAAAAATTTACAATTAACCAACTGGCGGCAGAAATTTGTAAATAAAGTAGTCATTATCTTGCTAAGTGATTTGATATATACATTTAACATTACATACATTTATTACATTAAACCATTATAAGAATATTTATAAATTATTAATTTCTAGAGTTAATATAAGAAAAGATTGTAAATGTATTAATGATGTGATTGTATTTTATAATTTAATAAATATGAAACCTAACTTTGAGCGAAATATGATTTAGCAAATTCTATACAACAACAATACTAGTCAGTCCCTCAGAACTAAGATTTAAGTCAGACAAAGAAATAAAATATTAATTAAAAATGTATATTTATATTCTCTTTGAGTATGTTAATTTATAATTTTTAATTTTAATTTTTAGTTAGTTACTTTGAATATAAACAATTCATTTTTAAATATTCTATTATCAAATGTTTATTTTTATCTATTTCTATTTTTTTATCAGTTTACTTATTTAATAAACATTGGCAGTTAACTTTATTTAACTGTTAATTTAAGAAAAAAATTTTTTTTTACATTTTATCCTAATACTCATTACATATAATACTTTTTTTTATGTATCCTTGAACATGGATATCATAGTTTTTTTAGCATAAAAATTCCAAGCCCTGATAATGAAATATTCATATAACATACTGTTTGTATAGAACTGACAATCTGCTGAAGTAATGTTGGTGGATTTGGATCATTGGATGCCAGCTTTACATTCAATAGCTTTTCTTTGCCATCAGGGTTGTCGATAAGAGCATATGATAGTGCTACTGCAGCAAACCAGCTGCTCAATGATTCCTTGCTGAATAAACCCTGACACAAAAGATGACTGGCACAAGTTTCAGTTACTGTAAATGAGGAATAAGGAAATATAGAGAATACTAAAAAAATTGTTTACAATTAAAACAGAAATAAAGAGTAAAAGTATTAACCTTCTTTTTCTAATGGTAATAGTTTTTGTATGATTTTCATTTTTCCAAAATCATTTCTATACAAATAACACTGAAAACAGTATAATACCGCGCAACGCATCTCAAATGGCTGTTTATCATTTAACATTGACCACAACAGTAACACCAAAACATCTCTAGAAATTAAAAAAATGTAAAATTAGTAACAACAATAAAGATTAATAATGTATACATACTTTGAAGGGATTCCATTTGATTTAACTGCTTCCAGGTATGACTGATTATCATTATGTCCACGTACCAGTTCCGCTACAGTACTTATTGCTTCAGTCAATGGATTCCTAGGCACACCATTTGCAACCAACAAATCACACATAGCTTTTAGGATTCCTGATGTGTGCATAGCTTGTTGACATGAAGAAGTAGCTTGAGCTGGATTTGTAGGAGACACCAGAGTACGAATAATTTGAAGAACAGCATGTACATTATTAATTCTCTGTATTGGCCATTCATCGTTAGCTGGCAATTGTAGAAGCGGAAGTATTCTCGATATGAAATTACCTTAAGAATAAAATATACTTTGATTTAACATTTATAATTTTTAATAAAGTAAAAAAAAATAAATGAGTACATTTTTAAAACTCGTAAATTAATATATAAATAAATAAATGCTTAGCCTGGCCTGTAGTATTATTATATTTTTAATTTAAAACCAATCGTACAATACAAATATTATACTACTCCAAGCTAAGCATTTATTTATTTTATTTATAATTATTATTGAAAAGAACTGACCTTCTTTGAAGAAATTTTGGGTTGAAATATTGTTTCTCAATAAAGTCAGCATAAAATTTAGACAATCTTGAACAACTATTCCTCCATCTGCATTCCCTTCTTCCAGTATAACATCAAAAAGTCGATCAAAAGCATTTTCAAATGCTAATATCTTTTGAATATTTGCATTGCTCTTGGTTAGCAATGTTAACAAAAGAACAGACTAAAATAAAATATAATTTATTAAAAAAAGTTATTAAAAAAATTAATTAAAAAAATATATATATTTTTTAAACTGTTAATTATCTATAGTTAAAAACTTAATTATATAATCTTATTGACAAAATAACTTTTTTTAAACCAAAAAATGATTTAGTTCATAAAAGGCTTATTGGTTGAAAATAAAACAACACAATTATCAAATAAAATTGGTAAGTCATTAAATATATATTAGATACATCCATTAATAAATATATTTTTATAAAATAAAATCACAAATTCATAATATTAATACATAGCTTAGATTGAAAACACATTTGTTGATTGTAAATCTATTAATATACATTTAATTTTTTTTTTTATTGTTATCTATGATTATATAAATTCAATTTATTTTTTAATACATAAAATATTTTATATTTCATTATTTATGACTTTAATTTCATACATCTCAAAGAAATAACCAATATGGATATTTTTAATAATAGGTTTATTATATTTGGTCATTTTTAAATTAGTTTTTAACTATCATAAGAGGAGAAATTGATAAAAAAAACATGTTTAAAAAATGTTTCCTATGTTTATTTTAGTTTTTATTTCCTTATAACTTAAAAAATAGGCTGAAATAAAAAATAAATGGCTTTTGAATAAAAAAAACTTACATTATTTCGGATAACTTCCCGGCTGTCACTCAACATGTCAATTAGTTTTGAAACTCCCATTGGACTGACCAAAATTATTTCTTGAACATCTTTGGCTCTATTATTATTAAGAAAATTTTAACTTTATAGATTTAAAAAAAATAACAAAACAAAAGAAGATAAGAAGATAACATAAAAATTTAAATATATTTAGTATTTTTTATAGTGTAATATTATTTAAAATAAATAAATTGAAGTATTAAAACAATTTGTAAGTTCTTATATTATCATTTTTTATTAGAATAAATATTTTAAATGAGAAAAAATATTAAATATTTAAAAAGTTGCATTCAAATGTTTAATTATAAAAATTATGTTTTTTTATAAATTATTTTGAAAATTACTGTATTAGAAAAATATTAATAATCAAATAAATAAATAAAAATGAAATTTAAATATAAATAATAAAAATTTAACAAAAAAATAAATACAATTTTTTCAAATTAAAAAAAATTGTATTTAACTTTAATCATTAAAGTTTTAAATTAAATGATTCAAATCTATAAAATATAGTTGTATAGTATTTATTATTACTTTTTACTTACTTATTTGTGAGTAACAATAACAATAATTGAAGTGCTGGCCACCGTACATGAAAATCAAATTCTTCTAGATAATCCAAAACTAGTCCAACATTTTCTTGTTTTTTTATGAATATTTCCGTGAAACGTTCACCCAATTTATTAGAATCTTTTGCAGTGATATCAGGAATTTCTAATAATAAAACATTAATTATTTATTGATATTTAATATACTATTATAATATAATATTTGTAGTTTTATAAATAAAAAATAATAATAGCACAAAAGAATATACATATTTAATTTTATTATTAAAATTTATATTAGGGCTATTTTTTCTTGAATAAATAATAACTTCAAGGAAATGTACTTACAACCTAAAGAAAATAATCTTAATATGGTTATAAATGACATTACCATAGATTAGAAATCTACAGTGAATTCTTAGCACGACTATGAGTTGCTCAACCAGAAGATCTCCGCATACAACAGATAACTAACGATGATCAAACTTTCACTATAGTCGGAGGACTGATATATGAGATTCACAATGGCCAAAATTTACTTGTGGTTCCATGTAAGATGCAGTATGAAGTGATAAGGAATGTACACCACATTGGTCATTTTGGGATAATAAAGACTGAAACCCTGATCCAATGTGACTATTCCATCACTGAATTAAGGAATAAAATTGGCAAGGTGATAAATAGTTGTGTTACTTGTATTCTCGCTAATCAGAAGCAAAGCAGAAAAGAGGGCTTCTTACACAGCATTGATAAAGAAGACACCCTTTTTTTCATGTGGCATATAGACTTCCTTGATCCGCTGACACCAACACCGAAGGGATACCGACACATTCTGGCTGTAATCGATGGGTTCACAAAGTTCTACTGGTTATTTCCTACTAGAAGTGTCACTGATAAAGAGTCATCGACAAGTTGGCAGTGATAGAGGCTACTTTTGGTAATCCGGAAAAACTAGTGTCGGATAGAGAAACTGTATTCACTTCGAAAGACTAGTAATTATTGTTCAGAATGCGAGATCCGTCACATTCTTATAACCACAGGTGTACCAAGGGCTAATGGTAAAGGGAAAGACTGAATACCATTATTATAAATGTATTATCAAAGTGAAGTATGACTGAGCCAGATCAGTGATATTGTCAGGTGCCAAAAGTCCAGATGGCGTTGAATGGGTTATATCAGCGTTCCATAGGGATGACCCCATTCAAATTAGTTTTCGGAGTAGAGATGAACCACCCAGAGTATCAATCAATCAAAGAGGTAGTGAAGATTGAATATGTCAGGTGTCATGAGGAAGGTCAAGAAGAAAACAGACAGTTAGCAAAGAAACAGATACAGAAGGCACAAATCCAACAGCAACGCGTGTTTAACAAGTTCAGAAAGGAGGCCGTCAGTTACCGACTAGGGGATCTAGTTGCTATCAAGAAAACATAGTTCTTACCAAGTTCGAAGCTATACAGAGTTTTTAGGACCTTATCGAGTAATAGAACGTGAAGGTAACGAACATTATAAGGTGCTAAGAGTTGGCACACATGAAGGACCCGAGCAAAGCTACTCCTGCACTGAGTAAATGAAGCTGTGGCGTTCCATCAACCAGGATCAAGCTGAGAAGTCAGATGATGAATACATAACTTCCAAGGCGGACGCTGTTCAAGGTAGGAGAATGTGGGATGGTAACACTGGTGTTGGTCAGGTCAATCCAAGACGGTGTGATGACCTGTCTGGAGAGGGCAGTGATGTTATGATGCCCGACAAGTTAGTGTGAAGAGTGCTATAGTTGTTATATACTTTGTTTGTTTTTAAATGTATTGTAATTTGTTGTTGCTTTGTAATATATTGAGCTTAAGGTTAACATTCGTCTAACGTTATTCCTACTGATCCCACATATATATAATAGGATATGTAATAATTATTTTATATTTTTTTCATAATTGTTTTTACTCAAAAGGTTAATTATGATCACCCCAGTAATTTACAAATCACATCTTTCAAAAATGTTTAATGGGTAATAATTAAAATGGAATATAATTTATTTTGTCAATATAAAATCAAAGCCATTTCCAAAATTATAGATTATTCATTACTCATATATAAATATATGAACACAAATACACTCACAATATTAACTTTAAACTTACAGTATTATAAAATAATATATGAATTAATCATGAATTATTAGTAGATAGTATATAAGTTAAAAGATAATTTTTTTTGGATACTTAAATAAAAATATAAACGACTCTTAAATGTTGTCACTATTGTATGAAATATTTAACTAAATAAAATAGCTAATTATTATGCCTACAATAATCATCACATTAATTTAATGAATAAAAATGTTTTATATTAAATGTGAATAATGAATAACAATAAATAATATTAATATGGCTTATTTTATAATTATTTAGTCTTAAATATAACATGTAATTATATATGATTGGAATACATTCAAATGATAAATCATAAAACTATATAATTGGGTTTTATTAAATTGATTACTAAATAATAATTTAGTAACAATGAGTAAATTGTAAGCAAATTACTTTTAATTATCAAATTAAACCATGTTCATATAAAACTAATATAAAAATCAAAACCTAAAGCTAAATATTTGATTCATTTTTCAACAATATGAGATAATGTAAAATTATATTAAAAAAATTTAAATTACTACCAAAGATAATGAAATATTTAGTTGACAAAATACCTTCTTCATCATATATCTCATTATTCATGATTAGTTTTAACGTTTCCAAAGCATAACTGGCTATTTCGGCATCAGCACGATCTTGCTCTAGCACTTGACACAGAGCATCCATGCCTTTGGCACCTACTTCAATACGGTACTTGCGAGACAGAGCTTTCAGCGCTCTGCACGCATCGCGTCTATCGGCCAGCAAAGTGGAATGTTGTACCCGTTCCACTAGACGTTCGACCTGTGAAGCCAAATTTTAATCAATATGTATGCGAAGAGACGAAACAAATAATAAAAACGAAACGGCGTACAATATCGGCACCGGACGGTTGATCATCGACGACGGGCGTGCCGAGTACAGATTTCAGACCGCTTTTGAAATATTCCATCGATGCAATGTCCAACGACCCGGTTTACGACATCTAATAAGAACGTATACAGCTTCACGCCTGATAATCGTTTTATTTCGTTCAACGTGATTAAAAATAGTGTGTTGTAAGAATGAAAACGTTTTTTTTAGCTACGAATTTTTAAATACGGCAATGAATCAATTTAATAGCAGACGTCGGTTCTATCACGACAGTTCTTATCAAAGCCACGTGCTTATCAAAATCAACGAACGTCACCAACATGGACCAATCCGAGAGTCTCATGGTCACCGATAAGTTCAGTAATCGAAAACGGAAATAACGATAGCGGGATGCGTTATCAGATGTAAGAATTACGATATCATTGTTGTTGTTTTCCAAATTGCGATCGTTGACGTCCCGTTAACGGCGACGCGAACGCCGTTGTTTCCAGGTTTCAGGATTAGATTTATCACACTTAAACACGACTTTCGGACACTCAACACATACCCCGGTCCGCCGGAACTTTTCGTTCACCGGATATGGACAAGAGTATGGAAAGGAAATTTTTGAAAACCACAGTGGCCGGCATCTTGTTAGAAATCGGGTTCCAAGTTGTTGAACCAGCCGCATTGGAAACGCTTGTCGAAATGCTATTTAGTGGTGAGTTTTATTTTCCTATCATAGATGCCAATATGGCTGAAAGGTCGAGGATCTTTGAGCCCAATAATTTTTGTTTGTCGGTAGTTGAATGTGGTTGATGAGGTTCTGAAGTTTTGGTTTTGGTTGACTGGCAATATTGATATTATTATGCATTATAAAATAGATGCTAACATGCTTTATTTCCCTATAGTTATAGTGTATATTGAACTTTATGAAAAAGAGCCTGACAATTGAATGTCATATCTAAATTTTAGCCATAAGTTATTAAACTTTTTATCTCCTTAAATTATAAGTTGGTTATTTACAAGCTCTTTCTAATTTAACTGAGTCGCTATTTTTATAAATATTTTTTTTTCAATTTTATCACAATACACTATACATTATTATTGTTGAACCTTTAATATTTACTTAATTGGTTATAATTCTGAGCAAATGTTTGACAAAATTGTTTTTGTTTTTTTGTATCTGTATTTTATATTAATTTCTATTGTATATAATTAATTTTTCTTTTTAAATCTTTAAAATATAACTTTTATTTGTTTATTATATTTTATACAAATACCTATATTAAAACAATAAAATATATTATACTTACTATAAATCTGCATTCAGAATCATTTTTTGAATGTGATGTATCTATTATTTCTTTTAAAAATAACAAATAATTCACCTAACATTTGAAATTAATACAATGTATTAGGTATGTAACTAAACAGCTTTTATTTTTTGTCTTTAGTGTTATCTCAGATGGGAAATAGTAGTCGGCGGTATGCTGAAGTAGCTGGACGACTCGAACCTCTTGGAGCCGATGTAATGATGGGTCTAATTGATATGGGATTGTTTAAAAGTGCATCCAGTCTATTAGCCTACGCTAAACGATCAAATCGTGGTGTTCTCCCTAGTCCTGAACCATCTGTTCAGCCTCGCCAAACTTGTAATCTTCAAGCAGGCACTAGACTGCCCCACCCACCATATATGCCTAGTCATATGCCCTCTTTTCCTGATCCTCACGCGTACATAAGAACTCCAGTAAGAAAACTCATTCACCTATATTACATTATTACTTATTTTATAATATATATTTTAATTGCAGACGCACAAACAACCAGTTACTGAATATGAAGCAATCCGTGAAAAATCTGCAATTCAAAAACACGAGCTTGAAAAATCTTTAATTAAATTTTTAATTAAAACTGGCCCAACTGAAAGTTTATTTTTAAATCAAGAAAACGATTGCTTTCCTTGTAAGTGTCATTTTTAGATAACTAAAAGAATATTTTGATTTGATTTTTCACAATAGTTAAAAAAATATTCTCATTATTTACTCTACTGGTTGAACATAGATCTTACATAAAAACATTTATTTTAAATAATAATTATTCTATGTACGACTTACCAGTACTACTTTATATAGATGAAAAATTCCAATGAAGATCCCACCTTTAATTTTCTGTTTAATATCTGTTTCTTTACATTTTGCTTACTTGACCTTTTATCATACTGTTTATATCACTTATCTACCTATGTTATGTTAATATATGGAAAACTCATTGACTCAGATGGAAAAATAAATATATACAAAAAATATCTTTTAAAAAATAATTTGAATTTTTCGCGCTCTTTTTTGCAAACCCGTCATGTCAATCAAGCCAATATGTAACAAATCAATCTTCAAACATGCTTTTTGTAAAATTGTATTTTTAAATTGTATGTAATAAAAATATAAAAGTTAAAATACCTAACATCTTATTACAATTCACCCCTATAAGCAGCTATTCTAATTGTTTTTTTTTTAATGTAATAAATCTTATGTATTATATTGTCAATAATCATGTAAATATACATTTTAATATGTAGCAAATGTATTAATAATTAATTTCATATTTTCTAGTAATAGCCAACAAGCCACAACAACCAGCTTATATTTCAGCATTAATACCAATGGATCAAGTATTTGATGATGATCCTGATGATAGTGAAATGCCACCTCCTAGTAAAAAAATCAAACTTAAAAAAGATGATCTGAATAAAGAAGAATTCGATGAAAATGAAGAACAAGAAAATGAAAATGAAGAAGAAGAAGAAATAGTAAACTGCGAAGAAACAGAAATAAAACAAGAGGAACCCATAGACAATCCATTCTTAAGACCTGTCAAGTATCCTGCAGGGCATTGAGATAATTCTGTGGATTGTTCGAGTTCTATAAATGTTAACTTAAAACAGGATCTGTGGACAACATTTGATTATTGTTTTATTTAATTTATATGTTTTCATCTTGAGTAAGAAGACTAATGTTTTTTCTTGTATATATAGTCACATTGTAAGTGCTCAATTTTTTATTGCTTGAATCTTTATTATCATAAAATAAAAGTAACTACTCATTTGTTGCATCAACACGACTATTAAAATTAATTTGAATTATTTTGTAAAACTTGTACATTTATTTGATTGAGATTTTATACATGGCTTCATATAATTTAGAACATTGTTTGTAATATAAATACAACTGACAACAATTCCTAGTTTTGTAATATTGCAAAAACAATTACTTGACACTTCTTGCTGTTTCATGCTTGTCAAAACAAAAATGAAAACGATTCATTGGCTAGTTTGTATAAAATACAATATATTTCTTTCTTTCTTTTATTCTTTAATGGGTTTTACGGGCAATTTAAGTCTATTGCCGCAATAACCACTTGCCTCCACTCATCTCTATCTTGCGTTAGTTCTCTGTCGTTCACTCCCATCCTTGATACATCTTTTTTAATCCTGTCTTTTTACCGCTGTCTAAGTCGTCTTCTCGGTCTTCTTGTGTTCGGTTTCCAACTTGTGTCCAATCCTATAGGGCCTTCGAACCTCCATATATGTCCCACCCATCCCAGCTTACTACTCTTAAAGACTCCAATTGTATTTGTTTCACCATATAATTCTTTTACTTCTCGGTTGGTTCTTAATTCTAAGTCCCCTAGAGCGTTTCTTTTTGGTCCAAATATCCTTCTAAGGACCTTTCGTTCAAAATTAGCTAGTCTATTTTCATCCGTCTTTGTTGTTGCCCATGCGCTACAGGTGTATAGTGCTACCGGTCTTATCAGCACTTTGTACAGTGTTATTTTCGTTCTCCATGATAGCATCTTTGACTTGAATAGAGGTACTAGTCCAAAGTACCATTTATTTGCTGCTACCAGTTTTAGGGCCGTATTTTCAAACATAACTCAAACATTTTAAGTGCACTTAACAAACAAAAATACACTTAATTAAAAACTTAATAGAATTTTCGTATTTTTAAACTTTACTTAACTGTTTTAAGTGAAATAAATTAAGTAAAAAATTAAGATACCTTTGTAGGTTACTTAAGTTTAAATTTTACACATATCACATCAATGTTGATTTTTATTATCACAATGATTATGAAAACGAAAAACTAATATAGTAATTTTATTGTAATATATATATTTTAATTTATTAAATAAAAAGATTATGGACATTTTTGAGGACCTGGATTTTATTGATGACTTGTTTCTTGCTGAGAATATTGGTCATGAACTCCAAATACCCCGCATAATGCCAGATCTCGAAAATCCTTTGGAAATGTATAGTGACAAGGAAATAAAAATACGTTTCAGGTATGTATAAATAAA
>NW_020273276.1:915117-919752 GCF_003268045.1 Sipha flava
GTATTTGAATAATCAAAGAGTAAATATAAAATCTTTATAAAACTCTATTACCAAAGTTACTGAAAATAGAGAGATTGTAAAAATAATATTAGAAGTGTTACTATATCTCACTCGTCAAAATTCATCTTTTAGAGGTCATGATGAATCATGGCTATCTAAAAATCAGGGAAATTTCTCTTGAATTTATTAAGCTTTTAAACAATTCGCTATAAGCAAAGGCCTTACTGAAATAGATCTTCCTCAAGAACGAGTTTGACGCAAAAAAAGGATGCCAGGTGAAAATACATCCGATCATTATGTTACAAAACAAGATGATAATGATTTAGATCTATACAATTGGTAGGTATACGTAAAACATATTATTTTAAATTTTCTTGTACTTTATTTAAAGCATTTAAAGTCAAACAATATTTTAATTACATTAAAATTTACATCCACTGTAGTTTTCTTGTTTTGGTCACTAATTTATTTAGGACATCATCAGGGTTAATCATTATATCACTATGTGTATTCATCATTGCCAAACCATTATTTTCTAACCAACATTTTCACATGTGATGTTTGGTAAATACGTTTTCAAACCTTTTTTTTTTTTGTTTTGGTTGTCATATTATGCAAGAGTGGGCTATGTTCGTGGATTCACTGACCTGCCTCCATCCGATTAAGATTCCGCGGCATTTTAACACGCGGTCCAGTGGCTGTTGTTTATTATTGGGATTTTGTGATGCATCACAGCGCGTATATACCACTGTTATCTACCTCCGCGACAGTGGCGGATCGTGTGTATAAGCACAAGTGCACGTGCACAACCTACCTAAACCCAAGAAAAATTGAAAACATACATCATAATAACACAACTAAGTACCTGTGATGTAATAAGGATTATTTTCAAAATGTAAAAATATAAACTCAGAATATTATGAAAATAATGATATTATAATATTATATTTAATAGTTGGATTAGGCTATTTCGACTGCTAAACGGCCGTCCGGCTGTCCGCGACGGAACGGTATCGGCGTGTACTATTATAGTAGTGCAGTTGTGCACATTTGTACCGTGTAAAAATTAAAGCAAGTCGATACACGCAGCCCGCGTTCTAATAAAATTGGTGTGCACATAACCAATTAAATTGTTTTCAGCGAGTTATTTTCGACGTCGCCGCGTCGTTGTGCGTCGGCATCGGCATTATTATGTTATTATAGTTTATTTTTACTCTCATTCATTTGTTTTACTCCGATTATCAGCTGATTATATTAGCTAGTCGATCATTATCGGAAATTCAAAACATTAATCGTGACAATCGTGTTTCTGACGACCGTCATTAACGTTATTCGTGTATTTGTTTTCAATTTTTAAAATTAACTCAGTACAGCAAATACTGCAATGTAATTTTTCATCAATCTCGTTGGAGAAAAAGATGGAGATAAGAAATACAGGTAGGCCTACTCCAGATTTAAATATTAAACAAATAACTAAATGTAAAACGAGAGATTATTACTACGTTTACATGCATCCATTAATTCGTATTAATTTGATTCGTATTGAATCAATTCGAATTAGGTCACAAGTATACATACTATAGTAATACCGTATTAGGATAATACACTTCCACCAAACCAGTTTACGTGGCAACGTTTACATGCACAGTTTAAACCGATTTACCTTAATATTCGATTTAATAATAACGTGTATTATACCTTATCACAACAAATTACCGCAATCCTGATTCGGTTGTTGTAGTATCATCCGTTTATATGCATTTTGAACTCCCGTAGTTATTTCCAATGCGCATTTCAAATGTGAATTAACTAAACCGTTTTAGGTAAACCGAATTGGTATAAAACTGAATTAACAGTCGTTTACATGCATTTAACTCCAGGAGTTAACTAATTCGAATTGAGTTAAATCGGTTTTAACTGTGCATGTAACCGCGGTATATGTAAGACAATTTAAAAATGATATATATAAAACCCATGACTGGATTTGTGGTTGTTGTATTGTTTTCTCTGTCTACTTTTTGGTCAAAAATCTAATGATGCCGCTTAGGTAAAAAATGGAATAAACGATTTAATTCATTTAAATTCTAAAATCAAAACACACGAAAAATCAATGACACACATAAATTCTGAATTAAATTTAAACCTATTAGGAAAACAAGACATAAGACAACAACTTTCTAGTGCGTATCGGTTGAATATCAAACAATACAATGAAAAAATAAGTCATAATCGTTATATATTGAATAAAATCATAAATTGTATTAAGTTTTGTAGAGCATTTGAGCTTGCACTCCGAGGTCACGATGAAAAATCAAATTCAGAAAATCCCGGCGTATTTCGAGGTCTTATAAACTTAAGTTCAGAGTTAGATTCGGTACTAAAATGTCATATTAAGAACTCTTCGGTATTTAAAGGTTTATCTAAATCAATCCAAAATGATTTACTAGAATGTTGTTTAGCTGTATGTCAACAAAGAATTAAAAATGAAATAAAACAAGCAGAATATATTTCTGTAATTGCTGACGAAACAACTGACGTATCTGCTCAGTTTCAATCGCTGCAAAAGCAGTATGTGACATTTTTATTGTCAACGTTAAAGAACGGTTTGATTATAAAAATCACTTAAATGCTTCGCACCTATTTTTATCTACCAAATATCCTATGTACGAAAATAACTTTCCAAGTGACCATTTTAATAAAACTATTGAAGCATATCCTAGTTTAGATGTTACTAAACTTAAAACTGAACTACAACTGTTCTACAAAAGAACCGATTTCCGTGATATTAATTCAACAGTTCATTTATTGAAATTTAAAATTGAAAATAATTCAACACTAATATTTTCTGAAAGCTAAAAACTCTTAAAAATAATTTCAACTATTCCAATGACTACAGCTGAAGCCGAAAGATCGTTTTCTACATTAAAACGTATTAAAACATTTTTGAGAAATTCAATGACAGAAGATCGACTTACAGCACTAGCAATGTTATCGATCGAAAAACGGATGATCAATAACATTTCAAACTTCAACGAAGAAGTAATCAACAGATTTGCAGAAAAAAAAAAGAGGAGAATCGATTTAACATATAAACATGTACCTGAAATATAATAATTTGTATCTACTTTATCGTAGTATTTTTACTTGAAAATGTATTATTATTATTATTATTATTATTATTATACTTGTAAAAATAGGTATAAGCAAAAGAAAAAGTAATTGGTAAATAACTAAAATTTGAAAACAATTATTTAATACAATTTATAATATATGTATATATATATTAATATATATATATTATATATATTGTATATATATATTATATTGGTTATTTTTTTTTTTTTTGATGTGCACTACTTCATTAAAAACTCACGAGCCGCCACTGAAAACATCAGTACTTTTCAATGGAAATCTATCATCGTGATTTATTAAATGTTAGAAATTGTTAGGGTGACAATGAATGAAAATGAATAAATGAAACTTTATTGGTATCGGTAGTATTGCAACATTCATAATCACGTGGTCTCTTCCGTAAATTGTTGTCTTTTCGTGGACGCCGATAGTATGATTATGTTGCTGTGATGTTTCAAACATCGTGTTTCCTCGTCAACCAATCTTGTTGTCCAACATTGTTTCATAGCGGCCCATCTATAGGTCAGTGACTAAGTGTACCTTTTAGTCAGTAGAAGAGAAACAAGTTCGAAACGTCACACATGGTATGCCAGAACTTGCATACTATTCCCTCTACACTCGATTTTATTAAATTTTTTACTTATTCAACGACTAAAATGTAAAACCTTCTACATAGTGGCAACTTGAGGTAATTTATGTAAGTATTAAACTTTATCTTGCATTCAACAAATTAGGAAAATAAATATATATATATGTATTTGTTATACCTTCCAAGATAAAAAATACCATTATTTACTTTATATCCTCCTTGCTTCATATACAGCAATTATTGATCAATAATCTTTTTCAGAAAATCTCCTGTGAAGAGTGTCCTTGATGCAGTGATATAGCATTTGGCAAGTAGTGGTATAATAAGTAACCAGAGTAATCCTGCAGTAGCTATTATATTGAATTAAAATATTATTATTTGATTATTAAATGACAATAATAATACAAAGATTATAAATTTAGTTAAAATTTTTAAACTTGATTTATGAAAAGTTTGATATAAAGCATTAATTTAAATATTTTATTAGATTTTTATAATATTTTAAATAAATTACAAAATTATCATAGTTATTCCATTCAAAATGAAAAAGTAAAAATTAAAAAGGGATCTCCAGTTCCTGGAGGAATTTTGATTTTGGTAGATGAAAAAAAAAATAAATGAATTAAAATTTGAAACAAAATTGGATTGATGAATTTGAATTGAATTATATTTAATAATGATAAAAGCAATATATTAAGAGTTAATTATTATCAGTTAATTTTAATCAAACAATTTAAGAGTTTCAAGTAGGTGTAAAATAAATGAATTTGATTTTTTTATCATTAAATATTATAAGTGTGAAATTCAAAAATAAAAATGGAAAGGGGATCCCCGGCTCCCGGAGGGAAATTGATTTGGGTCGGTCCAAAAAAAAATCCAAGTTCTGAAAAAAAATATAAAAATAAATGAATTAA
>NW_020273276.1:919762-921256 GCF_003268045.1 Sipha flava
AAAAAAAAATCCAAGTTCTGAAAAAAAATATAAAAATAAATGAATTAAAATTTGAATATATTAAAACAAAAAGAGATTGATTAATTTAAATTGAATAATATTTTACATTTATGAACACAATTTATTAGAAGTTAATTATTATTAGTTAATTTTAATTTAATGATTTAAATGTTTCAAGATATTTAATGTAAATTAAATGAATTTGATTTTTATTCCATTAAACATTTAATGCATAAAATTCAACAAATATTATTATAAGTGGTTACCCAGCTCTCGAAGGACACTTTGTTAAGGTTGAAACAAAGGAAAATCCAAGTTCTGAATAGAAACATATTAGATTTATTAAGATATAATATGTAAATTAGATGAATTAGATTTTTATACCATTAAATATTCAAAGTGTAGAGTTCAGAAGGAGAAATGAAAAGGGGATCCCCGGCTCCCGGAGGGAAATTGATTTGGGTCGGTCCAAAAAAAAATCCAAGTTCTGAAAAAAAATATAAAAATAAATGAATTAACATTTGAATATTTTAAAAAGAAAATTAGATAGATAAATTTAAATTGAATTATGTTATATAATGTTGAGGGGATTTATTAAGAGTTATTTATTATTTGTTAATTTTAATCATATGATTCAAAAGTTCTAAGATATTATATATAAATTAAATGAATTTGATTTTTATACCATTAAATATTTAATGTATAAAATTCAAAAAAAAAAAAAATTTAAATGGTTACTCAGATCTTGTAGGACACTTTCTTAAGGTTGAATCAAAAAAATAAAATCCAAGTTCTGAAAAGAAACATATTAGATTTATTAAGGTATTTTATGTTAACTATCATAAATGAATTTGATTTTTATACTATTTTTATATTAGATTGGTAAATTTAAATTGATGGTTACCTGGCTCCCGAAGAATCCTTGGTTTTAGACTGAAACAGAAAAAAAAATCCAAGTTCTGTGAAGAAAAATAAAAATAAATACAATTGAACACAACTTAAAAAACAATTTGGAAAAATCCAAAAAATACCTTTCATAAAAATAGAAAAATATATTTAATACCCCATATAGATGAATCCATCAAATAAATATCTAAAACAAATAAGAAAAAAAGCAGAACAAAACAAATCTATAATACACAGTAAAAGTCATATCTCTATTTAGTAATAATAATTCAATACTGTTCAATAAAATATAAGATACAACGAAAAAAAGAAACCAAAAATTACCTTTTAAAAAATTGACAGCAAATATAATATATGTAACACCATTAAAAAGACGAACCATCAAACAAAAACCTAATGCAAATCACAAACAAAAACTGAAAACAAAATACTGACCAATATTAAACAGCATAAATCAAATGATATAAAAAGCAATCCATATAACAAATACCTATCAAAAATCATGAAATAAAAAAGACAAAAAACAAAAAACAGACCTTCATCAAATAATTAAAACACTTCCCTAACTCGAAGCAAAAACAGTTGAAC
>NW_020273276.1:921266-1138827 GCF_003268045.1 Sipha flava
AACGTGTTCCCCTGGGGGATTACAAATACCTATAAAATTCACAAAAAGAGGCAGAAGAACAACACAGACCAACATAATAGTAAAAACTCTTCCCTAACTCGAACCAAAAACAGTTAAACAACTGATCATCCCTAATTAAAACAACCAAACAAAATATATTCTAGAATGCCTAAATCAAAATAGACAAAAAATATATCAAACACCAAAAAAAAAGACAAAACACCAAACAAATACCTAACACAAATCAGAACAAAAAAAAAAAAGCAGACAAAAAGAAGTAAGAATCAGCAAACATAAAATTACACATAAAATATATACAAGTCCAAAACGCCAACAGTACAACAAACAAATACATATCAAAAGTCTTAAAACAAATACCAAATGAACAATAAATCAACAAGACATTAAATAGTAAAAAGATAATACCTAAATATAGACCATGACTTAGATACTATTCGACACGACCTACAAAAAAGCCTAGAAAAACTACCTAAGAAACACCAAACATAAAAATACACATAAAATATACACAACTCCAAAACATCAACAGTACAACAAACAAATACCTATCAAACATCTTAAAACAAAATCCAAAAACACAACAAATCAACAAGACACCAAACCGTAAAAAGAAGATTCCCAATTAGAAGCCAAAACAAATGAACAGCTGTCAACCCTATCTACAAACAAAAAAAAAAAAAAGAATTCAAGATTTACTACTCATAAGCAGAGGCAAAAAGTATCCAACATCAAACGCCGCCAATTCATCAAACTTATACTTAGCAAAAATAATAAAAAAAAAACAGCCAAAGATTAATAAATATTCCTATATCAAATAGTAAGAAGAAAGTCTCTCATTAAAAGTCAACATATTATTATTATTCAACACTACATAATTAAAAAATCAAAAAAAATTAACATAGAAAAAACACTGTTTTTAATAAAAAAACAAAAATATCCAACACTATACAAATTTTAAATTATTAAATTCTTATTATAATTCTTATTATTATTGAAAGCCAAAACACAAGTTCTATTCCGCTCTACCTAGAAAATCCATAGTGAATAAAAATGATATACCATACTTAAATATTGATAACTCCTGTCTTGATTCCATACTTTGCTCGAGGTGATTGAAAAATTCCTGATAAATAATTTTCTACGATGATGAGGTGTTCTCCCATCGATCAACCTTCAATCTGGAGGACTAGCCACAAGGGTTCGTAAATACCCTTCTGGGGCTATTGCAATGCATAGGTATGAATTGGGCGATGTGGATGCCATTTTCCCAACGCCACGAAACAGCTTTTAGTTAATGTAAACATAAAATCTTCGGTCTCGACGGAATACCTTATTAACAAAAATTATTAAAAAAATTATTAACACAAGAATAGTTCGGTACTTGGATAAGAAAAAATTAGTTAATTAACAAAGAAGAAGAAATATCACTTTTTAAAATACTCAATAATATATATATATATATATATATATATATATATATATATAATAACAAAACATGGTCCGAAGATGCTCTTTTACATTGCCAAAACAAACAAGTGCACAAATCCAAACGAACCCACCGGAGATCAACGTGCACAATTAAGAGGCCCCAAACACATTCAATAAACATTTTTCAACGAATCGATATCATCAATCCAGTTAGAAGTATTGAAAAGAGAAGGATAGTTCTAACTTTCCGGCGACGACGGCGGCGGCAAAAGCGGACGAGATTACGGTGACCAATATTGGCGACATCGACGACGACAGCGACGATTGCTGCGACCACCGTAATGCGGCGAAAACGATCACGGTCAACGATCTTTGCTACGGCGACGATGACAACGACGTTGAATATCTGTCACGGTTAGATATCCAATGGATATATAAATTAAAACGGCCCTTATTATTGCCAACAAATTCCCATCCAACTCTAATTATTTGATCGACGAGGTTTCGGGTCCGCGTTGGCTTATTGAAAAAACTTATTTGAATTATTCCGATTATTGCCAACGACCTCTTGCATAATTGTAAATATAATGATCTAAAACTATTCATATTAAATATTTAGTATTCATGTGATTATTTTATTCCCCATTGTATTCTGGGAACCCGATTAGCCACTTATTTGATCCTAGATCCAGGATCTAGTTGATCCTGTTGATTGTGACCCACACATGAAGAGGGAAAGTAGTTGACATTGGTTGTCCACTTTAATTTAAATCGTTTTCTCAATTACACATTTCACTGCTAAAGAGGTTCCTATGCTAAAAGAAATAAAGAAAATCAATTCCCGGTTACATTATTCATGTATCGTAAGAAAGTTAAGACTGTATATTATTAAATATATTTTGAACATAAATTAGAACAAATGTGAAATTTGTAAAAATGAATTTATTTAATAAAAATTGTAACGAACACAATTTATTGACCCATAGTTGGCATTCGTTACTGTACTTACACCGTGCCGCGTGACGGCCTAACACGAAGCAAAACCAACATATAGCCCGACTATATTGCCTATGGCGCACCACTACTATTCCCGTGTCAGTAAAGCTTATTGTTTATCCACTTAATAGTTAATTAACACATTGAAGATGATAATCAACTATTGTAAAGTGCCTTATTGGACCAGTAGCAAACTGTAGGACTACCCAAGAACACCGAGTCCACAACAATAATACTAAAATATATGATGAAAACATATCGATTACAATAGTCGGCATACCATGATGGTCTATATAAACCCACCGACCACAGCGTTAGAACCGGGGTGGGGGCCTATAGGCTGTACCGTATTTATAAAAATACAATTTATATTGTTAACAAAAAATGCATATTATAATGACTATTATATGACACGCACAAGTATGTAGATAGAGCCATAGAGTTATGACGGTTGAAAGGAGTTTCTCCACACTTCGGAGACTAAAAATCTGGCTTCGTTCAAGGATGACTGAAGATATATTATCAGCATTATGCCTAATTAATGTATATCATAAAGTAAATATTCTAGATTAAATAGATGATATTATTGATATTTTTAACAATTTTAAAAATATACAAAATAAATTTTGTAAAATTATAACTTGCCCTGCCCCCTAACTAAAACTAAACTATGATAATAGATAAAGGGGAAATATTTGAATTTTGTACTCGAACTTCTATGAACCCCACGAGCCGCCTCTGATTTGAAAATTGTACAAAATAAAGTACATAATACTGTACGGTTCAAAGTTGAAATTTGTGAAAAATAGTTGATCCGGGTCCTAGTGTAACGTTACCGCAGCACCCATAAAATGAAATTGAATTTCAGGGAGGTTTGGGGATTGTACAAAATTGTACAAAATAAAGTACATAATACTGTACGATTTAAAGTTGAAATTTGTGAAAAATAGTTGATCCGGGTGCTGATGTAACGTTACCGCAGCACCCATAAAATGAAATTGTATTTCGGGGAGGTTCGGGGGTTGTACAAAATTTAATTTTGGTTGTACAAAATTGTACAAAATAAGTACATAATACTGCTTATTACAATTCATGATTTCGAAAGTGCGGGTGCTGGGGTAACGACCTAAAATTATGTCTTATAACAATAAATAATATTTATAAATAGGTACATCTCAATCGCAATAAAAGAAGTACGTTAAAAAAGACTTATTTTCCTGGTGCCTGGAGGCCGAGGAAAATATAATTTATAATGTAATTTTAAACATTATTAATGTACTAAGAAAACATAAGTAAATATTATTAAAAACATTATACTTTAAATTATGACAAAAATGAAAGCTTTAATGACAAAAGAAAAAAATGAAAAGAGCTATCCAAAAGTCTAGAGACTACTTATGCAGACGAAATTTAAAAAATGTATTTAATAATAATAAAAAAAAATAACTAATACTATTAAATTTATAAATTTAGAGTGTTAATAATTTAATTTAATGTTGAATGCAAAAAATTGATTTAAATAATGGAAAAATATTATTTACATAACTTAGAATACTTAATTATTGTAAGTTTAAAAAGGTAATGAATTAAATATAAAAAAATAAAATAGTAACTAAAAAATATAAAATTAATTGATTTAATTATAATTACAGTTGTTATTCAAAAGAAAAAGACTTACCAGAATTCGTGGGAGTATGTAGGTATGTGTTTGTCTATCGTAAGTTCGTTTCACTCTGGATCAGCTTTTAGATTTCGGCTGTTTACTATAATGATATGTAAAATAAATACAATGTTTTAATATTCAATAACATTTTGAGAAATAAAGAAAAATAAATTATAATTTATTTTTTTACTTTATTAGTATTAATATGTACAATGGACAGGAATTATAAAAAATATAATTTGTAAGGATGACAATATTTAACAAACATAAATAGAATTAGACAAGTAATATTGGACATAGATTATGTATAATATTAGGTAATATTGGACATGGAATGTCTCATCGTTGCTCCTGTCGCAATATGCCGCTAAAAAATATTATTTAAATGTGAATGTTTTTTATTTAAAATTATTAATTTTAGTTATGAATAACATTAACCGATGAAATACTAAGATCTGTTAAAGTTGAAAAAGTTTTTATACACCCTCATTTAAGTTTCAAAACGATTTTCACTAAAATTATTATTCTATAGCGTATGTTAGAATATAACTATCTACAAATACAACAAAACCCGGATTATGATAATTTGGGTCCCGGGACCAAACAATTTTAGGGGCCCACAACCATAATCAAAATATTGATGACCCACACATAAATATATTTCAGAGACAAAAAAAAATTTTTTTTTCTAATTTATAAATTTATTACTTGTTTTTTTCAATACAAAAATAAAAATGTTATCTGTATGAATAATTTTTTCTTTCTTTTTGGAAGGCAAACCCTTTAATTATATAATCGGTATTAATTACCTCCAATACAATACTCTCTGAACACAAAACAATTAAACTATTTAAATTTGCTTGAGAACTGCTCGCTGTATACTTGTTTTTTATACGAGCTAAAAAAATAGTTAAAAAAACAAAAAAAAACTACTATCCGCTAGGGGCCTACTATTGTTTGATATCCGTTGTGAGCTCAGAGACATGTCCCCCCTCCATTAATCCTGGCTTGAATACAACAATGTATTTTTATTTGAAATATGAATTTAATATTGAAAATATTCTATATTTTATAAAGCAAAATCATATTTTTAAATATTTTTCAGTCGCAATAAAAGAAGTATGCCAAAAAAAGTTTTCATGTGTCTAGAGGCCGGGGAATATATAAATTGTGTCATAATTTTTAACATTATTTATATACTAAAAACACATAAATAAATATTATTAAAAACATTATACTTTAAATTGTTAATAAAAATGAATACTTTAAAAACAAAAGAAACAATGAAAGTAGGTCTAGAAATTACTTATGCAGGCGAAACACAAAAATATATTTAAAAATAAAAAAAAAAATAAATATCAATCCAAATAAATTGAAATTTAATTTATAAATTTAAAGTAATAATAATTTAAATAAATATAGAAAAGATAAAAATTGACTTTAGTAATGGAAAAATCTTATTTACATAACAGAGAATACTTAATTATATTAAGTTTAAAAAGTTAATGGATTAAATATAAAAAAAATAGTTCGAAGCTTAAAACATAAATTTAATTGATTTTGCTGCAATTACAGTTGTTATTCAAAATAAAAACGACGTACCGTTTTATTCCTGGGAGTAAGTAGATAAGTAATTGTTGCTCATAAGTTTGTTTCATTCCTATATTTCGGCTGTTAACTCTAATAAAAAGAACAAATATTATATTTAAATAATTAATTACACTTTATTATTTAAAGAAAAATAAATAATAATTAATTTTTTTTATTTTATTAGTATTAATATATACAATGATCAGGAATTATAAAAAATATAATTTGTAAGAGTGACAATATTTAACAAACGTAAATAGAATAAGACAAGTAATATTAGACATAAAATATCTGTCTCATCGTTGCTCCCGTTGCGGTATGCCGCCAAAAATATTATTTAAATTTAAATGTTTTTTTATTTACAACAATTTATTTTAAAACTAACCCATGGAATATTGAGGTCTGTTAATGTTGTAATAGTTTTTATACACTCTCATTTAAATTTCAAAACGATTAGGCTATAGAACATGTTAGAATATAACCATGTACAAATATAATAATGTATTGATATTTGAAATATTGATTAAATATCAAAAATGATGTCTTTTAAAAATAAATAATATTTATTAATATATATTTTCACAATATTGCCTTTGGATAAAAGATTTAAATTACTTACACTCAAGTTTTTACTTAAATTATTAAATAATATTATTGATTGTCCTGAATTAATAGAGCGTTTAAATTTTAAAATTAATTTTCCTAATTCAAGAAATAAACCCACATTTTACTTACTGTAGTAATACAGAAAAGGATAAAATATTGGATGAACTTTAATAGTCCTAAAAGTGAATTTCTTTAATTCTTACCTTTATTTCACTTCTCGTATAACATACAAATCTTGAATTGAAAAATATTTTAAAATAATTGAACACACTTATGAATATTTAAAACTCAGATATGATTGACAAGTCTCGTCAATACTCCGCAGGCGTACAATAAAAAACGTGTTTATCTTCTTTGTATGGTGACCAGTAACCGATCGACCCTCTTGCTGGCGAGACAGGCCTATTTATGCCCTTTGGAGTATTAACAAGATTGCCCTTCATACCGTCATTTATTGATAATTATTATAATTGTTTTTACAATTTTAGAAAATGTCTTAATATTAATAGTGTAATATTTATGTTGTTATCTTTTGACATTTATTTGATTATATTGTGTGATGCTAGCCGACATCAATTGGGAATATGGAGGTGATTTTGATATAAATGAAATGTGTTCATTAAATAATTATAATGTAACTATCCTATGGTTTATTGTTGCCGCTTTAGACAATTATTTATTTTTGATAGAGTTGTTATTATATTAAATGTCAAAAGATATTATTATATAGTTAAAATTAATTTAATTTACTAATTATTAATGCTATTATACATATGAGTAATATCACTAATGTTATGTTTTACAATATTATAACATTACCTAGTATCTCAAAAAACTACCTATCTTTATCACCTTCTTATATGTTGATGTCAGCCGCAAATAGCAATAATAATATAGATTTTTTTCATGCAACACTCTTAGATCTAAATAAATTATTTTAATGTACTTCTAATAATTTCTGTATTATATTAATTATTGATTTTCCTTTTAATTATATTATTATACTATTACAGTTTATTGTACTATGTAATATCATATTTATACTTATAATTATATGACTTTTATTTTTTGTCAAATATTATGTAAATTGGAATTTTTATTTCCGTAATAAATTATTATTAATTATTATTATTTTTTAACGTTTTCAAATATTTTTTTGGGGGAGGAACCCCAGACCCCTCCTATAATTACGCCACTTGCTACTAGTATAGGTGCTTACCAGTGGTTGTAGTATTTTATCAATTCGAGTACCGAGTTGTAGTATACACGTTATCACGTCTTGTATAAATTATAAACATTGTCATAAAATATTTTAATATAGTTATGAAGTTCACTTTTCACAGTTTCAGTAGTTTCACGCACACGTACGGTGTACTATTATTATTGATAAATAAAATATTATATCACTGTTATAATCCAGTAGTCGGCACGTGACTATTGTTGTTTACACGATGCCAGTTAACTGCTTTCGTTGTGGCGATATAGTGGAGGGGGAAGCTTTCGCGCTAGTAAAACAAAAATATTTGTTTTGCTGGCAATCTGCTGCATGCCATCTGTTGGCACACTAGTGCCCGCTGGTTTTCTCCAGTTGTTGGCAGATAATGTTTAAACGTTGCCAGTCGCTGGCATTCAATTACTGGCGATTTTGACTGGTACGCCGACTGGTAACGTGTAAAACAGCATGTAGTTTCGGGAGAGGCACATTATTATTCCATGAATAGTGTGATATCGAACGTTTCGTTGCGTATTTATATCCGGCTATAATTTGTAAGCTTTTCGCTTAACAGCCAGACTTCATGGTGGTCCGGTAGTTGATGAACAGCTAGAACAATTCGTTCCTCTCTTCAATGGTGATCCGCGGCCGGACGGGTACGCGAAACATTTTCGTCGGTGCTTTCGGCGACTATCTGGGCTTCCTGGTGTATTTTACCGGCTGCTGGTTGATGGCCTTAGTCTTGCACAACAACCATAGGCGCACATTGTGTGTGAATTCAAGGGGTGCTGGAATAATTTAAAATACACAGGTCCGTGGGGGGCTTTATCCCCCCACCCCCTAATACTATAATCAACTTCGTTGTCATAATTTTTAATTTTTATTAATGAATATTAAAAAGTAATTAAATTATAAGTTATAATAATATATTAAACAAGAATTAATTTCTTGTTTGATGATGCAAATTTTTCCAATATAATTTCCCCATCTATTTTATTGGTAATATAATAATAATAATAATAATAATAATAATATCTCTCTCAATGCTAAGCGTAGATAGCTTAATAAATCTTTCTTGGCCTATACTAGTGCGTAACCAATTTTTAAATCTCTACATAGCTGAAAAGGAACGTTCACACGTTGAAGAAGAAATTGGAATTGTCATTACCACTTGAACTAGCTTATAAACATTTGGAAACGAACTTTTATTACATTGATTTTTTAAGTCTTCAAATTAAAATTTGGCTAGTAGACTATTCTTTATGATCAGCATTTCTGCAGATAAATTAACTGTTGATATATCAAAAATATGAACTAGTATATAAAATGTAAATAGTAATGAATCATATCGTTTATATGATTGGTAATAATATTTGTCATTCCGCACACAACTCTGCGTAGCCCACTGGTTAAATATTACTAAAAAACAAGTAATAATCAAAGTTATAAATGGAACATATCTTCGTAGCCAACCGTAAACCATAGATAATATAAGAATATAAAGTAAGATAATATGATTTTCTATAATATTTTGATTGCTGTTTATAGTTTAATAAACAAAAACTGAAACTGTAAAACGTGCAATTATACAATTATACCGTTTTAATCGTATATTCGTTAACTATATTATATATTATTGTCTATAGTGGAAAAAAAAAATGTCCAACCTAATAAACCATAATAATTTACAATTTATTGATGAAATACTGAAATAAATATTCTAGGAAACTGGGGGTGCTAAGCACCCCCTATGTGCGCCTATGACAACAACGTGTCGAAAACCAGTTCGCTTTTGTATGCTTGGGAATTGAGTGCTTAACGCCAGGGCAATAAAACTTTTTAAAAAAAAACGTGCTGGATACCGCTATAGAAACTAATGAAAAAATAAATTGAACACACAAATAAAAAAGGAATTGTTGTGATAATGATAATTCATGTGGTTTTATGAAGAGCTTCGACCACAACCATGTTGTCGGTAAAGTGGTATCAATCCTTTTATCAAACAACTGTTATCGACGGCCGTATATGATAAAAATCTTAAAATTACAATAATCTTTACAGTACACGGTCAGTCGTAAATGACAATGAACGTGATTGACAGTCAAGGCTAATCATGTATTTGCATGATTGATAATGACTGACAGTCCATTTTCGTAACTGATAAAATTCAAATGTATTATTTTTTGGCTGTCAATTACATTGATTGTCATTCGAAACTGACCGCATATGTCTATGAATGTATAATACATTAGTCGAACCGTGGAGACGTGCCGTGTCTTTTTGTCTTGTAAAATCTATATATTCGTTAAAAAATGACAAATAAGTTAAACAATGAAGAATTTTGGCGCGAGTTTATACATTTATATCGTAGTTTACCTGCAACGTGGAAAATAAAAAGTGAAATGTACAAAGATAAGATGTTAAAACATGACTGTTATGTGAAATTAACTAATAAATTAAAAGAAATTGATCCAACTGCTGACATTAATACAACTAAAAAAAAAATAAACATATTGAGATCAAATTATCGTCGTGAGTTAAAGAAAGTCTTGGCTAGCGAAAAATCAGGTGCAGATATCGACGATATATACTTGCCATCGGTTTGGTATTTTGATGAGTTTAAATTTTTACGTGACCACGAGATTCAGATTACCGGAAAATCGACAACGGATGAAGATGAAACATTTTTAAATACATCGATGCAGCAATCGCAAAACATCACTTCGGAAAATACAGTACGTAATAATTTAATGTTATATAATTATACAGTAAAAACTCGATTAATCGCCACTCTTTGTTATCTATCACTATCAAACGATCGTGGTAAACCCATTTTGGCGGTGGCGATGGGATCTATAAAAAATGGTAGTTAAAATCATTTTAGCTTAAATCCTACAAAAATTATATCCGTGTCGTGTTCTACGCATCCGCACAGTGTTCGCTTAGCAAATTCATTGTCGTTAAGCAGACCAAAGTCGCCAACGTCGACGTCCTCGCGCAATTCTATCCGTCTCAGCGTTAATTTACTGGCAGACGCGTGCAAAACGTTTCGCCGTTATTCGATCGCGCTGGAGTTCCGCACCATGAGCTTGTCGGACTGAACACGGTTACCGTTTCCCAAACTCCTGTTAAGGCTGGCCCGGTAATTAATATTTTTCCCCTTCGTGACCCATCAAAATATTTTACTAAAGGCAAAACACATTTGAATGTCCACGTAGAATTTTATAATAGAACTGAAGCGTTAATTTGATACTATTATACTGTATTTATAGACACGGCAAATGCCGTACTCAAGGGGTTTTTTATAAAGTCTAGTTAAAAATCTCAATAATTATTATTTATGTTGTAAACAATAGTTAATCGTATTAATGCATTTATTTTTAATAAAAGGTTCAGATTATCAAATGAAATTATGAATAACAAATTCGATATGAGAATTTTATTAAATTCTGCGACCCGGTATTATATTTTCATGGCCCGGTAGTGGGTTTGTGGGAACTCACTATTCGGGAAACGCTGCCGTACACGGTATCGATTGCATGGCTTTCCTCGTTGTATCGAGTCCTTGAATACCTGAACGGGAAAAAATATAATATACTAATCGAGTTCCGGGCACGACCATGTACTAATCGAATCTGAGGTCAGGAAACTAATGTCGGCAACAGTAGCGGATCCATGGGGGTGGTTTAAACCCCCTCCCAAAAATCAGGAAAAATACATATTATAAATCAATAATTTATGAACTAAGAAAAAAATTTTTTTTTTTAAAAAATATGAGGGAAAGTATATAATTTGTATTTTTATTCATACAAGAAATTAGTAGTCTTAGATTTAAATTAATGTATTAAATTACTTACTATTATCTTAAATTTATTATTAATCACTGACTGCAATTTTATAAAAAATATCCCTAGGGAAAACAGTTTTCAAACCTCCCCCCCAAAGAAAATCCTGGATTCCGTCTGGAATTCGTCAATTGCTTCGATCGGAACCGAATTATCGGTTCGTTCGCAGATCTATGCCGTCGATGACCACGAGCCGACCGACTGATGGTACCGCGCGATACAACACGTGTCCAATTGCGTTACCTTTTCACGAGTAAATTGCTTACGTACTTACGTTTCAAAACTCGAAAAAGTATTGCGCTACTATTTTGGAAAGTTTTAATATGTACGAAAAAAAAAAATTCGCGTTCATAATTTTTGGTATACTTTTATATGACATAAGCCGATCACTTCATCTCGGGGTACATTAGGACGGAAAAAAGGAAAGCGTATAACAGCCATTGTAATAATATTATACGGTAACGCGTTGAACGGCTGCTTACAAAATATCTGCTATACTAACCAGCCTAGCGCGTTACGGCCTTAAGTTTTGCCATCATTTGCCTCAAACAATAATTAAAATTCCATTTCGACTCGAAGTTTTCAGTAATAATTTTTCTTCTGAAACAGACATCTAATAAAATATCATTACTAATTAATAGCAGATCTATTTTTACCTTTGTGTTCAAGTAGCTAATAATTGTAGTTAATTTATTTAATGTTTTGTTTTATTTTTATTTACAGAAAGATATTTTCGCAACAAGCTCTGCTGAAACTCCTGTAACTCCTGTCTCAATTTCCCACGAACCATTAAAAAAAAAAAAAAGGAAAAATTCTGAAAAACAAAAAATGAATGATTTGCTAGAATTAGCATGCAATCGTCTACAACAATCTACATCTGATAGTGATATTTTAGCTAAGTTTTGGGCATTAGAGTTACAAAAACTAGAACCAGACCAACAACTGTTTGCTCAAAAGGCAATATCCGACATCCTTTTCGAAGCTCGTTTAAAAACTCTCCATCGTAATTCTGTAAGAATCAATCATTCTTGTGTGTGTCCACGTTCTTCAAAACCATAAATATTTGTTCAAGCTATGCCAGTTCATATGTCTGAAAACTAAAATTCATTACTATTCCTTCGTTCACAACATATATGGGAAATACATACATGTATCTGAACGTTTCATAAACAAACATTTTATAATAATTTGCTGAACATTTTTCCGACACTAAGTATACAAATTAAGATGTGTTATTTTTATTTTTTTATTACTATACTACACAACACAATTTAGTTGAAGAATATTTAGATTAATAGAATATGTTGAATAATAATAACATGGTGTAAATTCAAATATTTTTACATTTGGTCTGTTTAGTTTAAAATAATTTAAGTGTTATTAATTAGTTGTAATGAAATAATTTAAAATGTAATTAAGTTTATTATTTTATTTTTTTTACCTTTGGCATTTTAATTTCGATGAAAGTTAAAAATGTGTATTAAAATAGTTTTTAAATTTTTAATACAATTTATGTGAAGTTGATTGATTTAGACAATATATTATTATTATTTTTTTTTTTAATACTATTTAAATAAATATATGTTAGATATGTTCAGATAATACTATCCAACGTAGAAATAGGCACTATGTTAGTTAATATATTGGAAAAATAACTTTCGTAGTGTATACGATAAGCACTGGGTCGGCGAAATTGATTCTCTTATCCAAATACCTGTTTATATTTGGTGTAATCATTTTTAATAACTTTGTTAAAGTAATGTGGTCCATGCGAAGATATTTTCTATAATCTGAAAAATAAATGAAGGTCTACTAAAAGATTGTGATAGAATAATGTGTTTTTTCTTTTCGGTTCTTTTATCGCAAACAAGGTAAATTGCAATATCGATGATAGTTTTTCGTTTTATTTTATTTTATTCAAAGTTTAGTTTTAAATTTAACTAACCTAATTCCGGGGAAGCAACGAACCCAGGCGGTGAGAGCAAACCGTTTTGAAGAATAAAATTACGCACATTCACTTTAACTTTTATAGACTAAATGAATTATATTTCTAATAGTGTACAGATAATTACAATTATCAAAAATATTTCTTAAATTATAATATAGTACTTAGTCTGAAATATAATCTGTTATTGCTGTTTTATTTTACTAAAACTATAAATAAGTGATTAACATTAATAATCATATATAGGTACCAGATTCTATCTTCTAAAGTAGGTTCATTTTTGCTTGTATAAACTTTCGATTTAATTGATTTGCACACGTTTGCATAACTTATGAGTTTTTTATTGTTATCACCAATCTTTTGTTCATTGGGTACATAATTGGCTCCTATTATATTTCGAAATTGTATCACGACTTGTTGCACGTTTAATTAACAACATTATTTATAATTTCATAAATATTCTCAACGTAAAGTATAAATATAACATGTGTCTTATACATTTACAACATAGCCAACTATTGTTCAAAATAGTAAGATATGATTTCTAAAATCCTAACTATTTTGTAAATATATAAACTGAAAAACAGAACTTTTAAACTTATTTTAAAAGGATAAAGAAAAAACTAATATCCTATAACTGTATTAAATTATTTTCTTTTTTTATATACCTAAATAAATTAAATTATAATTAATAAAAATAAAATTATATAAACAATGGATACATATAGGTACCATAGCAATTAGTGTTTGAAAATTTCATGAAATTTAAAAAAATGAAATATTTCATGAAATATTTCAAGTGTCTGAAATATTTCAGTATTTTAATAAATTTTGTTTTTTTTTTTAAATAAGTTTTATTTTTATGTATGTAATTGTCATAATTTACTTTTATAATTTTATACTACTGAAACCAATCACTAATTACCCATTACCTACTCATTAGTGATGGTTTTTTTTTGGTATTATACATTCAAAATAGTGTTCAACATTTTTAAATTGATAAAAAAACGTACTATGTCGATAAATGTTCGTACACTAATAATTATTATAAAAATTAAAAGATTATATGATAAATATTAAATGTCTATAGGTACACTATTGTCGTCAGACGTCTATTCACCATAATAATAATAATTTTATGATAATAAACCATGCGTATTTTTCTAGTTAGAAACTATATATAAGTTATAAGTTTATAACGTTAAGATTATGATTGCGATAATAAATTATTGACTGTCAACTGTGTAATAAATATTATACTTATATAATATATTTAGTCACAATTCACAATAATAGAACCATCCTTGCATCGTCGTCGACGATAAGCCATTCCTGGGGAAAAAACCAATTTTTGCTATTAACAGCCGAAAACAAGACCCTAATATAGTATAAATAGTATAATATGTCAGCCACGGCACTTATTGCATAAATGTTGTTAATATCAATGATTATACCAAGAACTCATGGATTGTACTATTAATAATTGATAAAAAACAATCATTATAATTTGTTTTCAAAAAAAAAAAATACAATGTTTCACGTTTTTGTGAAATATTTCATACTTCAAAAACTAATAGCAATTACTTATTTTATGGAATAATAAAACCAAAAAGTATTTACGAATAACAAATGATAAATTACTAAATTAAATTTCCACTTACCGTGATCGCATTGTACATAACTAAGTTATATTATCATATATAAATATGAATTTTAATTAATTGACAAAATAATTACTAAATACGTACCCATTTTTAGGTGTCTCGGTGCAAGTTTCCTGTTTTACATTTGTTGTTTTTTTAACTGCATCTTCAATTTTTATAATTTTCGATGGTAATTTAACTTGGCTTCTAGTCCGAGTTCTAAATATTAAAAATGTTTAAAGTTAATACATTTTAAAAATTATTGAATGCATCTTATTTTTTTCTAGTAGTGTATTTTATTTTATTTATAATTTTTACTTTCGACGAGGATTAGATAAGAATGTAAAATCCATTGTTTAATTAATCCTTAAATTAAAACAAGATAATACACGACTCGTGAATTAATTTAAATATTTTAAAATACTTCTGAATAAAATAAGTTGTGCTGACTTTACGGATGCTTTAGGTACATAATGTTTTTCTTTTTTCCACCTAACGTGGATTGATCTTGTTTGTTTAACAAAATATTAGGTATTCATCTTCTTTTTTTCTTTCAGTTCAAATTGATTTATTTTATTAACGTTAGCTCTAAGTAATAATAAAGAAATTATTAATTTAGTATAAAATTATTTATACAAAATTAAATTATTCAATAACTGAAAAGAAGCAAGGAATTTCTTACATTTATTTATAAAAAAATCTAACATATTTATTATTTTTAATTAGATAAAATAATATTAATAAAGAATATTAATGAGTTACAAATATTATTATTACTCTTTTAAAATAATTCTAAAATTAAAAACTTATAAATTAGTCAAGTTAGCTCACTAATTTTTTAAGTAAAAGTGTTTTAAAAATGTTAAAGACATTAAAAATAAAGTTATGCTTATTGTAACGACTAATGACAAAAGCATATATTGATGTCAATAATAAAATTAATATCATTAATTTCAATTTTTAAAATTCGCTTAATTCATATTCAAAATTGAATTAAATGTATAATTTAGATTATATTTATTTAGTGAAATGTATTATTAACTATATAAATATTTATATTATCTATATATATACCTAAATATGATATGTTTCTATTTAAATTATAATTTGTCTGTACCCAACTTTAAGTAATATTTTGCCTTCAATTTTAGCTTGAGTTGAGTTATTTTTTAAAAGTTCATTCTTTTTTCACAAATTGTAGGCATAAGGTACTTCATTTCTATTTACATTTTTTGAGTTTGTAAGATATTTAAAATTTAATATACCTAATGAAAATATTTAAAATTAATATTCTAGAAATTATTTTTACTCTTTCAATTAAGTGTACAAGTCTAATATTTCACTTATTACTTTTTCTAGTATTTGAGAATATTGCACTTAATTTAAAATTAAGTATCTTAAGGTTATATCGAAAAAAAAATCATACATTATTAAAATTCTCTAATTACAAATAAAAATGGTGTACCTACTGTAATAAACTAATTAACTATTTAACAACTAAACAATAATTTACTTTTTTGTTTGTTTGCCTTTATTCATTTTTTTTCTTTAAAGTATTCATTCTTGAAGATTCAAAAATTAATCTAACTGAATCTAAAAAAAAAAAATGATTACGCCATAACGCTGTTGTTTTAATTTCATATCTATGTAATAAATTTAATTAGTCTCTTTGGATTTACTCTCTAAGGCATGAGTTCAGTTAAATCAGAACCGCGGGACCTTAATTATAATTTAAGGCGCGTGACCCTGGGCAACTGCCCCTATTGTCCTCCCCTCGCGCCGTCCCTGGTGCCCATAATCGGTATTCGAATTGAAACCGTACAGTTTTCAGATATTCTCTGTAGCTAATCTTAAGTTCATTTTGTTTTTTGTTTTTTACCTTTAGTTTTAAGAAACAATGCCGTAGGGCAGTAGCTGCTAAAGCTAAATGTACGGTGCACGAAACAGGAGCCATAATATACGAAAACTAGAACAGCGTTCTTAGGAAAGCTGAAGAAAAATAAAGTAGTGTGCGGTCGATTTTGATGTTTGAACAAAACAGTCGGTGTTGTTCGAACACCGTATAACGATACAAAATGTACTGTGTGTGTCCGTCCATCGGCGTACGAACAAAAAAATGTTCAAATTATACCGTACACCGGGCCGGACTGGGTCAGAAATTTCTACCGGGAAAATAAGAAAAAGCGGTTCATTTTGATGTACCAAAGTATAATACGGTAACAACCATAAAAAAAAAACGTACATTTTCATATAAAATTATTGTACATTTTTTTGATAATTTGAATTCTTTATATTATTATTAACAATTAAAAGACCGTTTATTTAATTTTAGACAGTTTCTAATGGAATCGCATTGGAAAATGCGTCTATGTCTGTCGAAGCAATGAGCATCAACCGATAAACCTAAAAAAAAATGTTAAAAAACTTTCCCACGAGTAAAAGCGACCTACCACCTGCCGGTATCCCGACTGCCCGGTTCGATCCTCACCGTGCATGGACACAGACAAAACTATTGTGCGTGGGACGATGCACGTCGAAGCGAACATGGGACGCGGTCGCAGCGGAACAACACCGCTGCCTCGGGGAGGGCGCGCGCGGTCAAAAGCGACTGCCTGAACGACTTGTCCTGGGGACGGGTGTTCTTACACGATACAACGACGGCGTTGTTTACGCGAGGTTGTTACAGCAACTGAATACGTTTGAATTGAATGTGCTTACGGTAGCTGACTCACAGTTAATATTTT
Organism: Sipha flava; assembly: GCF_003268045.1. Classification (NCBI taxonomy): domain Eukaryota; kingdom Metazoa; phylum Arthropoda; class Insecta; order Hemiptera; family Aphididae; genus Sipha; species Sipha flava. Next base: position 938,961 of record NW_020273276.1, read on the forward strand.
TTGATAAAATTGGCCTCTTGGAAAATTTTTTCTCTTTTTAGACCTTAATTTGGACTCTTGGCCCATCGGAGTTACATGAACAATGAATACCATGTACATTCAAAATTTAAAATTTTTCAATTCATCATAAATTAGATTTTAATTTATATCGTTTTAGTAGAAAGTTAAGTAAATCATATTTTATTCCGTACGTTTGTTGCGCTGATAAAATTATATTATATTTATTAATCGTAAATAAGTCATTATCGGTGGTATCACTAATTCTAAAATGTAATATAAATATACTTATACACTTTTATGAGCATACTGTTTTTTTTTTTTTTTTTTTTTTTTTTACAAGGTATTAATTTCTAATTCAGTTTCATCCCTAATAAATGGCCTCTTGAAATGGTTTGACCCACAGTTTCCCGACTCTGGATCCGCCCCTGGCTTACGGTTTCATGTTGTTCCAGAACCCGCTGACAATTCGAAATGCGTTTTTTAAAAATCGGTCGTTTCGAATAGAAACAATCCGTATTCACACGGTACCGCGCAGCGCGACGTGTTTGTTTCGAAACGTTTTTTGGCCACCGCAGGGCAACAAAATGAAAAACGATTTATTTTTTTTGCGTTACGGATTGTACCGATCGCAACTTCCGCTGCGACCGGTTCGGCTCTCGTTCTTGGCAGTGGCGTACTTAGGGGGGGGGGCAACAGGGATCATTTGCCCCTCCCTGGTTGAATCAGTAAATCGACTATCAACTTTTTAACTCTTTTTTTTTGAATCCCAATCGATTGTCGACCTCGACTCTCGGAATTCGAAGTCTCATACAGTGGTTTGAAATTTCAGAAAGAAAAAGTCCATTTAAAGCTCATTGAAATTAATATTGTTTTGTATTAATTCAATATATATATATACAGAAGTGGAATTAGGAATTCTTACGCCCTATCATAGACCAATAATGAAGTACCTACTCTTCTCAAGATTTTTTTTCTAATAATTAATATACAATCATACTTATTGACAGTGGCGTAAATTGGATCCAATTGCTGGTGGTGCAGAGGCATATTCTCAACTTATAATTTCCAACACACCAATTTTCCAATTTCCTAAGTAAATTTCTTCCCAATAAACTATATATTTTCCCATATATTTCTTTAAATAACAAGTAAATTTTGAATTATTTTAGCATTAAAACCTTTATTATAATATTAATAAAAAAAAAAAAATAATAATCAAATTTTGTTTTTAGTATGCCGATTTCCTTGGCTCTTGAAAATAATATTATAGGTATACAAATTTCAATAATTTTCTGGTGGTGCAAAAACATATATTTGCACCACCAAATTTTAGATGTGGTGTTGCAAGTGCCACATTTGTACCACCTAGTTTACGCCACTGCTTATTGAGTTTTAACATAATAACAGTATTTAACAGTATCAAAATTATCAAATTAGTTGTTAATAATTAAAAAAATTACACTATCTAAAATTTTACGTCCAGGGATGAATCCTCGTCTTCCACCCCTGCACATATCAGTGGCTCACGTAGGGGAGGTTAAGGGATTGTAACTCCCTCATGTCTAGGTTAAAATTTACAAATTTTACAGTTTGAAATATGAAGAGCTAGTATTGAATATATAGTACCATTGATTATAGAATAGGCTATTCTATTATTAATGCTATTATTAGTCAAAAAATATTAAAGATTTGCATAATTTTGTTAATTGTAAAATGTGTTATATTATTACCTTGAATTTTAACTAAAAACTAAGTGTTTATTTTTTCCTCCTAAAATTTGATTTCAGACCACTGTGTCTTGGCTAGACTTGTAAGTCCACACTCCGTTGTTCATTTGATTCGTTAACAGCCTATCGCTATCGCATATTATGAAACAAATTATAATATTAAGAGTTCACAATCACGGATTTTTACTCGGAAATCATGTTTCATTCAACCCTGATTCATAATGTGTTTTATAAGCATTAGTTAACAAATATAAAGCACAGAATATATGAAATATATCCCGTGTATAAAATACTATTTTATCAATTAATTGTGACTATTTTGGAAATTCCTAAAAGTTATAATTAAAAATATAATCACTTTATTATACAATTAACTATTATATATATCAGTCATATATTGTACAATTTTTCAATAAACTGCATGATATTACATACATTTCACATACATTTCAAATACACAATTTTAAACTTATGATCAGTTATCAGTTTATAATTTAATAAAATAATGAACATACATTTATTACATTATTTACAAAATCAAATATAGACATGTAACATGAATGAATAACCACAAAAAACTTTGATAAGACCTTCAGTATCAAATTTATACATCAAGAATTTGCATATCACAGTTGATTTATTAATTTTAATTTAAGAATAATTTTACAAATATACATTCACATAATGAATAATTATAATTAAATTTAGTTATATTTACTAATATACTATTATATAAAGATGGTATCAAGAAAAAAAAAATTAATGATAAACATCTATTAGCAAAAATCAATATTTTGTTTTATATAATAGTAAACCCTGCCTGAAAATAATTAAAAATATACATATAAATTGAATATTTATGTAATATATTTAAATAAATACAAACATGTATTTATATATTCATTATAAAAATGCACCTTGTTTAAATTGTATAAAATAAACAGTTATATTACATATTATTACCATGTTGTAAGGTAGGCGAAATACAATAGTCTATTCATAGCTATAATATTTTTTCCAGTAATTGTAACTTCTTGATTTGGATTTGTAATTCTCATCACCTCGATAATCTCTATAGTCTTTGTAATCACGGTAAGTAGGTACTAGTCTACAACATAAAAATATTTTATTTAATAAAAAATATAATATTATTATTTTAAATATGTATAATGTATCATGCATATAAATTAAAAAAAAAAATTAAGATCCAGTTAAGTTGTAAATTGTACTTAAAAGTATTATGCTGAAAATGATGATCCATCAACTAATATTAAATTTGAAAAAAATATTTTGAGTCAAAGTCTATATAAAATGTTTAGTTATTAAGTTAATGATAAGAAAATCTTCTAATTTTAAACAATAAAAAGGATATAAATATTTATATTAAGCTTTTTAATTTATACTTATTTCCTTTGTATTGAAAAACAACTAAAAAATTTTATTGTATACTTAATTATCATTATAATCAATCATTGATTTGAGTAAATTACAGTTTTAAATTGAAATTAAAATAATAGATTAAAGGAAAAATGGTACACACATTTTATTTAATATCTTCAAAACAATTAAAAAAACATGAAAAAAATATTTTTTTTTTTCATTTTCTAGTACTTATAAATAATTATCGTTGTAAGTTTTTAATTTCAATGTTCAATATTTTTTTTTGTTTACAATCAAAATGAAAGATTAAAATCAAAATCCTGTACATCCTATTTATTTTCCTTATTTTAAAAAGATCTTAAGAAACAACCAGTAGATTTTGATTAAGTTAAATAGGTATTATAATTAACTTTTGAAGTACTCTTATATTTTAGGAAAATAATATAATGAATATATAATAATAGTTTATTAGACATCAGATGATACATTTAAATATGATAACAAAATATAATATGTATAATGTTCCAATTCATCATTGAGAATATTGATAAATTGGAGTTATAAAGTTATAATAAAAAATAAAATTTAGAGTAATATAATTCATGTTTTACTCAAAATCAAAAAGGTCCTAACATAAAATTCTTTTGATTATATAGTAGGATACATATACCACCTTACCTAATATTCCAGAAACTAAAGCAAGTATTTTAATAATTATTTGCCTTTTAATAGAAATGCAGTTCTAAATAAAAATGTACCTATGTTAGTACAATTTAATTTATAATATAGCTAATAAATATTTAACATACTTATTATTGGTAGATGATTTATGACGACGATATCCAGAGGAACTAGATGAGCCAGATGATGAACTTGAATATCGTTTCCTGGTCTTGTTTGATTTTCTATGGTGTTTATTAGACCTTCTATCAGATGTTGACTTAGAACGAGATCGATCATGGCTAATCAACATAAAATAAAAATATTTCATTTCCAATGTTAATATTTATTTATAATGATTTAGTTGTTACAATAAAACGATAAAATTAAAAAATCTTATTCTTACTTTCTTTTTTTAGATTTCTTTAAATGCCTTGGACTTCTACTTCCAGACTTAGTTTCTGAGGGTGTTCTACTTCTACTTCTACTTCTTTTTTTTGTTTGTTTTCTGTAAAGCAAAATAACTGTAAAATAAATATCTCAATAAAGGTAAGTTATAATTTACTTATTTGGAGTGGCTGAACCAGTATTTTCTGAAGCTACTGTAGTTATTCCATTACTCGGAGGATTTGTTACAACTTCAGTTTGTATTGCTGGAGTAACAATGGCTGCTCTTGCTTTCTCCTTAGCATGATCATACTCTTTCTTTAATTCTTCAACTCTCTTTTCTAAATCCTCAGTTATAACCTGAAAAGTAATAACAAACAAATATGGTTAAACTGAAAAAATTAACTTTGATTTTTTACTTACTTTTGGTCTAAGATAGAGTCTGAGAATTTTGCGACAGATGTCCTGGATGTCAGTTTCATTTACATTAAATAAAGAGAACCACGGAGGGCTCTTTGGTAACGGTATTTGTAATTTCCTGGCTGATAGATATATACAAGAACATGCAATTGTTTCTGGATCATATTGAACAAATACATCAGTTTGTAATGAATCATTCATGGAGTTCCAGGACATCTGCATTAATGATTGATGTTTTTGAAATCCAAGTGCCTGTAGGTACATGACAATGAGTTTATGTGGGTGTTTAACATGCACGCAAAAGCCAAGCTCCTTGAGTACACGTCGTTCTGCTTTTATTACCTGCGTCTTTTTCTGTACATAATTTTGATCAAGTACCAGCGGCGTAATCAATCTGCAACAGGGGCGGGGTATTTTTGGGGCTTGTTTTGGACTAGTGATCACATGGCAGTTCCATGAGTTAAAAAAAGAATAAATAATATGATCAACCACAACTGACTAGACGTTTTAATAAAATACTGTGGAATACTAACGTTAAGCAAAAGTATATAACTATTTTTAATTAAAAATAATGAACTTATAATATACTCGAATGTTATTTAATTATTATCTGTATTCTAAAGTACACTATGTATATATATAGTTTTTTTTAAATTTGATTCTTTTTTTTTATACATTATTAAATAAATACTAATATTTTGAGATTTTTTCATTATAATATTATGTACTTAGGATACAAAAAAGATAATAATTTATTAACAAGTTGATTTAGGATATGCTATTATTAAGAATAATAAATTTATAAAATATAATATATTGAACAAAGCTCATAATCATTTTTATGATAAGCAGTATTTAAATTTGTACCATCTAATAAAATATAAGATGATGGAAATATCTCACAATATTACTATATAGTTAATTACTTTGAAGTCATTTGATAAGATTAAAATGCCATTAACCTCAAATCCAAAACACGATTTTTATTTAAAACATACAAGAAAAACATTAAGTTAAATATCAGATAATCTAACAATAATGTTAAATTTTTCCTGTTATTAAATGATTTGAACTCTTGGCTTGATTCCCACGCGCATTTAAAAATCAATAATTTAAATACTTTAACCATGGTTTTTGTCCATAATTCATTAATTGTTAATCAATTAACATTCACCTTCAAACAAAAATATGAAAAACAAAGTTCACTTTCAATATCTGGTTTAATCCAAGTCCATTTAAACGTCTACAAATAGAGTAGGTACCTTGTACGATGTAGATAACCACCAAATGGTTCATAAGGCATCTTCACATATGATTTGATATCTTGATTTTCCTTGTGTTGAACATAGTGCAAAATACAGTTACCAATTGTCTGTGACATTCTGTGTTGTTCGCTTGATACAAAACTTTTATGGTTAAGTATAATCACTAAATTAGAGCACATAATATGTTATGCACATAGAATTTATACTATACCTCTCATTTTCTCAAATATATAAATATTTAATTTTTTTTTTTTTTTTTTTTTGACAGACCCTAACACTTTATTGGAGGGAAAACATCATAGCTTATTTTTGATTAAATCATGTTACAATATAATTTTTTAAGGGGTCCAATAGTGTTCTTGACGTGACGACCATCAATTTCAATGTGAATCCACCACGTTCGCTTTCCTCTCCACAATTCAAACCGAGGGCAACTCACCCGGCGGTCAGCTGTGGAAAGTATCTGCGAAAACGCAAGTTATAAAATAAATTTGTGCTCTATATTTGCACTTGGATTAACATTAACAACCACTGAATTTGTTGCATTAGACAATTTACAAATAAAAATAAATAACAAAACAAATTGCAACAAAAACAATGGATTTTTGTGCACCCTACAGTTATCGCATTAAGTCAACACATTGTAGCTTTAATTAGATTGAAGAAAAATAAATAATAGTAATTAAGTGCGAATTAAGTGCAACTTAAAATTAACATTGCCATATAATATTAAATATAAGAACTAGCTATGTTATTTGTCGTTTTTTTTATTTGCATGAATACAAGAAAAATGTTATATAAATGTTAAGGTAAAATTTAAGATAAACAAAATAAATAGATTTAATTAAATTGTTATTATTTATGTTTATCAGAACATACTTCAAAATTTATAATTAATAAATTGAATATTAAATTTTTTTTTTTTTACTTTATTTTAACTAAAAAAGAATTTTTATAACAAATAACATAACCTGAATAAATATAAATGTTATAAGGAAATGTAATCTTTTACTCCCCATTTATTAAAATATAATTATATTAAAATATTTTATAATGTGTATTTTGCGACTGCTGTAGGATATCTGAAAGTAAGTAAACAACTAAGAAAATATAAATTATCTTAACTAAAATTAAAAAAAAAAAAAAAAAAAAAAAAAAATTAAAATAAATAAATAAATATGTAAGAATGTAATTAAATTACAACGAAAAATAAATATGCATATAAATAGGGATTTCTACAAAATATTCTAATAGGAAACTTTGGAAATTCCATTCAACTTCCACCAATAAGAAATACCATATATTACATGGAAGAAAAGAGTACATAATAAATATTTTAACATTATCTAAAACTAGTCAACGAGTAGAAAAATTGACTTTAATATGAAAATGCAATTGAAAATAATGTAATATGTCAACTTAAATGTTATATTTTATTGATATACATATTAAAGCAGAGTTTGAACTTAAAAGTTAATTAGTTTGTTCAATATAATATTGAAATGAAGATTATATCTAGATTAATAAGTCTACAAATAAGGGCCATTTGTACAGTGGTTGGTTAAATAATGATTAAGAGTTAAAATATAATACAATGTAAGGTAAGTTGTACAGGGTCAGTTAACCTTCCAATCATTTATTATAGGTCCATTATGTTAATCGACCAATCGACAAAGGTAAAACAATGATTAGTTTATTCTGTTATATATTTCAAGTTATCAAATTCAATGTTATCAATTTATTATTTCAAAATTCATACGTCATGTGAATTTGTTAATAAACTATTTTATGACTAGAGCTCGGTTGTTTATGAAATTATATTATTTTTTTTCTAATAATTTAATTTATTGCGGCTCTAGACACAAATTTAATTTATTTTCTACTGAATCAAATATAATTATTTTTAAATGCATATTTTAATAGTTTTTATTATTTTTTAAAAACAATCTAAATTTGTAAAATAAATTCTAAAGGATTTATCCATATCACTGTATTGTCCCTAATATTTTTAGATTTAAGTTTGATCACAAAAAAAGTCATTGTATTGAAAATAAATAAAATTAAACACTCATATTGTAAATTATTAAATATAAAATATAAAAATAACAACTATTAATAATTAAATTACATATCAATTATAATATCAAGGAAATATAAACTATATTCTACTTATTTTGGTGCATTATTTCTATTAGAATTCCTATTTTATATTATTTGTCCATATTTTGAATGCACACTTGGTAACTACCTAGGTAAATATTGTAGAACTGATCATTATATTATACATGATTTGTCAACCTAAGGATATTGCTCCATAACGATCAAAGTAAAAAAAAATTAAAATAATATCAAAAACTGAATACAGTTTTGGAAAATTTAAAATTTAAATTTCACAGGATGAGTGATAAAACAAATATCACAAAAATGAATACAGGCTGTAATCAAAATTTATGAAAGTATTGTATAATTTGTTGATCAACTAATCATGGCCAAATCACCAACTGTACAACTCACCAGGTTATAATCTATGATTAAAATTTGAATGTCAATTTACTAATCGATATTTAACCAACGAACTTTACAACTGTCCTTAAAACAGCAGACAACTTCTCACAGGATTGATAGGAAAACATTTTTTTTTTTTTTTTTAAAAAAAAGAAATTTTACAACACTAACTTACCTTAAATCAAAATTAATAAATGAAAATGTCTAGTTTATCTAAGTATATATACATATATACTGAATAGGTCTATAAGTATACTCATAAATCCTACATAATTTTCTAGATAAAAAAAAATAATTTTTTAGGTTTAAATTTAATAAATTAGTAAATAAGTTTGAAATATGCAAGATGCATTTAAATAGATATAATAAATTTATATTTAAGGTCCAAATTTATGTATATTCAGAATCATATAAGCCCAACAGATTAGTCAGTTGTGATTAAACAAGATTTGTAAGAGGAAAATATTATTAACGATAAATAAAAACTACCTCAACTTACTTTTGATTTAAAACTTGGCGAATATGATGAAAAACATTAATAACATCACGAATACGTCGTGGCGATTCTTCAACTTTAGAGGCCAGACATGTGCATGCCATTGCTGTTATTTCCATTGGGTGTCGAACAAAAGATTTAGTGTAGTAAAATCGTTGAAACAACACTTGTCCGGTGGCCATTGCAACCTGTAAATTATAAATATAAATTTATTTTTACCTATTTTATAAATAAATATTAATTTCAATAAAAGTACTAATAAAAATAAAAATTAATTTTTTTTTAAGTAAGAATAAAATTGAATTTTTTTTTAAACATAGGATAACTTAATTAATTATATTATGTATTTAATATAGTATTTAAATAATAAAAATAAATATAAATTATATAACAATTGAACACATTCAGAGTTATGTCTTTTAAAACATTTTAAAGAAATAATCAAAATAAAGATTTATCAATAGAACTATGACTATGATATAATATTTTTATATTTTATATTTTTATATTTATATTTTACTTTTCTAAATTTATATTTTTAAGGCATAGGTAGGAAATACATTAATTCCATAAATTATAAATATAACAAAGATTAATAGAAGCAATAAAAGTATAAAATTAGTCATTTATTTTATATGATAAAATTATAAACTCAATGATAGTTCATTTGATCAGCAAACTTTATACAAACTTATGACTATACTTATATACATAAAGATTACTAACATTGTTGGAATAAACTAGGAAATGCTAGAAATATTTTAGCATATTTATGAGAAATCAATCTACCTATAATATCGTAATTTACTGAAACGTTTAAATACTAGCCAAGTTGTACCTAGTTTTTATTTAATACTAGCATAAAGGAAATATTATTGAATTATCATTATTAATATATTTTCAATGTATTGTTTTTATGTTACAGAAGACCCATTTAAGTACATACCTAATGCAAAAATATAAAGGTTTTTATTGATTTATTTAAATGTTAGTATATTTTAAATAAAAAATAACTTTATAAGCACATTATAGTTGGCCAAATGAAATGAAAAATACTATCTGACAAGCTATAAACCAAAAAGTTATGGTTAAGAGTTTTAAAGATGAAATTGAAAAAAATATATATAGATATCTAGCTTAATTAATATTTGTCCACAGTAAATACTTTTCAATTTCAAATACCAGTGTATCACAGAATTTTAATTAATGTACTAAACATAATTCCTGCCTATTAAAGATTTAGTACCAATTCAATATGATTAGGGTTTGGGATTTATTACACACAAATTGGTCACACCAATATTGCCTTTTCAAAATATTCATTGTCTATCAAGACTATTCATTATTGATAATTGCAAACTATCGACATTGAGAGTAAAATATTTTACATGTAATAGTATCAATAATAAAACAGCAATTTTGACATATTTCATTAATTACTCAATCCTAGTTAGATTAAATTGGAAGTATTATATGATAAAAATTATTATTAGCACATAATAATCATGGGCTTTTAGTAGAAATTATAAGGGGAGAGGAGAAAAATACATTTGTAAAATCCTATGACTTATAGAGTAAACAAACGTAATCAAACAATTACAAAACGACAACACATGTTCTATAAACAGAGGATGAGTCAAGGGAAATATAACGTTATCTAACGTGTGGGAAAAACGGATTGCGCAACGCGCTTGGGTTAAGCGACGAAACATTAAATCGCAGAAAAACGGTTCGCAGCAGACAGAGCATACGCAAATCATTTGCTTAGCTATCGCCACATTATTTCGTCGACCAAACCAAAACAACGTGACAGGCGCGAGAATTGATCTCGTATCGGTTGCAGCCGTCTTTATCAATCAAAAACAATTGGCAATCTATCGAATCCTAAGAACATTGCGACCAGCCATTATTTATTTAATTACCTGTGGCAATTTGAGTAGTATACCCGCGGTCTGAATCCACTCGCAACCGACGATCCTCAGGTCGACTTCGGTTTCGAAGTCCAGCCCGTCCATCATGGACGGCGTGGACGTGAGCTTCTCTTTGGGCAGCAGCACGTTGCTCAACGTCAACAGCACCTTGGTTGGCTGCTTCAGAATATGGCGGTCATGATTCACGTCCGTCGCGGCGTTCGTAGCCGTTTCCATTTTGCACATCACACGCGCGAACGCAACGGTCTAAAGAGAACACCACTAAAAACGTACGTCCGTTATACAGTACACGGCAGTAGCGGTCGTCCGGACGTATTCGGGTTCCTGACAACGGTGTTCCGCGCACGATGTATTATTGTAATGTCGGAAGCGTTGGTGACGATGAGGGACGGGGGCGGGGGAGAAAATAACAATGAGAAAAAAATAATAATAATTACAAGTCGGGGACGAGAGAGCAGCGCTGCGAATTATACATACACATTGCACACTCACACACACGTACACAAACAAAACGCGCGCACGCACAACAACGAATGTGAACGGGCACAGAGTTGCGACTCGCATACATTCACTTTCTCGCTCTTTCTCGTTCTACGGCCGTTGTTACGTGTAAACAGCAAATATGGCCGCCTCTATGTGACGTCACGTGCGCTCAGTATGACCAACCCACCGAATGCTATTCAATTCGTGTTCTCGATTCACGGGTCATGGTGGCGGTGGTGGGACGTACTCGACTGAAGGTCCTTTTCACTTTTCTCTGGTATCGAAATAATATATATATATATATATATATATATACTATCACTGTTGTCAAGCGCTCCGTAATTTCCACAAGCTCTTGGAACGTGTAACTTCTTCGTATATACTTCGTTTTATTGTTCCGATTAGATTTTCTATTCTTTTTCACTCCGCCGACACGTGCATTTCGTATGGCGAGGTGATTAAATTCTCGTGTACCTACTTATGTTTAAATGCTTAATTGCGTAGCAAAAAAAAATGTTTTATCCACTTGGTGGGAGCTAATCAAAATACATAATCGAGATCACATTTGCGTTGTTGACCGTCAGTTTTAGAATTAAAAAACGAAGTATGCATACAAATTATGAAAAATAAAATCAACGTCATGAGTGCATACCATATCATTATTGTTCGCACGGATTATGGGCTATTTTACCTTCGACAAAAACGTACTAGTTACCTATGTTATTTTTCGATAACACGATAATTTTCGTGAAATAAAATATAATTCGTTAGATACGATGACGAACATCAATGTTTTTACTGATAATCGTCGTGTTTTCATGGGAGGTAATTTGACCCAGTTACGTCAATGCAATGTGACTGACTATAATTTGTTATACGAAATTAAAACCGTATACGGTGCCGGATTAAACATTTATAGGCCCCTAGGCAATTAAAATTTAGGGCAAAATTATTTTTTACTTACATCTTTAACATTACTATCCAATAATTAAAATAAAGTTTTAATATAACCAAATATTATTAATAAATAAAATCATGTTTATTAATTTTTTTATTCCTAAGAAAAATGTATTAATTATTATATTATTTTTATTTTTTCCCAAATAATTTTATTATTATTACTGCATATAACACCTACAACTTAATATATATTATATTTCATAATGACTTTTGTCCCATAAATTCGTAAATAAAATACGGTATTATAAAATAAAAAAAACTATAATTTTCCGTTTTCACTGGATCTCTTTAATGAGTGAGGCCCTAAGACGGGTGCCTACTCAGCCTAATGGGTAATCCGACACTAACCTATACCTATATCTATCTGAATCGTCGAGTACCTCTTTACCAGGCACAGACACGATCGATGAACTGTGATCGAAAACACGAAAAGTCGTGTTAATAATAATAACTTATTTATTATTTTTAAAAATTTTAGAAAATTATATTTATTGCCATGTAATTATTATCAAATCATGACCTTATTAGTTAATTTAAACAATAATTTATTTGATTTATCTAGTAATAAAATTAGGATGTCATCTGTAGAGCATATTATTTTGTCTTTTATATTTAAATTTAATAATATATTAATATAAATTATAAATAATAAAGATTTTAAAACTATCATCTGAGGTATAGTATACATATGTTAACTAGCCTAAATATCATTAAAATATTCATTTAATATGAAATAATAAAAATAGTTTATAGTAATACTAAATTAAGTTTATTATATGCATTATATTAATTCTGTATTTATTATTTTATCAATGTTATGCACTTTCTTATTGAGCAACTTAACAATCAATTTAGTTTTCTAGATTATAAAGTACATGGCATGGACTGATACACACATAAGTGTATACTTCAGTCCATATTACACAGAATTCTAGTATATAGACTGTATATTTTCATCTCTTATTAACAGGATGGGTATTAGATTTTGTAAGATTATGGGCAAACATTTTGGGAGCTTATAACTAATAACATTTATTCAGAAAAAAAACAGGCATACTCACAATTTTCCGCTTGCTATAGTTTATGTAATTTTTTTGAATGAATATATAATGATTAAAAATAAAATTTACGTTTAAATATTTTCATATAACAATTATATTGTAGTAATGAATAAATCATGAATTTAAAAATCTATTAATTATTTTTAGCTTGTATAATAGAAAAATAATAAATAATTAAAGAATTTCACTATTCATTACAAGAAATTGTAAGGTAAAATATGCAATATATAGTGTGGGAATCTATTACACTGTATTTATATCACATTTAAAACCATAACTATAAAATACATTCCATCTTTTGTTGAGATTTTTTAAGACACAGTTTAAAACTTCTTTTTTTTATTTTGTTCTTATTCTGAAAATTAAAAATTGACAAAGTAAAAAAAAATAAAAATGTAATTAACATTCATGTATATTATTATATATTTGAGATAACAATCAACGGAATGTAAAAATAAATAACTCATATGATTTTTAATACTTATTTAGTAGAAAAAACAATCCAAAATAATTTGTTTTAATGTGTACTAAAATAATAAATAATAATAAAATAAAGTTTTATAAATGACTTGATAAAAAATACATGAATAATTTTAAATAAATTGTTAATATTGATCAATTTAAAGATAAAAATAAAATCAACAACTAATAATAATTTAGTTTCAAAAAAAGATTATCTTTGAATAGATTCTTCCAATGCATTTGTGAGCTTCTGCCTTAACCGTTTATTATTTTGACACACACAGTTGATAACAGCTAATAACTGTTTATGAGAATATTCCTAAGAGTAAAATTTATAGAATTCAATTAATCTTTATCTTATAACAAAATATTCAATATTACCGGGTGATCTCTTGTCCAAGTTTCTAAAGAGGTTTCAGGTAAGTAATAAGCCTTGATATAAACTTCAACTAATTCTTTATGAAGTAATGAATTAACTGGACAGATTGAATTCACTTGTGACATAAACTGTGTAAAATCAAGTTGCATTAATGCCCGGCCAGCATTTGAACATTTTTTTGCTAATGAAAATCTGTAAATATAGTATGTTTAAAAAAAATACGCTGAAATCACAACTGAACATTTACCCTTCAATAAAAACTGATGATACAAGAATGCCAATAGCTTCCCAAATGGAGTGTAATATCTGCTCATTTAAATAAATATTTGATGTTGATGTCTTAAGAGCTTTAAAAAATGCCCGTAACTCCTAGAGTAAAACAAGTTAGTAATGGTAAAATAAATATTTAAATATGACTTAAATTTGTAATTGAAAATTAAGTTTAAATCATTAAATAACTTTATCTTACTTGAAGAAAGTAATCAACATATCTACTGTGTTCACACATAATATCTTTTACTTCCCAATTTACTTTGGCCATCATGCTAAGTACTTGGTTGTAATCAATAGCTTTACATATAACACGACCATAAACTGGTTTTCGTAAATCAACGGCTACAGCTACAGTCTTAAATAAATATTAAATAATGTTGAAATTAAAATATGATACTACATTATTTATTATCTACATATACATATTATGATTCTTTATACTTGATTATAGAACTGCTGTAATGAATAACTGCTTGTGTCTGATGTTAATAGTGTATTTAAATATGAAAGTAATAATTTGTACTGTTCACCTAAGAATACTAGAGATTCTACAGCAACAATTCGTTCAGAAACACCATATAAATTATTTGCATCTGAAAAACTTAACATGTGTAAAGCCACAGGCTCTCGAATCTGAAAAACAATTTGTTATAAAACTTAATAAAAAATAAATAATAATTAGGTATAATAATATGTAAATTAACAGCAAAATTATAGGTTTTAAGGCTGCTGGTCACATCAACACCTCCACGATCATACACTGGCACAATGTACTACATATAATTAGAAAAATTACTTGTGCACACCACATCTCACTTTGTTTGCCCAATCACCCAATTTCCATAATATTACAAAGTATATAAAAAAAAATGGATTCATACAATTAACATTTTACATTTTTCCCTGTATCTTTATAATCTAATAAATATCTATTATTATTAATAATTATCTGAAGTGCTAATATTATTTTTCTATACTAATATCACAATAAAAAAATTATTTATATTTACAAAGTTACAATTCAAACACTTACAAATGGATCATGATTTGCTTCAATTTCATAATTGCATTGAATTAAAGTGTTACCAATTCTTGTAATTACAGATTGAAGTTTAACACTATTTACATTGCTACATATTTGAGGCTAAAAATAACAAACAACATATTTTAATCATAATGATATAATGTTTAACTGGAATGTTTTTCTTAATCACCAGATTATCAGAAGTGAATAACAAATGAATGGAGTACAAATAATATTCAAATAATTGACATAAGCAGGTGACTACATCTTCTGAAATTGACTTTAATATGCTACATATTTTTAAGTACTTTCCGCAATGTCTCATCACAGTCAATGTGGTATTAGTAAGTAAAGGTGGTCGATCATAGTTCTCTGCTTGTATATTATAATTATCGATTTCTTCATAACTATTGTTACTATCATCACTACAAATGCTATTTGCATCCATCTAGAATGAATAAAATAAATAATATATTTTTGTCTTAATATTAATTAATTGTAATACCTCTGTATCTAATATATCTTCACTATAAATAGTATTAAAATCATTATCAAATGGTGATTTATCTAATTGAAAATGAAAAAATTCACTTGTGCTAATTGAACTACTATCCATTGAAGAACTTCTACTATGAGTTAAATGAGAAGTATCCGATTTTTGAATGTGATTTTTAATTGTTCTAAATTCCTTAAGAAAGAAAAATAAGTTAAAAATATTTTATACATTTAAATTTTTTGAATTTTTAAGTTTTTTCTTACTTGAAGTTGGAATAAATTAAATTCACGTTTTACTGGACATGGGGTCCAACTTTCATTTTCAAAAAATATTGTTAACTCATCAAGACAATTTTTATGATAAGTATGAAAATAACTTATACAAGATTTTTTTGTATCATTTTGTAATTGTTCAGATTTACTGTTGCAAAATTCTTCACCAATTTTAATATGTCTAAAATTCATTATTTATACTTACAGTTATAGTAATAAGTGAATACATTAGGATAAAAATTGTAAATAATAAAATCATTAAATAATTTTAGTTACTTATTTAATATAGATAGTATTTGAAGAAAGTCATCAAATTTGAATTTTGTCATATTAGAATTGAACACTAGATTAGATATTTTGGTAATTATGTCACCCCATAGTCGAGTTGGTCCGACTTCAAATTTTTTACTTATATATTCTTGATTCACACATTCTTCAATATCGTCTAAAATAAATAACTTTGTAATGATTAAATTATATTAATACCTATCTATTAAAATTTGATAGTAAAATAATAAAAAATTTAATTAAAAATTATTAAGTGGTTAATACTTGTAAATTAATATTTATATATAAAAATAAACAAATAAATAAATATAAGCTTAGCCAGGAGTATCATTATATTTTTAAAGGATGACCAGTTTCAAAACAAAAATTCATCATCAGGTATATATATGGTTAATAAAATTGCGACTGAATATAATAATTTTTCTCAAAGTATTCCTTCTTTTATTTTTTCATATTCAGTTGCAGTTTTACTAATTTTGTATATTCCTGATGATGAATTTTTAATTTAAAACCGGTCGTACTTTACAAACATAATAATACTCCAGCCTAAGCTTTTATTTATACTTATTTTTCTCCTTCGTCTTTCTTCTAAATATTTGGGGACGGCTACCCTTATCATCCCCTACGCACACACCAACGGCCCTCATATCATTCTCAATCATATTCAACTATCACTTTTTTTGTCTTCCTCTTTCTCTTTTTCATTCAATGTTAATTTTCATAACAGCTCTTACTGCATTTGTTTTCTCTAGTCTCATTACATGTCCAAACCATCTGTCTATTTTTTCTAATCTTGTCCACTATAGATACTACATCAATACTACCTCACACATATTTATTCCTTATTCTATCTTCTCATGTCACTCCACTCATTCATCTAAGTATTCTCATTTCCGCAATACTCATACTCTGTTCTATTCTCCTGTCAACTGTCCAACACATTGAATTACATAGCATATTTGGTCTCACAACAGTTAGGCACAATTTACATTTTAGTCTTATTGGAATTCTCTTATCGCATAAAATGCCTGACGCGTCTTAGGTTTCTCAGCTTAAGGTTTTATTTATTTATTTCTATATATTAACTATTTGTTTATTTATTCATAAATTAAAATTTGATCTTAAATCAAGTCAAAATTAAAGCTTGTAATCAATTTTTAAGTTTATGTTAAATTTACTAAAATTCAAGAGTTTTTTGAATAAAGTATATATTTATACACATTTATAGAAATATTTGGCATAATTTTAGAATATCAAAATATAAATACTACTAAATAATAATTACTTTAACTATAAGCATTGAAAATAAGAGTTTGTATTGTATTCATAAAATGTACCTTCATGATCAGTATTATTATCTTTAAATTCTCTATGCCAATCAGCAGCTCTTTTATAACTCTGTAATATATTCCAAAATATTTTACTCAATGCAATCAGACACGGAATTAATTGATCATCAGGAACAAACTATTAAAGATTTTAATAATTATTATTATACGAATCCTATATATATTACCAGCAACATGAATAAATTATTTTTTGTTATTAAAATAAAGTATTAGTATATATTCAAAAATCAATATTTATACCGTAATGTTTACTCGATTTTTGGTATCATGCATAATGAAGAATTAGACATATTGCCGGTAATATATGTATATATATAAATACATTTAAAGGTAATAAACAACCTGACACAAGAGATTGAATGAATTTTTGACATTTTCCACTTTTTCAGTATCCACAAATAAATTTATAGTATCAAATGATGCACTGTGGACAGCTGATGTATAATGCATGTGCAATTGATCTATAGCAATTCTTGTTTTACCTAGACGTCTATAAGCTTCTTGGACAGCTGAATATTTCTCATGATCAAAATTGAAACACATCTTAAAAATAATTATAATAAATTAATATGAATTCATATAATTATTGTTTGAAAATATCTGTATAATGGTTTGAGACAACTTACATTCGATAAGACAATGTCCAATTGTTCTTCAGTCATAATCAATGCATCCTGGAGTTTTACAGATAGGGCAGCTATGCATGTGAATTGTTTAAAAGCAGACGCACCTTGTATGCATTCTAATAGTAATGCAATTCCTTTTGCGTAGTTTGCTTGGGACACTAATTCTTCTAGTTTTTTTTCAGTTTGTAACTAAAAATAAACACTTTGAATTAATTGAATAGGAAAATAAAAAAACAAATCAAGTAATCATTAAATCTTACCAGCATTTTTATATTATTTAATGAATTTAATAAATCAAGAATCAAAGATTTTTTTCGGCAATTACCTAATAGACCTAAACCAGCTGTAGTTATCTGCCTCTTGGCAAGTTTTAAACGATTTTTAGCATGTTCACAGTTTTCTAAACTAGATTTTAAATCATTTTGTAACACACCAATTCTATAAAATTCAATTAAATTATAAATTAGTAAATAGTAAATAGTTATATAAAGTGGTAAACTTGCTTATCCAATTCATCATCGCATGCAGCTTGATTTTCAAGAATTAACTGTAGTAACTGTTTTTCGACAATTTCATGTTGTGCCCTTAACTTTTTTATATCATTTGCAGTCAATTTTTTATCAAGAACACCAGGTAATTTCTAAAACATAATTATTGTAGTTATACAATAAATAACATCTATATTAAAATATTCATAACAAGTTATTTCAAAGAAATTATAATAATTAAAATTCATGCATAATAGAACTATATTATTTAAATACAATATAAATTAAATTTTACTTAATATTAAATCAAAACTTACTTCTAGTTCAAATCTAGCAAAATCAAACTCAGAATTGTTAAAATATACTTGATCTATGTTTGATATTATTTCTGCATCACATTTTTCAGTAGTATTGTCATTATTAACAGTTTTCAATGAAAATGATTCACTTTTTCTTCTAGAACTGTCCCAAAAGTCTTGTGATCCTATTAATGGTACCTTTACAGTTGTCTAACAAAAAATAATACTTAATTTAATATGGTTTATAATTGTAAGTTTCAGGGAGTTCTTAGCCCAAAAAATGTAAATTTAATATCAATATATAGAAATATTGGCACATAAGTATAAATTTTTTTCAAAATACAATTAAATACTATCCGTTTTAAATGTTTATAGGTATATAAAAAGATATATTATTTCATAGGTTGATAATTAGATTAAAACTGATAAATTTGAGCTAAAATCTAATTTGGTTCAATAGCTGTAAACCATATGATGGTTTGTATCTAAGAATATTATTATTTTAAAGAAAATTCAAACTTAAAATGTAATCAATTTTGCTGTATGAATTTAATTTAATTTAATGAAATACTAACTTTTAAGTTGATCAAAAAAAATATAAGGTATATAATTGGACCATATTACATATATTGAAATATATCATATAGAGATACAGAATTGTATATTCTTACTTCATCATTTTAAAAGTTAAATAAAAACGATTTTACTCTTTTAAAATCAAACTCAATTTGTGATTAGGATAATACAATAAAAACTTTTACAAATTAAAAAAATCTAGTTATACATATATTATTAAAAAATAAAGAAAATCTTCATAAGTGTTAATTTTAATGAAATTTAAATATACATTCACTTACCTTAGTATCTAAGAGATTCTTTAGTTTTTGTTTAAACTCAGCCATACCGATGGAGTTACAGTAGAAATAAATTGAGATTCAGTAATTGCATGCGCATAATGTTATGTTTTGAGATTATTATAGTAACTACATGTCGAAAATTACGAGTACAGGACGTAGGTATCAAATACTGTTGTACATAATGTAGTTGTATTAATTTTCATCTAAGATAATATGAATAAATAATATAAATAATAAAAATAATATGAATTCCTATTGATAAGAACGATTGATATTTGATAACACATGATTTCATGGAACAATCCCCTACAATCCTTAGAAGCTTTAACATGTCTTATCGTCAAACTTGTTTCGACTTGAAATTGCATGTCAGTACATGCTTTGCGAATATTTCGACTTGCTTATTCAAACGACTGTTAACCATTACGATAAAACTAATTCAAGACTATAGAACGGTGTGCTACATCATTAATCAATTAAATGGATGCCAGTAAGTGTGAAAAGTCAGAATTAATGGAGGTGAGTTGTATATTATTTATGTATTTTTTTTCGAAATATATCCATATATTAGTTATTTACACACATTAACAAAATATTTAATAGGTTATGGATAGTGAAGACCCGAATGCGAATTGTGAAACTGAATCACCATCTGTAAGTGAAGACTCTGAGTCTTGTTATGAACATCTTAAACCAACTGGTGTGCAAATTGGTACTGATGATTTTTCAGGAGAATTCAACTTTGATTTTTTTTTGGATCCAACAGAAGTTACAAAAAGGCATTGGATGGTTTGTATTATTTAAGAACTAAACATATAAAAGTTGGTCTATTTTTAGTGAATATATTAAATTCAAGTTGTTATATCTATTATAATATTCAATTTTTATTTTTAATATCAATATAGTTTTATACACTTCAAAATATTAATGATTGTAAATTTACAATAAATATAATTTAGAGATATAAATATGTAAAAAATATACATATTTTATTTATATATTTATGTTGATTATCAAGTTTATATTTTGTTTTAACTTTATTACAAATGTTAATTTTAATGTCATGCTTTTTAGAAAATAAATTATATAATTTTGATTGGAACTAAATAAATAATAAAAAAAAATTTTTTAAGTACTGTTATATAATAAATTAAATATAATATTTTGTTTGTGTTTTAGTATTCTGAAAAATTAAATAAAATATTTTTGGATATGAATAGAGTTGTACCGATCCAGTTCCATTGGAATTTTTATGAAACTGAGTTGTTAGGAATGAAAAATCTTCAAATACGTGCTTTACTTATTTTTGCAACTCCTGAATTTGAACAATTGTCCATCAAACGATGTCCTATACACATTATACAAGATAAATTTTGTGATATGTATCATTTTAGTTACATATTTACATTAAAAAAATATTTATTACCTATTAAATTAATTTGTGTTGATTTAGATAAAAAAAAAATTGAACATATTTTATGGTGTGAACAATATGACAGTATTTATGAAGAAGATCCCAAAAGTCAAAGATACAGTGTTGTTGTTCAAATGCACGATTGTTTTCCCTATTCAGAATATAAGACTTATAATATTATGTATAAATTTATGTGCAAGTCAAGTTGTTCTATGAGTCTCAACCGAAGACCAATTAATGTTATCTTTACTCTTGAAACATCGCAGTAAGATTACATGAATAAAAATCTTTGATTCATTATTTTTTTTTATATTCAGTTCTTGATACGTTTTTTTTTCAGAGGACAAGTATTGGGAAGAAAAAAAATTGGTGTAAAGATATGCAGTTGTCCAAAAAGGGACAGTATGAAGGAAGAAGCATTAGAAAAAAAAAAAACAATAAATTCAATAAAAATGTTTAAAAAACGTACTTCACAAATTAGTAATAATGATACTCCAAAGAAAATGCCCAAAACCAACAATGATAATGAAGAAAATAAAAGTTATGAGCTTCCTTTAGTAAGTATTTAAATTTTAATTATATTAATTAATTTAATGTGAACATTTTAATTATTTTAAAAATATTGTTACCTTGATTTTTAGTTAGCTATTCCAACTAAAAAGTTATATATTAGTACATTGGAACTGTTACATGGGCATTTTTTGGGAAATGCAGTCCGTGAAAATATGTTAATTGACTCACATCCTTTGATTAGTATGCTTGCTGATTTAATATCTCAAGTAAAGTCTGAAAGTAATAATTGTTAGTATTGAAGTTTTTATTGATTAACCTTTTTTTTAAAAAAGTATGTACCTGATGTTTATTTTTTTTAGGATATTGATGCTGACTTAAAAAACATTTCAAATTAATAATTAATGATTGTGATAAAGTATTAAATTTTAAATCTTGTGTAAAATAATATAGTTATGGACCATATATTGATAGTTTGTATTTTCATGAAAATTTATTTCTTCTGTTATGCCAAAAATAAAATTGTTTTCTATAATTTTCGATTGTCAATATTATCTGTATAGCCTTCATATTTCATTACTGTAAAGATTATCTAAAATCATGGATCATAAATGAAACTAGTTTTGGTACTAAAATTATTATATTTTTAAGTTATTTATATGTATGAGTTTATGTGCATTTTAAATATAATATAGCTTATTTAAGGCAGATTCTCAATTTCACACCAATTTTTTTAAAAAAAAAAAATCTAATTTGTTTCTATCACAAACTGCATGTTGGGTATAAACAAGAAGTGCCAAGTGTTGTAATACAAACAATAAATTTAATTAT
The DNA here is from genome assembly GCF_003268045.1 of Sipha flava. Taxonomy (NCBI): domain Eukaryota; kingdom Metazoa; phylum Arthropoda; class Insecta; order Hemiptera; family Aphididae; genus Sipha; species Sipha flava. Next base: position 961,804 of record NW_020273276.1, read on the forward strand.
TTAATTATTTATTATTTTAATTTTTTAAATTAAATATTTTATAATCCCATATTTTTTTGTATTTAAATACAGTAAGTTATCAATCATTTTGTTGTATTGATATTCATTTAAGATTGTTTTCATAGCTTTTCGGTAGGGGACTTTCTTGACTCGTTATAACAGGATTTTTCGTTGTATCGGGAACTTACTGTATTATATTTAATTTATTTAATTTTTTTTTGTAAAATATTAAGATTAGAGTCCCGTAAAATCGGTATTGTCATCGGTTTTGGACTTCACGTCCCGGTGTCCTGAAAAATGTTTTTAGGACGTCCATATATCCTGGCTTAGACATTTAAAAGAATGTAGTATTGTTTATTTTTAATTTTGACCATTTTATTTCAAAGTACATTTTTAATCAATTAAGAATATATAATAAAAACATAATTTGTAATTTACACTTATAATATATAATTTATTTTATTTTACAAAATTTTTTTAAATATTATATTGCCGGCCATTGATGATCATCTTCAGTGGGGTATACATAAATTTTGTATGGAGGGGAATAATTTTCTAACAAATCATTATTTTTATTTTATCATTATTTTTTCTTTACGTTTCTAACGCCCTCACACTTAGAATATTATTTTATAATATTTAAAAAAAGGCTTAGGGGGATCTAACCTCTACATCTACCCCTTGTATATGCCACTGGTCCTCTCAATATATTAAAACTTATATAAAAAGTATATTACTCAATATTGTGTTTAATACTCTAATTAAGATATACATGTGTATACAAGTTTTAAGATCTAGTTTGACTACTACAGGTTTAGGGAAAAATATTTCTTTTATTCTGTACTATGAAATTCAATCTTAGATAGTTTTTAGATTTGACTGTAGTGTTTTTAAATTATTACCTATTATGTAAAATTATTTTAAATATATAATAAATTGAAAGTACAATTACATTGTATAAAATAGTGCTTAATATTTAAATTTTAAAAATATTTTATTTAAAATAATTGATGAACAGACTTTGAATACAAATAACTAAAGTATAGCTAAAATATTGTTGTTACTACAGTTAATATTAACAAATTTAATTTATTTGAAATATTTGTGCATTGATCATACTTGAATAATTATTACACTAAAATATATGTATTTTGTTGATTCTATTGAGTTAATTGCATCAGATATTATTGTAAAGCAACCATTTTGATAATATTTGTTTAGATCTGGTTGTGTAAAATCTACAAATACATTGCAAGTCATATTGGGTCGACAACAAGATAAAGGAGCCACTGATATAAATAATTTATTATTGTTTTGTATGTATCTAAAACAAATTTTGAATATTACTTTAATCATTGCTTCTTTGATAAATGGAAAAACCATATTACCACTGATTACATTGATTGCAATTTAATGTAATTTGTGATATAAATTAATAAAACAGAAAGTAAAATGCATTTAAGAGCAGTATACGTTAGAATGCAAGTATTTTTCTTTAGTTGTAAAAAGCATGGCTTATATGTATTACAAAAACAATATCCTATTTTTGTAAATTTATTATATTTTACTTTTTAAATAGAGAAAATGATGATAAAACCATCGGTGATACCCAAGCTGTTTGGAACCAATCATTACTTTGGGAAACACCACAGCAGTAATAATGTTGTTGAAATTGATTCCAAAATATTCTCCATACGGTATTTGTTGAATATTTGCCAAGACCAGCATGTAAGAAATTTTTTACTTCTGAGGAAACGTCTTTTAGAGTATTTTGTAAAGTGTTGCAGTAATAAATGAGAACTATTGTTTCTATTGCAGTTATCACCATAAATGATTTTAGCTTCAGATTTCTTTTTGTTGATGTAATACTTCTAAGACAAGTCATTTATCTTTGTATTATATTTATTTCAAATTAATTTGTTAATAAATACAAGAATATTTTTGAATTTTAATACTTGTATATTTTATTTAAATTCAGTTACCTAGGTAAATGATACATTCATTAAAATGAAAAATATTTTCTATTATGAATACATAGTGTGTAGGTAAATATATAACAAGAGCAGGAATACATTTTTCTATTATTATTATATAAGTTAAAGATATTGAGTACTAAATTTAAAAATCACAAAGTAGGGTGTTTTAATATTTTTATTTGTGGACATTATAATTAAATTATTAGTTATAAATTAAGTATTATTAAATATATAAATATTTTATTAAAAATGTCTTATAATATTAATAAAAATTAAATATGATTTTGATTTATCTATGTTTTTAGTCTAAATGAACAATGGGTCATATATCATTATTAAGGCGTAAATTGCACAACTACTTCAATCGCAATTCTCATTGATGGTTTGACACAGTTGTTGAAATTTGGTTAGTTTAACTCGGTAATTAAAGACCGTCAAAATGTATGGAGACTATTTTATACTGTGAATATTTCAAGGAGTTTTTCACTGGGCGACAAAAAAAAAAATAATGTCCACGTATTTAAACAAAATTGATAAAATCAACATTAACAATAAAATAAACCTATACAATAAAAAAAAATGTCAGTGTTTAATATTCAAATCTTAGAAACTCTAATAATACAATCTAAACTTGTAATGTATATTTAATTAGTGTTCGGAACGTTCAGTTAAAAATTGAACTCGTACACGTAAACTTTCAGTGCATAAAAAAGGAACTCGTTCACGTTCATGTAATTTTTTTTTAAGAGTACACTATCGCGTTCTAGTTTTTCAAAAGACCTTCTAAGTATTAAGAACAATATGTGGACCCGTATATAATGATGTAGCCAATTGCTAGTGTAAAATGAAAAATAGATAGATAAGGGAAAGTACAAAAATACCCATGATAATGAATTACATAAAAGGACAAAGGCTAAAATGGTTCGGTCATGTTAAAGGGAGAGAAGCGACAAGCAAAGCTAGACCAACCATGGATTGGTAACCAGAAAGGAAGAGGCCAAAAGAATGCTGGATAGATGGCATAAAAGACCTAGAGAGACTAGATATTGCAAATTGGGAAGAGTTGATTAAGGGTCGTGGAAGTTGGAAAGCTTTGACAGAGGCGGAGAAAACTCTTACAGAATCATGAAGCCATAGGAGCTATATTAGTATGAATCATACTCATATGGTGATAAAATAAATTTGAACGTCCCAAAAATTGTTCATATTCAAGTTCAACTTGAAAAAGCGAGTGACGTTCGTGTATCGCTTACAAAATATAAATGTGAACACGAAGGAAATGATAAACAAGTTACAAAATCAAGCATAATGAAAACAATTTTAAAATAATTACAAACATCTTAATTTTTACCAAAACAATGTTGTCACCCAGTAATTAAATATATCATTTTTTAGGCGACAAAAAATATTTACTAGGCCACATTTATGTTAAATATGCATTAATTTTATAAGACTTCATCAATTTTACTAGATTGTGACCGTGATAATGCATAAACCGATTAATGATAACTGTTATACCATCGGGTAATCTATATTACTCTATGGGTTTGCGTAACACGTGCGTCTTCACCACAGGTTGGCAGTACTGTAATTGTGTAAAGGTATTGTTTACCCGAACTGTGTCTCCGCGGTTATCAATAATCCTGATCCCGTTTCCAGTCATATTTACTATTGTTAAACTATATCGTTTCTTTTTTTTCCTTACTAGTATAATAATAAATATTTCTATTTCCTAGTTATTGTTTCCACAAAACATCCGCATCACCTTGTAATACTCATGAACTCTGCCAACCGTATGGTTTGACGTTGAATGCGTTACAAATTGTGAATACCGGCGAAATGTAAGACCATCATAGTCTGTCGGAAGAGGATTAAATAAATCGTAAAAGGTAAGATGGAAATGTTGTTTTTTCCCTCCCTAAATGTCTGGATATTGTTTATTGTTATAAGCCTAACGGAACAAATAGTTATTTTTTACGTTGTGTCAGTACCTGATTAAGCGCTGCTGCTGCTGCCTTGTGGCATTTGCGACTGCCTCTACCGATTCTAGAATTATTTCGTTCGGTGTTTTTGATAAATGATAGTACCGATTATGGTAAACCTTGCGGTCGCAACGTTATGATGATAAATGATAATAACATAGCGCGTAGTAGATATGATCATAACAAAATCAGTATGATAAATAATGGTCACTACAGGTAATTATTTGAACTTACCGGACTTACCTAAACAAGTTAAAAACACAATTTTGACAACGATCACAACATCAATTTCTGTGTTAGAAGATAAATAGTTTTAGTGTTTCTGGACTAGAATAAAATATCGAAAATAATATTAAATATATATATATTTCTTTATATAGATTTATTTACATATCTGTAATATATTTATCAAGGCCGTTTTATTTATTTTTAAACATTTTTTTACTTGATGTCCTCATTGCGTTCAAATCAAATCAAATATATTATAATATTAATATGGTTTCCAATTTGTAAGTATCTATTTATTTTTCACATTTTAATTGAGTATAACCTTAGCCAAATCAATAATTGACAATCACTTTCAAACATTGGTTATTAGCAATAATTAGATACTATTAAATTAACTCAATTTTTAAGCTATATCATAATTTTTTATCATAGAATCTAACTATTATTAAATTCTTAATTTAATCAGTCAATTTTTTGTTTTTATCATTTAACAGATAATGAAAATATGATTTTTCCAATTTTGTTGAATAATTGAACAATTTTTGTTGTTGTAATATATCAAAATAACTAATGAAACTTGAAGTATTATAAAATTATAATTGGTTGAAGATAAAATGTGTCGTTTGAAGTTTATTAAATTGCTTGTCAGTAAAGATTAAAATGTTTTAAATTATATTTAAAGATTTTAAACAGTATTAAACGCAAACTTATTTATGGTAATATTTTAAGTTAATCTATTAAAAATATCTATCAAATAATATATTTGCTCTAGTGAATTTGATGTAAAATGAGGAATGTATTAATGTTTTGATTTATATTTATAAAACATGAGGAACCAGTAGTATTTAAATAAGATCTAAGGTTTAATGTACTATTAGCTATTATAATACATCTTTGAAATATTAAATACTATTTTGTTTTTATTTCAGAAGTTGAACGGATTTAAAATATACTAGTAATGACACATACTTAGAGATTTGTACAAAAATTATCAATTGTTAACATTTCAATTATGGCTGATACAAAAAGATCTAATCTAACCGCATTGAATGGTCTATCATTAAATGCATCATTGAAATCCAACCCAACTAAAAAATTGGTTGTAAAAAATCTCAAAAGTAAACCAATGTTACCAGATAATTATCAAGAACAAACATGGAAGAAATTACGCGAAGCTGTTATTGCTATACAAACCTCAACCGCTATTCGCTACAGCATGGAAGAACTGTATCAAGCTGTAGAAAATATGTGTAATAATAACTTAGCAGCAGCATTATATAATAATCTTATTGAACTTAGTGAAGCACATGTTAAAAAATTGTTACTTAACTTTACTGAAGTTACCAATGATAAAATCATATTCTTAAAAAAAGTAAATCACCACTGGTCGTCACATTGTGAACAAATGTTAATGATACGCAGTATATTCCTATATTTAGACCGTACTTATGTACTTCAAAATCCTAATGTCAACTCAATTTGGGATATGGGTTTGAATTTGTTTCGTCATCATATCATGTTAAATACCAATGTTCAGAATCGTACAGTTGATGGTTTGTTACTACTCATAGAAAAAGAAAGGCAAGGTGATATGGTAGACAAAACTCTGCTTAAATCTTTACTTAGAATGCTTTCAGACTTAAAAATTTATCAAGATGCTTTTGAAGGAAAGTTTTTGCAGGCTACTGAACGTCTTTATGCTACTGAAGGTCTACAATTTATACTTGAACTTGAAGTTTCTGAATATTTATATCATGTTGAAAAGCGTCTGAATGAAGAAAGTGAACGGCTCTTCCATTATTTAGATACTTCTACAAGGTGGTCATTAATACATACAGTTGAAAAACAATTGATAAGCGAGCATGTTCACATTATACTACAAAAAGGATTGGATCAATTGCTCAATGAAAATAGACTGGACGATCTGAAGTTGATGTATAGCTTATTGACACGTGTTAAAAAAGGACTAACTGAACTTTGTATACACTTTAATGGTTATATCAAAAAACATGGACGGACTATTGTTATAGATCCAGAAAAAGACAAGACTATGGTACAAGAATTATTAGATTTCAAAGACAAAATGGATGTAATTGTTAAAAAATGTTTTCAAGCAAATGAAAAATTTGGTAACAGTTTAAAGGAAGCATTTGAAAATTTTGTCAATCAACGAACTAACAAGCCAGCTGAACTCATAGCTAAATTTGTTGATTCAAAGCTCAAAGTTGGTAATAAAGAAGCTACAGAAGAAGAGCTTGAGAAACTTTTGGATAAAATTATGGTTCTGTTTCGGTTCATACATGGCAAAGATGTTTTTGAAGCATTTTACAAGAAGGATCTTGCTAAAAGATTGTTACTTGGTAAATCTGCAAGTGTAGATGCTGAAAAAAGTATGCTATCCAAATTAAAACAAGAATGTGGTGGAGGGTTTACATCTAAACTCGAAGGCATGTTTAAAGATATGGAAATAAGTAAAGATATTAATGTGGCTTACAAACAGTATTTAGGAAATGTTAAAGACATTCAACTGTCTGGTATTGACATGACAGTCAATATACTGACTATGGGGCATTGGCCAACTTATGTTGTTATGGAAGTGTCTATGCCTAATGAAATTATTCAATATCAAAACTGTTTTAATAAGTTTTATCTAGCCAAACACAATGGCAGGAAATTACAGTGGCAACCTACTCTAGGCCATTGTGTGCTACGCTCCTATTTCAAGCAGGGTAATAAAGAACTACAAGTTAGTTTATTCCAAGCTATGGTGCTTTTATTATTTAATGAATATCAAATGCTTCATTTTAAAGATATAAAAAATATAACCAATATGGAAGATTCAGAGTTGAGAAGAACACTTCAGTCATTGGCTTGTGGTAAAGCAAGAGTTTTGATAAAGGTGCCAAAAGGAAAAGAAATAGGTGATATTGATCAGTTTACACTGAACAATGATTTTTATAACAAGCTCTATAGAATTAAAATTAATCAAGTGCAGATGAAAGAAACAAATGAAGAGCAAAAGGCGACTGAGGAACGAGTATACCAGGATAGACAGTATCAAATGGATGCAGCCATTGTAAGAATTATGAAAATGCGCAAATCACTCATGCATAATCTTCTGATTAGTGAACTGTTCAATCAGCTGAAATTTCCCGCTAAGCCAGCTGATCTTAAGAAACGTATTGAATCACTCATTGATCGAGATTATATGGAGAGAGATAAAGATAATCCTAATCAATATAATTATATTGCATAATATTTTCAGTTTGCATATATGATTTCTTTAATATATTTTTTATTATGTCAATGTATATTATCAAATTTATTTGTATATATGTATTTGTTTATAGAGAAAATATACTGACACAAGATTTTCCCTGGCTAAAGTATATAATATATTTGTGATGTGATTGCATGGGGATAATAGTTTGGTTGCTTGATCATAAAATGTATCTTGTTTTTACATTAGTAGTAAATACAGTAGATGTTTTATCTTTTGAAATGTTTTTTTCTTTTTCCAATTTAAAATTAAATCCATGTATTGACTTTGTTACCTATTAAGAGTTGTGCATACTTTGCATACTATCTTGTCTGCGTGGATAATATTGGTTATAATTATCATATCTGTTTTCACATAATATCTAGTTGAAAAGTTAAATTAAAAAAGTTAAATAGGTATAAATTACATTTTGTGTTAATATTGTGAACTTATTTTAAAACTATGTCAAATATTGTAGGTTAAATATATTTCTTTTATATTCACTACTTATATCTGATGTTAATTTTCTATAAATTAATTGAAATGTATTATATCTATCGCATACTATTTACATTGTATATTTTTCTGTTGATATAAAATTAATTTTTTTTTTAAGTAAATATTGCATTTAAAAATATTTAATTAATCACATTATTAGACATATTTTATATAATCATTTTTAATATATTATATTAATTAAAAAAAAAAAAGATGTAACTAATAGGGCTTGGAAATTGTTGACTTGAACTCATTATATAATGATTAAACATCTTTATAAAATATCAGAAAAAATGTTTCAAGGATTTAATAATAAGCAAATAATACAAATATACATACATTTTTTATTTATTTATTTGAATACATTTAATAAAGCTAATTGACTATAATATTAGAAAATGGCCAAAAATGATTTTAAATTACAAAAAATATTCTTAAAATATAAAATTATTATTTATTTATTTGGGTTCTTATTTTAATTAAAACATATTTTTAAATACCTATCAACTATCAAAGTGTATGAGTATGAAATACTAGTGATCCCTATTAAAATTGAATTGCATATTTCTAAATCCAACATAACTTATATTTTATAAAATTCTTATTTATTTTATTTATATTTTTTAAAAAATTGATTGAATTACCATTTCTGACGGATAAAATCATTTGCTATATTATAAGTCAATATGATAAATTATTGTTGTGTAATGATAAGAACCGAGAAGATAAGCAGACATTTTTTTTGGACGTAATTTTAATTTTCTTCAAAAATCCAATAAAACCTAAACTATTATTACTTCTATATTATATTTATATCATATATGTAATAAATAACAAAGATCTTAATAGATATTTTTTAAAATATAATATATTATTTTTTATTATGCATTCATAAAACAATATGGCAACAATTATATTTTTAAAAAATATATAAATTATTAATAAATATATACATTTTTTTATAGTTTGATAATACTGAGTTTGAAATAAATAAAATATGAAACCGAAAATATTCTGAAAAATATTTTTTCCTTTCATTTTTTAATAAATGATTTAAAAAAAAAAACTCAATGGAAATAAATGACATCAGATGTTAACATCACTAACTGCGGCGAAAAACGGACATGTGCATCAAGTTTAAGTGTTTATTATCTAATCGTGATAAAAAGGTATCTATTCATTTTATTTTGTTTTATTAATAAATAATTTAATATTTATTAAAAACTAACCCCATGGGATAAAAGTACAGATATTTTGGTAAGAATATTCATTTTACACAATATATATAAAGTATAAAATGTAACGAAATAATTTTTATTTAATATTCGATGTGTAATTACCATAGTGAATCATTACAAAAGTTTTTAATATAGTTACAGGAATTTAGCATATGATTTATTGAACTATTTAATACACGATTAAGAGTGAATTAGAGTCTTATGGAAGGTACCTAATAGAGACTCTGGCATTAAAAGATGGGACTTTCCTCTTAATTATTTCTAATAATTTTGTATTTATAACTATTCCATTTATAAGCTTGTAAGTAAATGTCATATTAGTCTTTAAGCACCTATTAGATAAAAGCATAATACTGCATACTGCTCTCATTTTATTTAGAGAACAGTTTTGTATGCTTATTTTATGAACTAACTTACGGATATATTTTCGATAAATTTTTTTTATTTTATCTAATAACCCGATCTCATTAGGATTCCAGATTAGTGAATCAAATTTTAATATTGAACGAACTAAAGCGAAGTATAAAACTTTTAAACAGTTAATATCAGAGAAATCTTTAGAATTACGTTTAATAAATCTTAGAGACCTATGGGCTCTACCATAAATGAGGGGTTGAGCGCAATAGTGGCCTAACTCACAAAAATTCGTAAATTGAGTAATGATATAATATTGTTCAGAATTAAAAATATTCTAATGCAACACCAGCCTATTTACGATTTTCTTATTTTAAAACTAGATTGCAGCACTACATATGTTGTTACATTAAGATATTTTATGATTCGTGATAAAGTAACAATGACCTATTCAACTGTATGTGGAATAGGTCACTATTGTTATCATAACATTATATCCAAATTGCTTGATAAGCCATTGTGGCATCATATCTCTACTCCAGTGGTTCTTAACCTTTTTCGAATGACGGAACACTTAACATTTTACAAGATTTTCGCGGAACACAACCGTAAAATAAAATAGTAGTACATACATTTTTAATTTTTTAATATATTAAACAATGAATGTATAGCATAAAATTGTTTGCATGTCATACATGTTAGTGTTAGTCACTAAAAAATAATAAAATAATAAAAAGAGTTAAAAAAAATTTAAAAATTTGAAATTGAATACTTTGTATGAGATATTTGTGCCTGATGATTTTTACAGATATTTTCAATATCTGGCCGTATGTACGATATTGCTACTCTCATTTCCTCTTCAATATTTGTCAGCCTTTCTCGTTTCTTTGTTTTGATATTCGTCAGTGTTGAAAATCCAAGCTCACATAAGTATGAGGTTGAAAATTGTAATAATATTGAAACTGCTTTTTCAGAAATTTTTTTAAATTCGGTTTGAACTGAAATCCAAAATTCTTCTACTGTTATTTCGGAAAATTTTATTTTTAGAGTTCGATCTGATGTTAGCGTTATGAATTCTTCCTCTTCTTCTAACGTAAATTCATAACTTGACGTGTTGATGGTAAAAAATGGATTTCGTATCCAATCATACTTTTCAATATTTAATTCAGGAAAGTATTTCGTGATTTTTTCTTCTAATAATGCTAAATGTTCTGTTATAATAGAAATTATTTCATTATTATTTTTAATTGAAGGAAACATGTCTACCGTATTTTTTTGAATTATACGCGTTCTCCAAAAAGATATTTTTTTTTTAAATGTTAATAGTTTATCCGTGGATGTAAGAATATTTTCGTTTTTACCTTGCATACCAGCATTTACGCTATTTAAATAATTAAAAATATCAGCTAAATATGCCATTTTAACACACCAAATATCGTCTGTAAGAAAAGATATAAAAACAGTGTTACCTTCGTTTTGAAAAAAACATTAACAATTCATTCTTAAGTTCCAGAATTCGATTTAGAACTTTACCTCGCGATAACCATCTTACTTCACAATGTAAAAGTAAACATACGTGCTGAGCTTCCATTGATTCACACAGTTTTTTAAATAGGCGTGATTGTAATGGACGCGATTTTATGTAGTTAACCATGCTTACAATTTTATCCAATACAGGCTTTAATGTAATAGGTAATGTTTTCGAAATAAGTGATTCTCGGTGTAAAAAACAATGTGTAGATATGATATTAGGATTTTTTTTCTTCGCTAATGTTGTAAATCCTTTAATAGAACCAACCATTGAAGGAGCTCCATCGGTGCAGATTCCTACACATTGGTCCCATGTTATGTTAAATTTATCTAAATATGACGAAATTGAATCAAAAACATTCTGTCCTGTTGTACGTTCAGTAAGTTGTTTACAGCATAAAAATTGATTCACTATTTTATTTTCATCAATGAAACGAACAAATCCTAGTACGTGAGCTATACCACTGATATCAGTAGACTCGTCAATTTGCAAAGCGAAATATAGTTTATTAGTAGTAAGCTTGTTAGTGACAGTTTTCTCAATATCATCTGACATGTGTATAATTCTGTTTTTTATTGTATCGTCTGAATGCGGAATTTTCATAATTTCTTTTTTTGCATCATCGCCAAACATAATTTGAACTATTTCTGAACATGCCGGTAAAATCAAACTCTCTGCTATGGTGTATGGTTTTAACTGTTTTGCAATTATTTCGGCAACTTTATAAGATGCGATTTGTGCTTTATCAGATATTGTTACAATTTTTTTAAAATGTTTTCTTTGATTCATTTGATTATTCAACAACCTTTCAAAATAATTTTTTTTTTAGACTGGAGATTGGCGTGCTTAGATGAAAAATGCCGTTTTAATTTCGCTGGCGCCATTGCGTTATTAGACAACTTTTCCCCACAAACCACACAAAGGGGAATTTGACAATCATTTTCGTCAACATAAGTGAACCCAAAATTTAAATAATCGTTGCAATATTGTCTATTGACCTTTTTTATTTTATTCTCATCATTGAAAGTATCATCATTGACATTGCTTGTATTTGTACTTGCACTATCAGTACAAGAATCATGTTTCCGTTTAAGAAATTTGTCCATTTTGTTATTAAAATGGTCGTTACAAATTAAATTAATTAACTAAATAAATTTCAAATTGTATTTACTTAAAAAAATAACAGAATCCTTATTTATGAAGTTGTACACGCGTCTAACGTTGATAACCGTGGGCAACGTACTAATACTAATGTATTTTATAACTTTTATTAGTGCAGAAAATAAAATTGTCAATATCTATACGTATGTTATCGCAGTATGGTGGAGATTATCGTATAATATAATAATAATAATGTATATTAATATATTATATAATATAGTAGTATACTGACACATTATATTATTCGAAAGTTAACGATAACGTTTTTGTGTACAAAAATAAACCAACAAAACCTAAAACGATTCTATTTTTGAAAGAAATTTTTTTTTCACTGATTTTAAAATTTTGGCGGAACACTTATACGAAGTCCACGGAACACCTGTGTTCCGCGGAACACTGGTTAAGAACCACTGCTCTACTCCATCCCTTTCTGTTGGAATGGCTTATTATAAAAGATAGTTAAGTACATACAATTTAGGTACCTATACATAATTTAACCACAAAGGATGCTTATATGTATGTCTGGAATGAATCCATGGCATCACGAGGAACACACAAGAAATCGGATCATGCTTGTTATATTTCATAAAAAACTATGTACATACAGAACAACTTATTATGTATACTATTAACAACTATTATGTATAGTAATCAATGCGGAGGGCAAAATCGGAATATAAAAATGGCCTTAATTTACCTAATGACTATTTACCTACTGAAATACATCATACGTTTCTAATTTCAGGACACTCTTACTTGGCTTGTGATAGAGATTTTGGAGTGATTGAAAAAGAAAAAAAGGTATCACAAAGTTGAGCGCAAAAGTGGCCTATCCAACAAAAATTTGGAGAATTTTGTATGTTTTGTTCCCAAATAACTTTTAGAACTATGTCTTAGATGTATCAATAATTAATATGAAATAATAGTTAAATTTAATTCGTTTTTAAATATTGATTTTTTTAATCAAATTTTCAGAGAAATTGAAAACGTGTATTACTCCCATTAACCATTTGATAGAATAGGCCACTATTGTGCTCAACCCCTCAAATATAGTTAATATGAGATTTAAAAGATAGGTATTATAATGTGTGTAATAATGTATTACTTACACGCATTATGTACAAATTATATTATACATGTCTACTCATGGTAGGTTTCATTGTAATTGTCGCCCGTAGATGAGAAAATGTATTAAGAAAATATAACTACAAAATGATTATTGTTAGTAATAATTTTACTTTTAAATCGTTTGGTAAAATGATAAGACAATCAATATAAAAATATCGATGTTTTTCCAAATACATTGGGTTTTTGACTTCGATGTTTTAATAATTATCATTATTGTCACCATCGATGTTTCGTAAAATATAAATCGATACACCGATGTTCAAAAGAAATAGCCATCGACTAGGGATGGCAATTTTTTTTACTTCGATGTATCGCAAACTGGTTCGACTGACGGCGTTTGTGCGTATACTCACCCCGTCCCATTCGTCTACCTTTTTACACGCCGCGATGCATTACTTATCATATCATCGGTTTATTAATGTTTAATTGGGGTTTTGTTCCTCATTAATAATACCGGTAATTAGTTAACATCGTACCTAAACGTCGCCTACCGATGTGGGAAAAGAATGGACGTTGATTTTAATTCGCGTCGTTTAAATGTGCGTTCTCTCTGCTTTTGACTTTGGTTGTGTGCGGTGCAATTTCTTTTTTTTCTTTGTGGCGTGTGCGCAAGTATGTGATTTTTATAAGAATGGCATCGACCGAGTCGGGCCCCAGCTTCTATAACCCTCAAAGTCTGGTAATGTTTCTTTTTTAATATTATGTTTTTATCCATACTGTTATTATTTTTATAAAATCTTTATTATTGAGCGTTGTGACATAAGCACTGGTTGCGGTATTTATTTTTAAAATGCTGTTTATTTGGTACGTATGCGCTCTACAGATAAAGTAACGAGTTTCTGATCCTGAATAGACGACTGATATAAAATCTATAGCAATTTTAGACAAATAAATATATAATTTATATATAATAATAATAATAAAATCGATAGCAAATAAATGATAACGCATAATAAATCCAGTCGTTATCGAATCTAGATAGAGAAAAACCTGTAAATCGCATGTCGAAATTTTTTTTATAAATATGTAAATTTGATTTTTTTATTCATTTTGAAGTACCGTTTTTGTGAATTGAAAAACTATTTTTTTTGAAGAACGAAGAGTATCGCCTCCTTCTTTCATTCTCTGAATAACGTTAAATGATACTCTTATATTACATTATTATATAATTGAAAACAAAAGTATATTAAAATATTATATAATTTAAAATAATCATTGCCAAATTTAATTTAAATTTATTTTAACTAGTCTGGGCGAAACGAGAATCTTATAAAAAAATTTGGACGAAATGGACTACATCCGTATGAACCGGCGTTTATTAGTTGGGTTCCGAAGACCCTTATTTAGTCTAGTTAGGTCCCAGTGTTTTTCAGATAGTACACTATTTGGGTCCCAGTATTTTTCTAGTAGTACAGTAGTCGGGTCCCACGATTTTATAAGTACTACTCTATTTGGATCGATACAAAAAAAAAAAAAAAATGCCGCCTCTCATTTTTACAGACTGTCAGTATAAATTAGAACACAGGTCTGATTTTTTAAAGTTTCTAATATTTGGCATATAATTATTAATTAGAAATTAGAATGCTAGTATGTGGTAAATAAATAAGTTAAATTATTAAAAAATTAAAAAATTTACACAGTTGGTAAAAATTTAAATGATACAGCTTTTACAAACTCAAATCTATTATTTTTTTAATAATATTAAGTACTGATATACTTGATAATATTATTATCAAGTATATCAGTACTTGTAAGTTTATTGTCGTGGTAGTCGGGTCAAAATAGTTATGATTCTTATAGTCGAGTCGAATTCGTATGTTATTTTTTTTATAATCAGATACAATTAGTTATTTATCTTTATCGTAAACAGGGTTTATAACTTATAGCATTTAAATATTTTTTTTGAAAGGTCCTAGAAATATATATGTGTTTTTTTTTAATAATAACAAGTAATTATAGTAGTATTAATTATTTATATTTATAATTAATAAGTTAATTAATTAATTCCTTTTTTTGGTTTAAATTACATATTTATTTGTATCATACATATGGCGACGCGATCGGTATTTTAATAATAAGAGTTAGACAATTTTTTTTTACATGATATTTTTTTCCCATACATTTTTAGTGCATGTTTGAACACTTATATGAATATTTTTATGAGCATATTATAGCGCTTATAATTACTATTTTTGAATCTATAAGTTATGAGCCCTGATCATAAATATTATTTGGGACCCAACTCGGATACGTTTGTATGAATTTCGGAGAATGTTTGCCTGCTATAAGCTATACATTTTGATAGAATAATAATATTAAAGAATTATATGAGACAATAATAACAGTGATAAATAAATTGTATAATTTTTTTTTAATTAAGAAATATTAGATTTGATTCGGTACTCTTCTATTACAATATGCATTTGTTTGTGGAATAAGTAGTGATATTCGTAGGTAGAAAATATAGAGTATTATGTATAGGAATGGAGAATATTCCTATAATAGTTTATTTGGCGCGACATTATTACATGGGTATTATATAATAATGTATGCGTTTGCCATTTACTCTATACAATTATTATAAAATATAACTATATTTTATTTATCTCGGCCAAGACATTTGTTGATGAGAAAAGTTTTAAGAGTTATATACCGCCATACACTTAAAAACTATTACATTTATTTTTCAGTTTTTAATCAAAATTAATGCAAATATAATATTGGATTCTGAACAAATACCTACATCAAATTTTAAATGACTTAATAATAATAGTCCATTTTATATTTTTATAGCCAATGATTAATTTTTCATGTAGAAGGGCACTAAAATACTTTCATACTTTTTTTGTAATTTATGTAGATTATATATATATATATATATATATATAGTTGAAGGCTTCATCCGATTTAAATAATTAATTTTTATAAATGTACACATACGATTACTGTTAAAACGAAATTAGCATATATTTGCAGTACTCTGAAAATGTTGTGGATATAGAATTATTATTGATAAATTACTGATATTATTTAGTTTAACCAAAAAACATAACGCCATTATTACCTATTTTTCAATCTTAGTAGTTTATTTTAACTTACAACTTTTCTCTAAAAACTAAACTCTACAGTTCTAAACTGGAAAAAATAACTAGAGAAATCAAGATGAGGGAATAAATTTTACTTCACCGTCGTGATAGTACATAACTAAAGTTGGGATTTTAATTATCTTCAAAATTATAAAAAAGGGGTTAAAAATGTATTTACTATGATTTAAAAACGATTTTATAAAATTCATGTCACCAAACATATAACTATATTTATTTATCATAATAATAAATAGGTACCTTTTTGTTTAATATTTACATTTTATTTAACTTGATTAAAATTTGATCGTCACTGGACTCTTGCAAATAGAAACATTTCTTTCGACTTTTTAATTTTGTTCAATTTTTTTTTAAATATATACATGGGCCGATATATTCGTATTTATTAGTTTATCAATTTAGTAGATACTATACTAATTATTAAATAATTTAGTAGATATATACTAAATGTCCCAAGTTTTGAGCGAACCAACGTCGAAATACGTGATAAAATATCCTGATATTTAAAAATTAATACGAGTAGATAGATTTAGAAAAATGCTATAAAAACTTGAAAAATTCCATAAAAGCAGCAAAATATGCCTTAAAAATGCATATAAAGTTAATTTTGTCATAAAATGCAAAATAAAAACTACACTAAATTAATCTGTATCACTTGAAATACATTTTCTGCTTACAGACCTACGTGTTGGGACATTAGAAAAAATGTTGCATTTGCATCAAAATCCCAGCTCTATACATAACTAGGTATGGTTACTTTTTAATTTCTTAGTTTTTTCATTTTGAAATTTCACTGAAGATAACTAAAAAAAAAAGTGTGGATACTCGGGTGTGGGATTTTTTCAATTATCTTCTCGTAATTATTTGTTCGTGATATTCAAAATGTCTTATTTCAGGCTCAGTTTGACATAGTTATTACCGACATTGGTAAATAATAATTTAGTCTTCACTGTTCATGTAAAATAATAAGAGTACCTAACCTAACATCTATTGTGAATTATTCCTGATGGCCCCAGGTGAATTGCAATGGGTATGTATTCTGTATTATGATAAGCACGTCCATGTCATGTGTACATGTCAAAAACATATACATGTTATAACAAGAAACGAATGCACATTAAATATTTCGTGCGTGTTATTTTTGGAGAAGGCTGTATTACATTTTCTCTAAATCAAAGTAGCAAAACTTATTAAAATGCTTATCATTTATCATTATCAACTTAATTAACGCGCGGAAGTATCATATACGTATGTATGTATTACGCGTAATGCCTTTCATTATTGATCGAAATCGTTACAATTATAAATAATTGAAGGTGTGTTGGAGATAAATAATTGCATACTCTTAGTTTCTATAATGTCGATCTAAGAATCCTTTGGTTTTCATTTTTTTTTCGCGTCAGTTTATACGAAAAAATACATAATTATTATTATAATAAATATAATATTATATTATTTGTATGAATAAATATTTTTCTTCTCTTAATTCGAAGGCACTTTATCGGGACCAGGAAATACGTGTAGCGTTGGACGTATTCAGACGATTTGAATAATGATAATAAATAATTATTATTGTTTGACAACATAATAAAATGTGCGAGGATAATACAAAATTACATTATAATATATTATATTTTAAAGTGGTATTCAACGAAAATAATAATAAAGGTTTTTTTTATAACCAATATACCTACCATTGTACACTTATAATACCTATACACTACGAGTATCCGACATAAAATATTATATAGACTATCTTATTGTAATATTAATACGTCAACTGCTTACTGGAACCGGTGTAAGTTTTTCTTTGTGTAGTCCATGCGGTCGACAATAGAAATCAAAATGATTAAGACCGGAGGGAAAATCGAATATACGATTAGGTTGGAAAACCATTCTCGAACTGGACCGACCAGTCGATTTTTCATGTCCATTACTAGAACAATCTTGACAATTGCACTCAATGCCATCGAACATCTGAATATCATTACGAAAAATCCGAAACGCATGAACACGGATTTATTCATTAAATATTTGATTTGTTTTCGTTGTCAGTATTTCTGAATCCGAATTAATTTTAACTCGTGTTTGAAATGGGTTCTCGAATAACCGCGAGGAATCGAGAAAATAAATGTATTCTCGTACTTGCAAGGAAATATTTAAACAAGAAATAATATATAATTATATACACAAACGAGAGCGGGTAACCAGGTAACTCTTACGTCAAAGAACGAACGATATTTGTTGGATGAACTACTTGGAATTGAATCGTTTTAACTCCTGAAACTACAATATATGAATATATCGTAACACTGCTGGTATTAGGCATTAAATAATATTATTTATTCTCCTATGAAAATTAAAAAAAATATGAAATGTATGAAATTAAGAAGTTGAACTATTAGAATGTTTTTAAAAACAAATCCTATAAAATGGTTGTATTTAAATTTGATAAAAGTAACAAATGAAAAACTATTTTTATATTTTTTACTAAAATATTTATAATTATTTCTAAAAGTAAATTTGTACATTAAGTTATATAAGTTATGTGAATTATATAAAAAAAAACTTATTAAAACATTATCTTATAAGTCATAATAATGAATATATTTCATAAAATGATTAGTAAAACCTCATGAGACTTCAACTTATATATAATAAACTAGATAGTTATTTTATTTAGTGATATTTGTTGTATTATAAAATTATTATAATAATAAAAAATAAATAAAAATATTTGTTTGTAATTTCAATGAATCATACGGAGATGTATCAATTTATTTAACTTTATCTATCTAAGCAGGATATTTTTATACGTCGTTCTAATTTAACAGTAGTCTTAATATTCGTATTTTATTTAATAGTACGTGAGTAAATGTCATGTACATAGGTATACATATAATAATGTTTGTATTTATTGATTTATTTACACAGAAGATAGTGTTAATATAAAATATAATTGATGAATGATTTATTTTCATAATTTTATTTTTATCGATTTGTGTTCATCGAATAAATGTATCAAAAAGTATATTGATTATTTTTTTAATACTGTACTTTCGGTGTTAATTTCTATTAGTTTTTAGTGGGTTAATAACCACTTTTTAATAATTAAAAATATTTATGCATAGTACAACACAGTGAATTGCATTTACCCTGGGAAATTGTTAACGTGTAAAAACTTCTAAGGACTATATAGGGAGGTGCATATTAATAATATAATGTGTTGGACGATGTAGATAAAATAAATAAATAGTTTGTCGCTAAATGAACTAGGTACCAAATAAGTGTATGTACCGGCGTTACTTTATTTTACATCATATGAACTCCGGTAAATTGCCAAATACGTAATACCAGTTACTACAACAAACAATAGATATGTACACATTACATATAATAAAAATGTTTACGTAGAATTCATTCATTCTTATTAAAAATAAAACCCTATACGAATTGAGAATTACGTATATTATACAGAGTGGTTCTTTTTTTTTGTAATGAAAATGTTATAATAATATAAAAATATGTGGAGCATCTTATGTTCTTTTTTTTTACAGAACTTATATTATTGATGTGTCTAATTTTTATTTTATTACTATAATACTTTGTTATTTAAATTAAAAAGCTCATATGAGTAGTTTTCTTCAAATATATTAAATAGTGTTTGGTCGTGAAAGAACATTTGGATGTTTATCCGATATTGTACGCACTAACTGTAGAAATAGGATCGTATACGTTTCCTTACAATCTTAGATATTATTAAAGCAAATATATTATTGCATATTAACAGCATGTATTGTAACTCAAATAGTACCTCATGTTATTACACGTGTGACGTTTTTTTTTGGCGGTAGTCCTTCAAAAGCCGAATCCAGTTGTTTAATTACAGATGATAATAATTAAAGTCACTATTACTTATTTTAGCTTTGATTTAGTAATAAATTAATAGAGTAGCTATGAAATTATATTACCTACAAATAAATAATCTATAAACTAAAGAGACTTTTATATGATATTGATACCTAGATAAAAGTGGATATTTTTAACGTAATGGATCATAGATTAAATGGGTACTGTAAAAATTAATTAAATTGTAATACGAACATACTTGTACCGGAGTATCCTAGTTGGGTCCCGAGTACTAGGGGCTAATTGCAGGTAGTGTACTAGTGGAGTTCCGGATTTTTTAAGGTACTATACTAGTTGGGTCTTGAATTATTTAAGGTATTACACTAGTTCCTGAATATTTTTGGTAAGTACTATATTATACTAAAATTTTCTTTCCCATTTTAACAGACTTAAGACTGTCTATTGTTTATTTAGACCACACGTATGGTTAAAAATATTTTTTATAGTTTTTTTTTTGTTTTTTAGTTTTTTCTCCATTAAAATATAAATTATTAGAATTATGTAAAAATATTAAAAATGTTAAAAATCAAGTGTAAAAATACATATTATATAATATAATTATAGCCATATAGGTGAATTAAAAAATATTAAAAATGTTAACAACTATTGTAGTACCTATAAAAATCTGGGACCCAACTAGTGTAGTACATATAAAAATCTGGGATCCAAATATTATAGTAATTTTAAATTCGGGATCCAATTCGGATGCAGCCACTTGTACAATACAATTAATATCTGTATATGCTTTGGTGATCGAATGTTTGTAACGCGAAAATATATGCATCGCTGAATATCCCATTCCCTTAGGTCTATTTTAATAGATTAGCAGAAAACCTAAAATTAAAATTAAATTGTATTATTGTAATTTATACGATAAAAAGATTTTAACTGTAGCGCCTTTAGATCTAACATATGTTGTGTGTCGATTAAATGAGTTTTATTAATTACAAGAAATATATTTTAAATAAATTAAGTCATAATAATTCTCATCTTAGTGTATTTAATATTACTTATAATTCCATCAGTCTAAACTTTATATTTTTAAAAGGGTAATAAATGTCACATATTTTATTTAGTTTAATTTTCCTAGAATTTGTTGGTTTATGATACACTAAATCATCATATATATCCTATTTTTTGCTGGTAAATTTTAAGTTAAATTAAAAACTATTATTCTAAATGGTATACTTATTGCACTGTTACTGGTAACTTATGGCACAACTAAAGTATAAAATTGTATGAGAAATACGAAAAAACTTAAGTCATCCTTACAATCTCATCTCTGAACCATAATGTATAAGAAAGCAATAACAATATAAATATATATAATTGATTCATTCCAGATTTTAATTATTGTTTACAAAATAGCTTTTAATAAAATCACATTATGTATGTTGTATGATTAGTTAAAATAAATACATGAATATTACGGAAGTTAGCAAACCGTTTAAATCAAAACTGTAAAAGACACCAATTAAAAGATATCTTAAAAGATACCAATTTGAATTAAATATTTATATAATATATATATTTTACCAATTAGGTTTGCTTACTCCCAACGATGTAACTAATTTTGGTATTGATTCTTACTGAGTCCCGGGTTTCAATGTAATAATTTTTCGTGAAAATAAATAATGTGTTGAAATAGTATTTGTATAAAAAAAATAATAATAAAATCATTGAATACGTTATATATATATAACTATTACAGTTAGCATTCCACATATAAATTTATTTATCGAAGTTCAACTTAAAAAACACATGATTTTAATCAGAAAATGAATAATTTTTAGTTAGATATTTGTTTTTTGATGCCAATATATTAAAATCAAATCAATTAAATACTTTTCATTATTATTATAAGCAATAATAGTTTGTGTAAGATAATTATAAAATTTCTAGATATTAAAAAATTACAAAACGCAGATAGATACAACATGTATTTTTCTCTAATATTCATTTTTTTATTTTTTAAGACTGTTGAAAATACTTAGTCAAGTGTTAGTAACTATAATAATCCTAATTTCTTTTTAAAATTAGTGCAAAAATTATGGCTATTATACCAAAATCATTTACACTACGTCCCTTATACTCACTACAGTATATATTCAATATTATAATCTTAATTCAATGTTGTGTGTATAAATATAATTTATGAACTATTTGTGTTGGGTTGTTAGTATTTAGGTTCTTAAATTGTTTAATAAAGGTATTTGTGAGAGTATCAAAGACAATTTTATATTCGGATACAGGAGTTATTAACCTGAATTTCGTGTAGTAATTTTGTAAAAATAAAATGGCAAACAAAGCACATATTATAAAATAGACTCTTTAGTATAAAGACTGTTGAAGATTATCGAAAAGTTATTATATTGTTTAACAAAACTCAAAATGTTTAATAGATAAATTGTTTTGTTCTAATTATTAGCCATCTATATTAAAAACATTAATTTACTATTTTAGATATTATTATTTTATGATACTATAAATACAATAAAAATAAAGTGATTTAATTTGCGTAACTTAGGCTAGGTTCACATGGACGCGCGTATAACCGTTCAGATGGCTGTGTGTCACGCGCGTTGTACAGGAATGTTCTAGTCAAAAACTATACTACTTAGTATAGTTCAAATTGTCATGAAGAATTAATGTGATAGATGCTGTGTGTTTATTGCCCGTCCACCGAAGGATGAGAAGATGCAGACAAATGATGGAAATGAAATATTGGGTTCATCCTATTTTGAAAAAAAGGTTTTCTTTAAATCTTAGATTATTATTACTTTATATTTAGTGCTACATTATATTCTAAACTAATAGAGCACCATGAAACATTTTTCTATTACTTTAAAATGTCCATTAAATCATTTAACGATCTATTGGAGATAATTAAAGACTCCTTAGAAGCTGATGACAATGTCCCAGATGGCAGGTCTTTTTTTTATTTCATTAATTAACATATCTATTTCAATTTCCATATTTAAAATAATACTTGTTTTCAAAAACTATAGATGAAAATTCGATCGTTCGTATTGAAACGCGCGTGTCAACTGAACGGTCCGATAATAATACATGATATTTCAATCCGCGGTGTTATGCGTGTGTTCGCGCGGAAATAGATTCTTGCGTCGTTATCGCGATCGACGCATGTGTACGCGCGCCATGTAAACGATGAATAAGAAATCCGTATATCTAAATACGCGCGAAAAACTGGCAAGCGTGCACGCGCGTCTATGTGAACCTAGCCTTATGGTTTTGTTAATTGAACATAATTATTTCATATTATTATTTAGTGCTCAAAAACTTTAAGATATTCAAAACAGAAAACACTATCATAATAGATACGGCACATTAAATACGCCAATCAACTTTAGTGATGAATCGATTTTAGCAATAGATTTGTATCTACCCAGGTATGATACTAGGTATATATGTATTATGAACGGTGTTGGGATAATGGACGTCAGTCATTTCCGTCAAAAAACTTGATTTTCGTGTCCGTCATAATGGAAATGTTCGATTTTCATCTCCGCCAAATCTATTTCTACACAACTGTCTAAATTATAGTTTGAGAACCATTTAAAGTTACCTAGGGGCCACCACGGAGAGATGGTTTTTATATTGACCAACAAAAAATTGTTTGACTTAATTTTCGGATTCATATTTTTGAACTTCAATTGAATTTTATAATTAAATTTGTATATATATATATATATATATATATATATATATATTAGTGATGGGTCGAACTGTTCGAATCTCGAACCGAATTGAACCGAACCCTTGATGTTCGGTTCGGTTCGAAATTGGAACTCGGCATAAAAAAAATTGAACCGAACTATCAAACATTTTTTACTGTTCGAAAATCGAACTTGAAAATATTTGTTGAACCAGACTTACTGGACACGATAGTTCGAAAACCAAATATTTGTACAATTCTTCAAAAGTTATTTTTGAAAAATAAAAATTGATAATGATTATTTAGAAATATTTAGACTATTGGCGATAGAAAGTGATAATCTGTAAAGGACACGTTATGCATTATTTATAATAATAACGCAATTATTACAATAATAATGTTATTTTTCCAGTGGCATGTTAAACATTTACCCTCCACCGACCAGAATATTAATAAGTTGTTTATCGCCAATAGAGGCAGTGTATCTACATACATAAATTAGCTATTTTTGTTTTTATCATATTTATTATAGAGTTTAAAATCTATTTTGGGTAAATCCATGGTAATATTCCGATACCACGACTTTGCTGTTAATAAAAACATGTTTACAACTTACGTCTTACATTATAAATTCTACTAATCATTCTATATTTGTGAATTAAAGTTATTATTACTATTTTTTTATACATTATTAAAATGTATTGATTGTATTGTCATATTACACTCAATACTCAATACCCAATGATTATTTTATAAGCTACAAGACAACACGAGAGAGCACAATACTGGTTTTGAAAAATAATAATAATAATAAGAAATTATATAAAATTTAAATGTTTTGTAAATAATACAATTACTTAGACTTAAAAGTTAAAATGTAGAATAGATAACACGAAAACTTAAAATACAATAGTAATTAATAATTATGGTTGATTTAATTTGTAGGTAGGTACAATGTACATGATAAAAAGTATTGAGTTCGAGTTCGACTTAAAATCATAATAGGTTCGGTTCAGTTCGAGTTCGAAAAAATAATTTAAAGTTCGGTTCGATTTAAAAAATCAGGGATCAACCCATCACTAATATATATATATATAAAAAGTCAAATATTTTTTATATTATATTAATTATTTATTATTTAATATTTCAAATAATTGTTGTATACTGTTTTTGAAAACGTCATTCTTGAAATTTTTTATTTTTATATTCTTCTATTGCGTTTGTTGTATTTATTAATCGTTTTTTTATATTACATCTTACAGAATTATTTATAAAATATATACATATATATATAAATATAAATTCTAATATATTTAATAAATACGTATATTATCCAGTGAATAATATTCACGATTCACACTGCTATGTTGTCACAGCATTGACATATTCGATCACAGAACTCCAATCCCGATAATACAGCCACTAACTACTTATGATATAGGTTATAACTTATAATATTGTATAGTTCAATTTTTATTTGTTTATAGTGCGTGGAAATTATTGAACGTAAAATCTCTTATTTCTTATATATCTTCAATACTCGTATAAAATTATGGCTTATCCCGAATCTCGATATATATCGATAATCGACAGGCGCGTAGCCAGGGGGGGTGTTACAGGTGTAGTAAATCCCCCCCTCTTAACCGTGTTAACAGTATACTGAAGTCTAAGAAAGGTTAAAATTGATCATAAACATTGATTAAAACATATTCATCATAACGAAATATATACATAACAATAATGTAAAACAAGGTTTCGTCTTCTCATTACATCGTTTTGTCTAATAAACCAAAGCCGTGGTTTTATGTCGTATCATGCGCGATTTAAAATAAGTACTTATGACAAAAATTTACATTTGGAATTTTAATAAAATATTTAAATACTTTCTCATACAATAGTATATTACACGTGAATATATATTCATGTGTAATGTACTAATGTGTTTGTATTTTTGTACAATAAAGTATACGTAGAGTATTTATTTTGTTGTGTATAATTTTGAATAACACCCCCTTTTTGAAATAGTTAGCTATGCGACTGATAATCGATAGAACTGTAGATAAATAAGGAGTTCTCAAATGCCATCACAATAATATAAGTAGAAATAGATTTGGCGGAAACGAAAATCGAACCTTTTTGTTTTGGCGGAAATGATGACTGCCCGGTTAGATTGAATTAATTTTATAGATTTTAAATTTAAAGATGCACCAATAAATAACCAATTTATTTAAGTGATTTGTTGAGTGTAAAATGCACACTGAATTGCTGCAGCATTCTATAGCTGAAAATATCAATAAGGATTTAAACGCTTAGAAGTTTGGGTGTTTTAACTTTCATAGCGAGTTGAAATCCAGTTGTAGATGATATTATTCGAAATCAATTTGTGTATACGGCTTATAAAAAGTAACCGTTACTAATACTATCCATCTGATAATTGGGAAATAATAATTTAATGGTATTATACATGGTGTCCTAGGATGATTCGACAAATGTAAAGGTAAACAAATATCATAGTAAAATTAAAATAAAAATAATTAAAAAATATTATGATATCTATGTAAATTATATGTATTATTGAATGTATTTTTTTTAATGTGGTAAGTATTATTATGTATAATGTTTTAAAATAGGATTAATTTTTTCACAGATGAAAGTTGTTAATTTAATACTATGTAGTTAAATTATTTTTAAATTGAAATCTTATAATTTATAATTAATTAAATGTACACAAAATAGAAAACCAAAAGTATATTGCCTGAATTTTCTGTATACATTTTCCGACTTTATTTTAGACCTTATTATGTTAATGCATTAATGTGTTATTATGTTACACTTTTAAAGGGCTAGATTTATTAGCATTATTTATATGTGCTATAGGTACCTAATATGACCTTAAAATTTAGAAATTAAAAAAAAACCAATGTTTTATTTAATACATATTTTTTATTACAATGAGAAAAAGGAAAAAAATCTATAAATATGCAATATACGTTTTAAGTAATTTAAATTCATTAATGTATGAACTATAAGGACATAGTGGGTTACTGTGCTATTTTCCTATATTCTATAATAATATATATGGTAAATACTATAAAATCCGAGCCCTATTTATTAATTACCACTTTCATCAAATTGATTTAAAGGTTACTTAATGAATGTTTTTTTTTTTACAATTTTCGTCTGTATTTGTTTAATCACTATTTTATTAAGATTTACAATAGTAGGTAACATAATGCACCCCGTCAGTAAATGCTATTATAATTTTAGTGGGTTAAGTGAATGTGGTCAATTTTGAAAAAAAAAAAATTAATTAATATAAGTTATCCAATATTTTTTACTCTTTGACTATTGTACAAAACATCATTGACATTAGTATCAGATCCAGGGGAAGGGTCTTTAAAAAATGAGTATCTAGAAAAACATAAAAAAAATAATTGAATATTTTAATAATGCGCACATATAAGAGAAAGGGTGGGCCAAAACCTCTGGGATCCTTCCAGCTGACATAGTTGTAACTTCTTTTTCCTTAAAATAGGAAAGAAAACCATGAAAATATTATAAATGTTGTGGAAAATTTAATTTTAGTCTCTTCTAAAAAATAATTATAACAATGTTAAGTTCACAATTCGTCAATTTATACAAAATTCGTTGTTTTATTTTTTATTTGTTCTTTTTTTTAAAAAACTCTATTATTTATAGTACATTGGAGTATTCTGATATGTTTAGAGTGTTATATGAAAGTGGTAGGAGCACATTGAGAACTTCGTAGTTATACCTTGAAAGTTCTTTGAAAGGAATCAGTCATCTCAATCAACGTGTTCTAATGTTAATGTACTTAATAGGTAATTTTTAAGATTTAATAAAATAATAAAAAATAAAATAAAATTTAAATATTATTTATATTTAATACTATTTTATCAAAAAAAAAAAAAAAAATTGGTTCAAAGTTATATTTTTTTAATACAAAATATAAGAAATACAATAATTATTTTTTTTTATAATTTTTTGCTTGAGTATAACTAAATTTAATGAACAAATATAATAATTTTGGCAAATAATCATATACTAATATTAATGAATTAATGAAAGCTTATGTAAAAAAAAAAAAATTAAACTATAAAAAAAAAAAAAAAATAAAAATAAATATAACATTGCATTATTTAATAATGTTCTGTTCATTATTCAATAATTACATGCATATTTTTAGTTTTAAGGTACAAAGAAGCTGGAATTTTAGGCGCAAACATTTAAAAGTATACGAGTATATAAGGTGTTAGAACAGTACACTAAATTACACACATAATTTTATTTTATTTTTTTCTCAATTATTGCTCCAATAATACAGGACTAATATTTCTATCCTGGTTGTGGACTTGTTGTGCGATTAAATGTGCCTATACGAAAAACCTTGAAAACGATCGTATTTTAATTCTATAATTTGACTACATATATTCTACCCGTACCGTTTAATTATTCAATTCAATTATATGTTATAGTGATGTTTGTATAATTTTTACTATCGTATAAAAAAATAACGGCCAAACATTCATGACCGTCTCATAATTTGAGCGGCCCATCGAGATTTTCTCGGTAGCCCTCCGGCTCAATACGCTCCTGCACAAATAGCAATTTTCTCGTTTTAATGTGCTTGAATTTTTGAAATTACAGTTTCCATAATAGGTTATATATATTAAATATTAAATTTGTGACTACAATTGTTAAAATACGCGTATACGGTACGAGTGTAAATATTACCAGATAATAAATGACAATTCAATTAAAATCGGTAACCACAATTGCTTATAGTTAATAATCCATCGTCAGATACGATTGTGCCACACGCTATTTTATTCGATTTTTTCTTGTAAGTACATTAGTAATAATCAGATTGATATTTAAAATAATACATTTTTATTTTATTAACAATTTGTTTATTATTTTTAAGGACCCCTAAACAATATTTCGCGATCGCTAGAATGAAAATCACGGCTTTACACGATTATTATTGAAGGAAACCAATATAAAATGTATACTGTATAATTTGTTCAGATGGTTAAACTTTAACAAATTATTTTAAAATCATACTTTTTCTAAAAATCCGATTTCACAAATAGTTAGTTTGGATATTTTTTCAAACTGTTGTGTAAAATTTAAAATTTTTAAACTTGAGTTCTAAACATCAAAAAAATCTTTTAATACAATTTTGTTGAAAAATAAACAGAACGAAAGTTATTCCATTTGTAGGAACATCCTGAGACACCTGTATAAACGTTCAGCGATTTCTTATACCGAACTCATGAGATTCAATTTGAATTGGAAAAGCAACTTGTTCAGACGGAATACAAAAATGTATCACTTAAAACAATAGTTGAACTTTTGAATAATACAGATAAATTTTAATTCGAACGAAAAACCAGAGCATTAGCTAATATAATATATGACTGATCTTAAATAGATGTGATGACTATTTTGATTCTCATATATTTATTATATAACATTATTGTATATTATACATTTCTATGTATTTAAAATTTAGTTGATTTTAGCATGTTGACAATATTATATTTATATTTTTTCTCGTAAAGAATCGCTTTAAATGGTAATATTTGAGTGCATTTTTATTCAACTTACATATAATATCAAATTCTGAGAAAAAATATACATCTCGTCACACCGAGTGGACATGAAATTGGGAAATTAGGGTTTTAAATTAATTGTTTTTAGTGAAAAAGTGAATTTTTTTTAATAGCGTATAAATAAAAACTGTGGATCGAATAAAAGTTTCTGATCGAACAGCTCTACAGCATTTAATAAACAAACCTATCGATCTCATGTCTTATATATTTATCCTTAAGATACTGTTATAAAAAATAAATCAAAGCAAACAATGGCGTTGTCTCCTTAAAGGCAGAGATTTTGGCCTCTAAAAGATGAGTTTCAGATCACTAGCTGTACCGTCCGTTCGCTATACGCGTAAAACGAACAAACCGGTCAGTGGGTGTGTACCGCTACACGGTGGTCGCCACATAACGACTTATGCGCGTACCCGAAATCCAAATGTACGCGTGGTCGCTGCATGCATACGCAGACCTTATTTGTGTGTGCACTACAGTTAGTGCGCGCGTGCTGCTGGGAATAAATTTAATTTTTTTTTCTTTTTTTTTGTGTACACGCGTATTATAATTAGTTTGTCCGTCGCCATTAGACGCGAATTGAATTTAAGACGGAAGCAAAGGATTTCATTATGTACAGGTCTGGGCTTAGGTGCGTTTACGATGCGTACAATACGCTACGGTGTGCGCGCGATGCGCACGCAGTGGCTGTGCGAGACAGAGTCGTATTTGTCGCAGTCGAGTTGGTTTTCGGATCCACGCGTGTGGCGGCGGTACATTATTGGTATGGGCATGACCGTTTTCGACCAAAAACGTACCCTTCCCTTTTCGGTCGATTCACTTTTCGACCAAATTTAAAATAGGTCGATTCACATGTCGACCAAAATCATACCCTTCCCTTTTCGGCCGATTCACTTTTCAACCAAATCCAAAATAGGCCGATTCCCTTTTCGACCAAAACAAAAATGTATGTAATAAATTTGAAATAATAAAATAATTATGTACAATTTTTGTCAATAATTATTAAAATATTAATATAAAAGTGAACGATGTTTTTTTATCTAGTTTTGATCTCTTATCGTAATGAAAATTGTTTGCATTTTTTTTTTCGAAAAATCGGAATTTTAATTTTAAAAATTTTAGGACTTTGCTCGTTACGCCTGTCGGATCCACTCACCAACTCAGTGACCTTTGCCCCGAAAACCCTGAATCGTCATTAAGTTAGTAGTTTCCATCATAATCAAACATTGTACATCATTATTTTATTATTTTAAATTTATTATGTACATTTTTGTTATGGTCGAAAAGTGAATTGGCCGAAAATGGAAGGGTACGGTTTTGGTCGAAAACGGACTCGCCTATTGGTATGGGTACCGCACGGCCGGTAGAAAACGGTGATCGGACACGTAGATACCGGTATTATTATGTATTATATCGTATTGCGTTGTTGTTGTTGTGCAGCGGGTGGGCATTGTGTGTACGCGAAATGTCGGCGCAATACGACGCGCGTTCGAACAATACAATGCGCACAGGTATCTGTCATTTGCGATTCGTTAAACACGCCGGTTTTGCTGCTGCCGAGTGCGCAACACGTATCTTCCGAAAGTCAGAACGCATTATGTTTTACGCGCAATAGAATGTTTCGCCTCTCCGCGTTTAAATAGAAAAAATAAAACGTAACGTAATAACACGACACCGCGTACGGTTGCCAGTGTTTCTCAACCGCTGCGTTGCGGGACAAGTCCAAGCGTGTTGCCGCGAGGTATGACATAAAATGAACAAATCCGCTTGTACACCTCATGCACGGTGTACAAAAATCAATAAACGCATACCGTATAACATGTACCGTTTTTAAAGAACAAACGTCGCGTCGCGCAGACGATTTTTATGTTTTCAAATTTTTATCACGTCATGTTACGTGATACGGAATATTTCTTATAAATTATATGATTTCACATAATTTTGTACAACAAATCAAGTAATATGTTCATGATTAATTGTAATCTACAAGATATTTATAGTACAATTTATATCATATATAATATATGTTACCGGCAATATGGATAATCCGGCATTTTGCAAAATGTCTAGGTATTATATAAAATGTCAAACGTGGAGTAGGCAATATGATGAAAACAAACAAAATTGGGCATCGCTTAACTAACTTAATAATAACCTAATAGGTAATTAATAGTAATAACCAACGATTTTACTTATCGTTTATCATAAATGTGCGTGCACGATTCAACGCAATAAAGATTAATATTTTTTTACTACTATAATAATAATTCTGAGGTACAATATCGAACGCACCAATAATTTTATTACAATATCGTAATTTTTCTCGTCATTTTCGTGTCTCGTTTTGGTGTTGCAACTATGCATATGATTTATGTCAAATTTTTATAACAAACTACAAAATTTATTTAAAAATTTGTTGACGAATACTTGTTTTTTTCTAATGAACAGTATAATGAGTTGATAAAAATTAAATTCACAAGAATTGGCCAAGGGTTTTTAAAATGTGTTTGTAAGTCCAAGTGTCAAAATAAAAAGTGTATTTGTCTTAAATATAACATTTTGTGCTCTTAAAAATGTCACTTTTTTACAACATGTTATAATAAGTAAATAGTAGTTTAAGTAAAATATTTATATAATAGTAATAATATAATAATAGATAAAAATTAAATTTTGTCTGTAATATGAGTAATAATGTATAATAATTATAAGAATCTTAATGTAATATGACATATAATAAAATGTTTTGTACTTTTTCTAAAAAAAAAATTGATATTTTGCATAATGCCTAGGTACTTTATAAAATACCTAGGTTATATGTAAAATAATATTTAAAATCATATGTTTTATTTATATTTCCTGAAATGGGTCGGTAATTTGCATAATGCCTAGGAATTTTGAAAAATACCTGAATTATCCAAATTGCTGGTAACATATATATATCATATATATATATATAAAAATTTCATATTTTTGTATGTTCGCGATAATCTCCGAAACTACTGGACCGATTTTGATGAAATTTTTTACACCGTGTGTAATTTGGTCCAACTTAAAATATAGGATAGTTTTTTTTTCAAATTTTTTAATATTTTAAATATTTTAATTAACTTTTTAATAAATGTGTATAATTGCATGGTGTATTTCGGTGTATTTCTATCACCGGAAACATCGAACTATACAAGATTTGAAAGGCAACCATAAACTTTTCGGTGGTACTGTTTTACTACTTTCCGGTGATTTCCGGCAGACTTTACCAGTTATTCCTCACTCTACTTTTGCCGATGAGATCAACGCATGCTTAAAACAATCGTTTTTATGGACAAGTGTTGAGACACTTCGACTGACTATGAATATGCGAGTACAATTGCAAGTATTTTGCAAGTATTTTCTAAACAATTGCTGGATATTGGAAATGGTGAAATTGAGTTGCATCAAAATACACAATACATAAAATTACCAGATATTTTCTGCACTGTTGTTGAAACGAGAAATGAACTAATTGAGAGTGTCTTTCCGGATATATTGAATTATTATTTAGATCACAATTGGCTCTGTAATCGTGCTATTTTGGCAGCAAGAAATGTTGATGTGAACGAAATTAACTTCCATATACAACAGATTTTACCCGGTGATTTGATGTCTTTTAAATCAATCGACACAGTTATTAATGAAAACGAAATCGTAAACTTTCCAACTGAATTTTTGAATTCTCTGGATTTGCCAGGAATACCACCACACAACCTTCAATTGAAAATTGGTTCACCAATTATTCTTCTACGTAATTTAAACCCACCTCAATTATGTAACGGTACACGTTTAGTCATAAAAAAAATGACCGAAAATATTCTTGAAGCAACAATTTTGTCGGGAAAATTTAAAGGAGATATCGTCCTGTTGCCACGTATTCCACTGATAGCGTCGGAATCTTCAATACCGTTTAAAAGGCTCCAATTTCCGATTTGTTTAGCTTTTGCGATGACTATAAATAAATCTCAAGGCCAAACAATGTCTATTTGCGGTTTGGATTTGGAAAACACATGTTTCTCACATGGACAGCTATATATTGCCTGCTCACGTGTAGGAAAACCATCAAATCTCTTCGTGTTAGCGAAAGACAGGTTAACCAGGAATGTTGTATACAAAGTAGTACTTAGATAATTTTTAGTTTTAATAATTTAATTTATTTTTGTATGTTTTTAATGTATATAGTATTTTTTGTAAGTAGGTCACTGATTACAAACAATAATTTAATATAAGATGAATAAAATGTAAATTCAGAAAATATATATTTTGGTTTGTACTTAATTTCAACTTTTAGATACTTTACCTATTACTTTTAAATTTTCTCATACATAATAACACTAATACATGGCCTACGAAAATGCTAAAAAACCAACTAATACGCGGGCAACGCCGTGTCGGGACAGCTAGTCATATATATATATATAAGTTACGGGCAAATTATACAATTTGTGCATTTTATATATTGTCCGGACAGTATATAAAATGTCCTTCGTATATTGGTTAATATAGATAACGGATGATATGATTTAATGAAATATGATAAATCAATGAATAATGACATGTATTTATGTTAGATATAAGTAGATATAATTGGTTGCACCACCAATCCTT
The DNA here is from genome assembly GCF_003268045.1 of Sipha flava. Classification (NCBI taxonomy): domain Eukaryota; kingdom Metazoa; phylum Arthropoda; class Insecta; order Hemiptera; family Aphididae; genus Sipha; species Sipha flava. Next base: position 996,116 of record NW_020273276.1, read on the forward strand.
TCTTGGCTGTGCTTCCTTTTTTTTTTTTTACACGATTTGCAACTATTTAAATATAGCATAATCATATCCCTGGTGATATTTTTATATAGGTACGCACTGAATTAATTAACTTGCACTATACAAACGATTCGCGGTTACTAAATAGTTCATTTTTGAGAATAGGTAAAAGGCCGACTGCACGATAAGCACTACAACTACATAATATGTAGTTGTAGTACTTATTGTGCACTTATTATATTATAATATAACTTATTAATCAGTAAATATAGTAATAATATATTATGTCACGTACACGCGTATAATATGTGGACAAGCGGACATCCCATTGTAAAAATATGATAAGAACAAACAAACTAGTTACAGATAATAATTAGACTTTATTTTAACTATGTTTTACGATTTATCATATTTCATTAAATCATATCATCCGTTATCTATAATGCCCATTATACGAAGGACATTTTATATATTGTCCGGATAATGTATAAAATACCCAAATTATATACATTGCCCGTAACATATATATATATATATATATTAATTTTTAATAACATTCTTGCTTCGTTTGAAAATTTGAAAATGTTCTTCTTTTTAATTTTTCTTAGACTTGAATAACTAGGTCAGACGATATAGGAAGTGTATGCAATAGATCTTTATTTGTGTTTAATCGAGAATTTTTCCGTGTATGGTGTTCTCGATAGTTATTATAGACCTTATTGCGACATTCTTGAGTTTCTTCTGAAAATTGACCTTACAATAAATAAAATAGAAATTTTCTTAAGTAACTATACAAATATAAAATTAAAATGATACAATTATAAGCCTATCGAAAGAAGTGCGTATCAAATAACATCTGTTTCATGAATAAGAGTTTTATAGATATGATCAGGCATATACCGGTGGCATGTAATACCAAGGATTAAGTTGCACAAAACGTTGGGCAGTTTTTAAACTGTACTCTTCAAAAGCATTAATATCTATTTCATATCCAATAGATAATACTGATAGTATAAATTTAAATCATTGGATCAAATCTAGGTTTATACTGGTAATCTCAGCTGATTTTTCTACATTTTTGAAAAATCCCCGAACAGTATTCCCATTATTTATTGTCCCATATCCTTTAAATATAAACATATCTAGGTATATACATAGGTTTATATAAATATTTTGCATATATTTATTAATATCTACTAACTTTTGACACTCACACAAGTAATATATGAACGTACATTTTTGAAGTTAAAATTTAGACAAAATTGAGATCTACAACTTCACATGAAAATGTACAGTGTTTATTTTTAATGCGAGATATTTTAAACCAAGTCGATGGAAATTATATTGTTGATATGATGTGTTCTTCAATCCAAGAAATAAATCAATTACTTTCACTCTAAATTATAATAACTTTTTTTCAGAATTCATTATTTTATTATTATATAAAAGCACATTTATAATTGTATTAAGCAAAAGTTTATACTCGTAAATATAGATACATAAAAATTGTATTTATTTATTTATATATTTTTAGTATAAGGAAGCTAACAAAATTAAGATCCTTTAATCTGTATTCTATTGGACCTTAATCTAAAGGAATATTTAACAAAAATTAAGACATCCTTAAATATTTTCGAGATCGTCTAATAAGACCAGCTAGTATGAGCCTGATTTTAGGTATACATTTTATCGAGTAAATTACGTCTAGCAGTTACATTATTTCTATGATAGCCATTTAATTTGGCATTACCCAAGGACATTATGAGGAGGCGACTATCATTGTCTTACAAAAAAATTTGTTTTTTGATTAAATAATATGGGTGGATACAATGGCGTAGCAAGGGTATGGTGGACTGTGTCTACGCCAGGGGCGCAAAATTGTGCAAAAGTCGTATTTTTATCCTACAATTAAATCAAAATTTTTCCATTAAACTTTTTAAAATACGTAGATGTTGTCTATTTGTACACACTACGTGTGCATTTAATGATGAAATTATGAAAATAGGGTATTTAAATAAAAAATTCATATGAAGAAATTATCGATGAATTTACCAGCCATAAAGCGAGAAAGCAAATTTTAAAAGTTTAAAATTAACACTGTAATAATAACTTATAAGTATAAATTGTATACTTAAAAATATTAGTAAAATTAAAGGTTAAAAAAAATATCATGAAATCGAATTTTAATTGGTTAGAAAAGTAACTTTTTCTAAGTTTGCCTGGGGCGTTAACCAGTTTTTCCACGCCACTGGGTGGATATATTAAATATATTAAGTTGTTTAAAATATTTTTTGTTTGGATAACTTACATAGAGTTAAATATAGATAAAAATTGGCTTCATGATATGTATTATTTGAGATATTATTTTTATTTTATAGTTGAGTAGATAAAACATAATATACTTACAAAAATATCCAGGTATAGTTTGACTTAGCTATTTATCATAGTTTTTTATTCGAGTTGTCAAGTTTTCAAGTTATCAATGTTTGAGTTATCATGACTCGATTGTACTATGAGTGTAATTTATTATACCTATTTTAAAATACAAAAAATACCGAGTGGAATTTACTATACTATTTTTACTACCTACTTAATGTGGACGCAATTTACAATCGCGCATTTATCGATTAGGAAAAAACCATATTGTTATGTGATATGATAATATATGATTTACGTATCTGTTGGATCAATGGACATAGCTGTACGAAGCAGGTGTCTCGTATGGAAATTCGATTTGTTTCTGTTACATATATTGTGATTCTGCCATTTGGCTAATCCGGAAACTTATTTCAAATGGAATGTTATTGTCAAGTTTCGTGCGATTTCGTATTGAACCATTTCAGTGTATTAGTTTTTTGTTTTACAATATTCAAGTGAGGTACGCGTTATTAATTATTAGTTTTATCTTCTATAAAATGTTTTTGTCTCGAAAAATACTCCTAGAAGTTGTAAACTTTCGCCGAAACATTTTCATACGTAATAATGTTATCGATCGCAAGTTATAAGCAATATTTTGTTTCATTCGTATGTTTAACTAGAAAATATAAATATATCTAATATGCGTTTGTCGAGAATATCAAAAAATGTATTTAGAAATAAAAAATTAACAATTTTAATTACGAGTATAACTTGATTTACGGTATACTTGTACTATGAGCTATTTGAAATGTATGTCTATCAATGATTATCCCGGAAATGATAGCTGAGATTAAAAGCACGTATTATATGCTTGTAAATTGAATAATTGATTTGTTGACTAATTCTAAACAAGAAATAACAACAAAATATTGTATTATAGTTTACATTTTACAACATGTAACATCTGCGTGTTATCCTGTGCATTGGCAAGAATGTCAACATATTTTATGAGTTACGTTTTCGAAAATACGTAACCATTATGTTATTTTTAAAGTATGTACCTATTTACTTTAGTAAATAATATGTGAGATCGGTGTTGTATAATTACAGAGATTGTATGGAAAAATATTATCTTGTTGTATGGATAATAACGTTGGAGTATGCCATTTCAGAATACGCGTAATCTAAATTTGAAAAGGAAAATTAAATACTTCCATATGGCTACGCTCTATTTGATGTAAAACTCGTCGCAGAGTGCTTAATATGCTCTCAGTCGCAATTATTATATTGTTATAACGCACCTACACGATTATTTTACATATATAATTTTAAAATCGAAATACGTTTTCTCTCCAATGACATATTATTTGCACGAAATAATGACTGGACAAATTCCAAAGACTGGCTTATTGACGCCTACTCTATGTTCAAATCTTAATCATTTCAAGTCTGGTGCATACGAATTAGACGCCTTAGTCAACAACTCAAGATAACTAACTATTAATTACTATAGATTTTCTGCCACAGTAATGTAATTTTAGTAACGTTCCCGATATCGATAAATATAAAATAGTATAATAATCTCGTACAGTTGATACGATTTACGATTTAGCATCATATTAGAATTTATTGTAAAAATACCGTACTTATTGTGATGAACCGTGAGACCACGTAATTGTAGTTAACAAAAAAATAAATAAAATAAAAATATTTAATATTAATATCAGAATAATTTTATTTTGGCGTTATTTTTTTTTAATTTAATTTAATTTTTTAATTTTTTTTTTTTGATTTACGATCGCTTAAATATACTGTAAACATCATAAACATTACTTAATAAATCGATTCTAAAATCATTTTATGCACTGGTTTATTTTAATTTAATTCAACATTTTACCAAGCGGCAGAAAAAATGGTATAGAATTTGAAGGACGTTGTCTTCAATAACGTAAATACACGGCTTTTTTTTCACATTATTTATTACTTTTAATTTTTTTTTTACCTCATTGAGCAACATTCCTATTTATTTCATAATCTTAAAACTGAAAATTCAAAACAAACCGATTTGATTTGAAATCTGTTAGTACTAATGCAACGAATTGAGGACTGGATAATTTAATTTGTTATTCATCCGCGTTTTAGCTATAGTTCAAAAAAATATTAATTCGCGATGCAGTTTAATGATTTCTAAAGCAGTTTATCGTGTTTGATATTGACATATTTTTTTTTCGTCGTTAATATTTTATTTGATATTGACATGATAATAAGTTGTGTGTCTCGGTGTCTCGATACGGGCACGTTAAAAATTTATCCACAACGACCTCCACGATTAAACTGAACGCTTCGCGTGACTCTCTTAGTATTTATATATTATATTCTTCCGTCAGCTGATTTCCTATGATATCACTTACGCGTGTTCAGTCATCACCAGTGTCTCATTGGTGAGTTGATCGGTTAATATGTTTTAATGATTAGTGTAGTTTATTATTCACTTGGACTTATATCGATTAGTTACCTACTTACCATGTTTTGGTATAGGTTTATATTTCTATTGAAGTTTTCATAAAATTATATAGAATAAAATCATGATTTTAAATAACCAAATCATATAAATCAATAATATTTTAACAATGTAATCAGACGATAAACCAAAGAAAATCGAAAATATAAAAATAAAACAATATTCTAATATAAATCAATCAAGATATACTAGTACATATATAATATATATATATATATGTATTAATAATTTATTTGTAGAAATAATTTAATTGAAATTTAGTCTTTATTAATAATCAATGTTAATAAATAAATATAATTTATAAACGTAAAACATTATTAACGACTTTAAAATTAACCTTAAAACGTTACAGACATTCCATAAAAGTAAAGTAAAATTTTACCGATATTGATACATATGTATATATTTCTTTTAAGATCTTTGCTACGAATTGAATTGATTTGACCACTCAACATACAAGTCAAGGAATTAAAATTAATTAACTTTATTTCTCATTTAGATTGTTCTATTTAACCATCGATTTCTCTTATTATTTTCAGCCTCAACTATGGTATACGATCAAATACCTTACTTTGATCTTATATAATATAACCCTGTTTACTTGTAGTGTAAATCAGTTTATGATTTGCACGACCCATCGGCGATTTCACTGTAATCATTATCGTTTCATTTCGTAATTTAAATCTAGTGATCTCGTGATACATCGTTAAAAAACAATTTAAATATATTTATTTACACTTTGAATTTCAAATCTCATTGCAGATGAGTTATAAATTGCAAGTATCGTGTACGATTTTTAACGTACTTATTTAAGATAGTGTGTATTATTCAATTTAGCTCCATGTATATTAAATATAACAGCAGCGTTATAACATTTCGGTCAAGTGTTTGTTAGTTCAATTTATTTAAAATTATCCAGCTTTACATTAAGATACAGTTATTTTTTTAATAGCATTTGGTGGATAAAAAACCATAAGCATTATAAATACGATATTTATTACAATACATATTATATTATATTAATATTAAAAAAATATAAATTATATTACAAAACAATATTGAGTAGAGCAGAGACAAATAAAATTATTTGAATGAGTTAAAATGTACAATATTTTATTATTATAATAATACATCTTTATATATATATATATATTATAAAGTATACATGATATGACACGGTAAAAATATTTGACAAGACAGCGAAAAAAAGTCATCAATTGAATGGAATGGAATTTTGCTGAGGTAAATTAAAATAATATTTCCGTCTCGTATTTTCATTTCTAATAAGCTTCTGATACTTAGTAGCCGTTAGTGGGTATTTTTCATATTTTGAAAATGGTTTTTGAAACTTGATTTTCATGGGCACCTGAAAAAAACGTAAACATGTTGATATGTATAATGTTATTGAAGTATCTGGTTTCAAATACGTAACCTAAATATGCAAAAAATGATCTATGGGCTATATAGGTTAGATGATTTTGGTTTTATCAGAAAGTTGGGTACACTCCATAATTTTGTTCAAAAATATTCTCGATTCATCTATTTATTTTTTCTTCTGTACAAGACACTCGCAATATAAAGTAAAACTCATTTCATTATTATTTGAAACGTAGTTATTGTAGGAGTTGTAAAAAAGAAGTTTACTTGTGATATTGGTGATTAAAAATATTCAAATCTTCATTACAAAGGTTGTTTAAGTAATAATGAACCAAATCAACTATTTTTAAGCAATTTAATTTTAGCAATTTTTAAACGTAATTTAACATTTTTATGTGAAAAATTAAAAATTAAAAATCTCAAGATCACAAATGAAATTAGTTTTATACTGTACAAACATTTAGTTTGTTTTAGTATTACAGCCTAAAATAATGGTATAGCATATAATGTAATTAATTTCTAACGTGTTTTAGGTGTAACAGAGAAAAAAGGAACTGGTATATAGCATTGCATTGCATTTTATGATTACAGTGGAGTTGTTCAAAATATTAACACCTTGTTTGATTTAAACAATGAAACTATTTGATGTATTATGTTGACTATATATGGGGTAAGAATCAAGCAAGTCCAAATGGAATTTGTTTAAAAATAAAAAAAATGATAAAATACATATTGAGTAAATTGAGTAATGACGTAACCATGAGCGGTGGACTCAATGAGCACCTCATTGGTCATGATTATTTATGTAAAATTTCTAATTAATAATGAATGATGATAGAACTACGATCTTGATTATAATTTTATACGGCTCTTTAGAAATACTGGCTAAGTTGCTGATTCGGTATGTTTTCAATTTCTATACGCAAATAATTTGCAAGTTATTACGTATATATTTGAAATGTTAATTTCACAATCGATATACTAATGAATGAATAATGTATAAGCCTAACCATTCGAATCTTTGGCTGATGTCTTAAATCAATATATTATACATAAATAAGTATTAAGTATTGATCAATACATTTCGAATGATAGGTTAGGTTAGGTTAGGCCATTATTCTACTGTTATTTTTCACTTAAATTTTATACTTGTATACGCTAAAATATTAATAATTATTATATAATATACAATATATATGTATAATATTATACAACATTAATATTATAATAGGAACAATGATCAAATTCGTTTACCAGCAGAACGCCGTGGGGCGCCAAGTACTCGATGAAGTCGTACGGAACGGGCACGTAGGACGGATCGAGTGGCGGTGGTTCTGGTCTTTCTTCTGAATACTCTTGTACGGGAGCCGGTGGTACTACGTATGATCGAGGAACGGGAATCGTACTTGGTTCAGGTGCAGCGGGTTCGATGGGCGTCGTCTTGCCCGTTGGCACTGATATTGCCAACGCCGAATCCATCAAGTACAAGCACTGCATAAAAATATAGAATCAACGATCAGGATTTCGTCCAAAAGTTGTTTCAGGATATAAAGAAATATAAACGGGCATGTGTGTGCAAACTCGAATTTGAATACAAAATCTATTCTGTTTTGCAATGGTTTGAGAAAATAATGCTTTTCGATCACAAAATATTTTGATTCATCTTTATTAGAAAGTTTAAAAACAAGACTTTTATTATTTGCAGTAGATTTATCAAACGACATACAACTAATTTTGTAGCTTACATAAAGTTTATATAAATTTACAACAAAAAGTTTTTTTTTTTTTTTTTTTTAATCAAATGTCATAAAACAAATTATACTAAACAAATGGTATTAAACAAATAATATTAATTCGACAATACAAATCATTGTTTTGGTTTTAATTAAATCCATAGACCGCAATAACATTACCGAATATTCAACGAATAAATAAATTAGGAGTTTCTGAAGATTGTTTGTGGTTTTCAAGATAGCATACTAAGAAAGTCTACTAGTTTATTTGTATTATCAGTGAATGATATATATTTATTATTTTGTACAAAATACCATATGTCTTTGCTTGGAAAACATATTTAAAAGTTAGACAAATATGTATTAAATACCGTTTAAATTTAAAAACTTGTGTGTTCGTTGAATTAATGCAGTTTTAAAAAAACATTGTTATTAGTAACTAATAATAAATCCTAACAAAAATTAAAAATTTGTCATTTTTATATGAGACATTTTTAGTTCTTATTATTTAAAATAAACTAATTTTGGCACTTTTATTTTGTAATTAACAAATTGTTTTTTAATTAATAAGAAAAAAAATGTATAGGAACTACAACGATAAAAGATAAAAAAATATAATTAGTCAATTTTTTGTTCAGTTGAAATGCTAAGATCCGTGCGGAGAAACCTTAAACTTCATGTATTCAAGTGTTAGACCAAGACTTTTGTCCGCCATTCTATCTTTTCTCTGATTTTGATTAAAAATGCACGAGTCTACTTTCGGTGCTCTTATATGTGCTGGTAATTCGATACGTAATTTTTGCTTTTTCTAGCAACTCAAGTCTTCGAATACAAACCGAAGAAATATGGCTGAACGTTAACCATAGATTGGTAGTAAATTCCTTAATCCTTTATGACCTTTTTTTTTTTATCTCTGCTTCTTCTTAAGAAGTAAATATTGACTTCAGATTTTTAGCCCGACAAGGGTGAAAAAATGCTATTTCGTTTTGTATTTCACTTTCATTATTTAAACTTTCTAAAACTTCCCTTTTTTCTAGCTCATGCAACTCGCCAATGGCATTGTCTATTAGTAACGGTTAATTACATCAAACATTTTTAAAATGGTAAAGATATGTATTTTTCGTTTAAAACTGTTATTTTATTGTTTTAAAATCATTTTATGTAATGTACTTCTTGCAAACCTAGGAAGTTGCCCATTAAACATAAATAAATTTATGTATTTTTATGCTTGTGTGTATTTGTAAATTAGTATGCGTATTAGGTGGTAAATGGTTTTCACTATATTATCAATATTAAAATTAAAAACAACCAAGAATTGATTTTTGTAATTGATATAATTTTATTTAGAAATAAAATGTTTTCGTGAAACATATTGAAAAACTGTTAACTTATGTATAGTGATGTAAATGAACATGTTATTATGAAATAAATTATTCGAGTCGGTAAAGCACAAGTATAAATTATTATTTCTTTATCTATTATAACTAATCGTAAGAAAACGTTTTATACTTTGTGGTATAATAAATATTAATATAATAAATATTTTATATGGTTTGTTTTTTTAATCTTTTAAACTAATCACATAGATTAAAAATAAATAAACATGATTACACTTTAAGCTGGAAATTGTGTCAAGTTACGCCTGGATCAATTACTCAAATGGTTTAGTTCGCTTTGCTTTATTAAATCTTCAAATTGGAATCTCGAGTGTTATTTTTTTTGTTTTTAAGCTACATTATACGTGTTGGAATATGACGACATCTCTCCTTGAATTCAATCTCACTACTTCTATAATAATATGTAAGATCAACATTATTTTGAGTACTTTTTCATTTTATATTGTTATTTTATCATAGATCATGTTGTGAATTGTTATTATAATCTTCAAGAGCTTATTCGGCATGTATACAATTTCTATTGTTCCGATTTTTCTTTAATTTTTATGTTATAACTTGATTGTTATTCGTCTAAGTTTTTAAATAAGTAAATGTTGTACGTTAAATAAACATTAAAAACTAGTTACAACAGGTTTTATCATCAATATTTTAATATTTTATACATATATCGAAGGTCTGGTTTGAGCAACAAATTTATAGTTTTGAATAGTATAATAATAACTTTATAATAATTTAACTATATAACTCAAAAAATTGAAGGAACGAATTCAATTTTAAAATACTGTTAATATAATACTGTAAAATAATATTAATTGGTTAATCAATTAATATAAAATCAAATCACAGTTTACATTTCTACTTAAAAGTAGAACGAGAATATTTTCTTAGATTATAAATTTTTATTATTCATTTTTATATACAGTTTAAAATGTACTAATAAATATAATTTAAACTATCTAAATTAAAGTTCTGATAATCTATAAAATTAATTTGATTTAACTTTTATGTTTATAAAAATAAATATGAAATTAGAATTTATTATAACTTTGAAAGAACTACTAAAATTTTTATGTTAAGTTTAAAAATAATTTTAGCTTTTTAAGCTCGTCATATATGATGTGTATAAAAATAAAAAATAGTTTTCATATATAAACAAGTATGAGATTATTGATTTAAGAATTCAATTTAAATTAACTTAAAAATAGTGTGTCATCAATTAATTTTTTTTCAAATCTTTTTTCATCGATACTGATTGGAAAGTGTATGTGTATTTTAAAATGAACCTTTTATTAAATAATTTATATTTGTATAATGGTGATCAATTTAATTTTCCAGGATTATAGAAGCATTCCATTTATCTAAATAATATAAGCATAACGTTAAAAAATATTTAAGTATTTTTTTACTATAGAATATCGAGTATAATACGAGTATCTAAAACTCTTCAGACGATTTTTAAAATAAAATAATTCATTTTATCATAGAATTAGTCATATGCTAATATTTAGTTAAATATTTGTGTAAATAATTGTATATAATTCTTAGTTCTATTACATTATACACGTATGTTATGTTTTTGTGGAATACTTTGAATACTATACTGAACAGTGGCGTATTTATGGGGGGGGGGGCGAGAGGGCCCGGGCCCCCTCCGAAATGAAAAACACCATTGTTAAAGATTGTTATTTTTAACATGGATATGTCTTAATGCTGGGGGTTTCCGAAAATTTGTCGCGACACTGAGAATGTTGCTTATGCGATAATTTAAAATTTTATATTTATAAAATATGTTTGTTCTTTTAAGAAAATATGTGGTGAATTTTGAGTGACTCTAATAAAAAATTTGTTTATTATAATGTAGTTTTTATACTTTTAAAAAATAATAAATCATTAAAAAAATTGAATTTCTTATTTTTCTGATGGTGTAAAGACTGTCGAGAAGTCTTATAGTGCTAAAGTAATTTTTTTCGTAATATTGTGCTTCCTCCTTCCTTTCCACCCAAAAATCAAATACATAATCGGCCCCCTCCGAAATTAAAACCTATATACGCCACTGATACTGAAGAACATTAACCATCTACTATAGTGTATACCTTCTACGTATCACATTAAGCAAAAAATATGAAAATTATTATCGTTGTTCCTATTATATTTCCATCTAACAAATAAATACTTAACAAATTATTTTTATCAAAATTGAGTGCATTCAGTGGTTAGCGATCATACTGATTTTGTAATAATTATGATCGTTAAGAATAAATCTCAAGAGCAAGGTTAAGATGATAGTACGATTCTCCCATACTAAATATTATAATAGCATATCCGGTAGTTCATTTATTCAAATTTACAGTATAATATGTTCTATGGATAAGGTGTTTTCCCTCGCTGGTTTCATGATTATTTTTTACTGGAGAGGTCATTATGACGAGGCCGTGGACATCATACCGGAACTTTTTATATCTTTCTATCTTCCTGAAAACTTCCGTAGTTTATTATACTATATAAATATACGTACATATTACTAAAATCGTGTGTTCGTGATTTCGCAGTTTCTATATTGTTTGTTATTTTTTGGTCAACAGATAAAAATAATAATTTAGCCACCTGAAGAAGTTAATGCTTAAAACGGGGTTTATTGGCTATTATAGAGTTCGTGAACATTTGTTTTGAGTTTGACGTAAATAAGATAATGTTTATGTGTCCTGTTGTTTTATAAAACTCGTGACTATTTGAAAATCCACTTTATGTAACCTTAGAAAAATCTTTATTTTTTTGGGTAGCTGGTAACTCATCGATGAGTGCAATTTTTTAATAGGTATTTAAGATTTTAAAAAAACTATTATTTAATTGTATAAAAATCGATTTTAAAACCTGTATAACAAATGTTTGAGATTTTCGTTTGTTTTGGATTATAATATTTTCTTCGTAATTTGAGCGTCGCCAAGTTATATAATTAGTACAAGATATAATTTCACATGTTTAAGTTTATATGAAATTAACCATGGTGTCCATGAAGACCTCGGTAGTTATTTTATGTTTTAACGTTTGTGCACCGTGAATAAATAGTTTTTGGATTCAATACTTTAATTTCTTAAAGGTCATTTTAGACACCTACATTTTAGTTTGAAATTATAAAACATATTTACTTGCAATGAAATAAAAAAATTAATTGAAAATGAGATGAGCTTTCAATGAAAGTATCTATCCATAAATATTATTACTAATTATAAATATTATTTAGTTAGATCCTAACTGATTTGGTTCTATTAACGATTCAATTAATGTGTAACTACTAGATTTATCAAATTATAACTCTTGACGTTTATAGTATTTATTTTTAAACTTTAATTATTATTATAATCTATTAAAAATCTATCCATGAATTGGATATTACATAATAAGTACTTTTTTTTAACTTAGAGCATCTTCAAAATAAAATCAAACAAAATTACTGTTCACAAAATAAAATTATAAAAATGTATTTCTTCTATTTACTAATATTGCATTGCAATAAATTACATATATTCCTTTTAGTAAAGAAGAGCTCCTTGAAGTAAGCTAGTAAAACGTATTGAATGAGAAAAATTATGTTATAATTATGTTTGATATGAATATCTTGGTGAATTAAATTTAAAAAAACGTATGTAGTTTAAGTACATAATTTAATTTTTATCGTATCCAATGAGAAATACCCCTGAAAAGAGGTTTTACTAATAGAATAATTGCCGCTTCGTTTCGAAATGCAGTAATTATGAATACGAAATTTGATTTCGACATAATCGATAAGTATCCGAGTAAGGTCAAGTTTCTATTGATATTCTTCGACAGTATGTTTACCGTTCCGTAAACACGCATACCGTAGCATTTTTCTTATTCCGAATGTGTGCATAAATATCGAAATAAAGCAAACACTTAATAATGTACATAATACTTAAGAGATTTTAATATCATGACAATACTTGATAAGAAGAAATCACATCCGCTAAATCCATACAAAATATATTTAGGACATTGGGTGGATACCTTCTTGTGGTTTATTCAACAGAGCATAACATAATATGTTTCTGCTCATTTTACTAAATATGTGAAATGTATGAAATATGTGACACTAGTTTTTATATGATTTTTGTTTGTTACAAAGTTTTATCTACAACTTTATGATTAAATATGTTTGTAATGTATTAGTTTTTAGTGTTATACATTCAGTTTATGAAACATTTGTGACTCAAAAAAGAATAGGAACTATATGAATTGTTAGAAGATCCTCACATTAATTGAAAATTAATATTGTTTGATGTATATACTCAAGTTGGTCTTACGAGTAATATATCAATAAGAAAAGTTCTTGAATTATATTCCAAATTTCTTAGGTAATTATTTGTAAGTTTTTTTTATGAAAAAAAGTTATATAAAAACATATAAAATGAAAAAAGGTTGCAGAAGAATAATTTAAATACATTTTCAATTTTTATTCCTATGTTGTTTAAGATACATATTTATAACAATAATCAATTTTGTAAAATTATTTTACGTTATTTAATGATAAATTGATGCATTAATTTGGAAAATTATACACTTGAATTGGTGGATAAAGCTTCCTATTGGGATATATATAATAGCTTAATATCATATATTTTAACATGTTAAGAATGTTATTTTTATATTTCTACTTAGACATTATAATATACTAAATATGTACTTACAGAAAAGACGGTGGTCACAAGTCCTAACATTTTTCTAGGGGTGTTTTTTGATATTTGATATTATCACGTAACCTGAGATCATATATATAAAAAAAAAAACATCAATAAATAAATAAATAAAATATGATTGTAACTTATAAAATATATTATTTTATGTTTTTAAAACTAATAATTAACAACTAATTTTATTTGTTATACGCTACTCGCACAGAGGTTTCTGAACGTTTGAACTGGAAAAAATAATGAAAAAACTAACATCATAGAAGATGATTGTGACAATGTGTTTGTGTACATCAAAAGAACGGATATCTCAAGGCTGTTTACCATTGACCTTCAACTCGATCAAGCAAAAACATTAACAGAGCCACTGGAGAAGGGGATAAATTATAGCCATCGGCTGGGCACGTCTGCTGCTCGTGTTTATTTGGTTCACCTCACTCTTAACACTCGTTGTGGTATAATATATTATTATAAAAAACATTGTTTTCAATCATGATCATTTAATTAATTATCGTACACCCAGAATATTGTACGAGTTTATACGTAGATATTCATGTGAATGCAAGTTAATGATGCAATTTAAAGGATGTCATCGAGTCGTATATTCTCTTTACTGCTATTAAATCATTCATTATAGTTATACAAAAACATTTACCACAATGAAAAAAAAAAATACAATTCATTATAATATTGAAATGTTAACAAATTCAGTGGCGTAGTGATGATATTATTTTGGAGCAATTGCTCCTTCAAAATGTTTGGTAGGTTGGTGATCCCCCTGCTAAAAAATACTTAACTATAAGTATAACAATAATATAGATACATCATAATATCATATTAAATGTTTTAAGTGATAGTAAATATTTGGCGTACAAATGTACTATATATGATTCGTTACTCTAGAAACAATTGGTGCTAATTGCAATACCAATGTTAACAACATTATTCAAAATTCACATATACTGCATAGATCAAGATAAAAGATAATTAATGAGTGTAATAAATTTACTAGATAATTAAGTAAGTACATCTGATTATACAAATCAGTCTAATATACGTATATTTTTTAAATTGTAAATGTTTTGTTGTGATGGAAATGCCGTTAGGATGAATAAAGGGTACCTTATGGTATATACATTTTTGCTCTTCATCAAAAATTAGTTCAACACGCCACTGAACAAATTGTTGTTATTTTTAATAAATCTGCGAACAAATGTATGATAGTCGTGAGAAATACAGTTTATGAAATGTATAGAAATGATACTAGAACTAGATTTTTATTTATTATAGCGAAATTTATGTATAATTGCTAAATAGTTGAAATAATTTAATGACAGTAATAAATTTTAGTTTATAAATAACATATAACTTTAAAATCTATTAAGTTAATGATAGTGATTGAAAAAGTGTTAGAAACAACTGTATTCTTATTTCAATTAGTGTAATTATCATTGCATTCTCAACACTTGCTTGTTTTTTATGTTCTGCTTAAAAGTTCAGTGAAGTTCAGAAAATAAAAATAAAGTATCCATCATCGGTATTCAATTTCCATTTAAGTATTTTACATTAGTTCATTCAAATATTTATGTAGAACTTTTGAGGTTCCATGGAGATTGAATAAAGTAATAATATACCGACTAAAAATAGCGATTTTCAACGAATTTTGTGAGGACTACAGTACCTATACTATTATTGTTCTTTGTGAAAGTACGGTGTACCTAATATTTTTAATAATTCGTTTAATTTTTATACCTGAAGTATATAAGTATTATTATAACACAAAATACATAATTCAATGAAATATGTATTGATATAAATTATAAGAATTATTAAGTATACCTATATGTTAAATTAGCAGCGTATTTGTTAATTAGTCATCATCGTGTATTACACTATTATTTGTACGTTTAACGTTAATTGAACTGTAATTATAATTACAATGTGCTTGGGTAAGATATGATTACAAAATAAGCTAATATATAAACACTGCAGCAATAGTTAATAAGTAAAGGTATCGGTTATTATGGGCTACGAATGGCAATTAACTCGAACGAAACGTTTAGCAAGTCACTGTGAGTATTTGGCACTGATTAATAGTGTTGTACTTAAATAATAGACAACTGGTTTGATGAATTGTCTTCATATCGATTTCTTATTGAAGATTAAAGCAAATACAACAGTAATTTACGCCATTGGTGTTCATAACTGTGTGTTATCGAAAAATATTTCTTATGCAGGACACACTATGTCCTCGAAGACATTTAAATCTTATAATTCGTAAGTAATAATTTTAAATACACATAATAAAATATCATGCTTATTGATTAATAATTAGTTGATTCCAAAATTATTATAATTCTAATACTGCTATTGGATATTATATGGAAAATAATATTTTGCAATTGGACCTAGGTCCGCAATATATATATATATATATATATATATATAATATTGTAATTCATTTGAATTTGGATAGTATATTAACACTACATAACGTATTCGAGTGATATACAAATTTAGTATTTAATGTCGATAGTTTCTACACATTTTAATGTAATTGTTTTCATAATAATCAGTAAATTAATTAAATTGTAATAGAATAACTATTTATAATATTATGAAAATTCAACAATCGAGTTCAAATAAAATTTAAATATTAATAAAAACATTTATAATAATTTATGAAATTAAAAAATTTATTAATTTTTGCTTATAAAACTCATAAAAAAAAATAAATAATTTGAAGTTCATTAATTATCATTCTTTAATTTGTATCTGAAAGTAATAATAAATTAATATTAAATTAATTATTTTAAAATATTAAAAAAAACCTCAGTTTTAAATTATTACTATTAAAATTTTTTATTTTTTGTTCGAATCGAGCAGTAGTAAAAATCTTAGCTATAACACCGTTTTAATTAAAAAAAAAAAAATATATATATATATATATATATATATTAGAATATTCAGATCATTAAGACAACTTAAAATGTGATTTAAATCAAAATATTTGATATTATTATAAGATAAGAAGAAAATAATTATGATTATAAAAAAATAAATAATTCTTAAAATGTAATATATTTACATTTACGTGTTATTAAACTTGATCTTATTGAACGCATGGTACTATAATAGTTGAAGCTTCAATATTAATATTCTCCTGATGGCAATAAATATTTACTTTATATTAGTTATAAGTAAAAACACTGTTGAGCGAGGTTTTTTTATTGCTTTTATTATTATAAGCAAATATAGTCATTTTAATCATTATACATTATAGATTTACAATTAAAATAATGACTACAAACACTAATAACACGTGAAGATATTGGTATTTGATAACATTTAAGTTAAAATTATGTATACATAGTTGATTTTTAAATATTCTGTGTAGATTTAGATTATGATTGTATTTATTAAAATTCATGAAAAAAAACACCAAGTTAAAAAATAGAACAATCTTTTAATTGAATATAAAATTTCAATTTTCGCAGGAAATGAAAATGAAAATTAATAACAGTGTTAATTATACATTTTTAATTTTAATAACTTGAAGTAGCTTTGATATAGGTAAGTTATACAAAACGATACCAGGTTTTAAAAAAAGTATGAAATGTATTGGGCATTGTGTTCAACAAGTATGTTGTTTTCTTTTTCAATGATCAAATTCAATACCTTTACATCAACGTTTAACTTTTATTTTTAGTTAAATATTAGTTTGAAAAATAATCTATGAAACAATACTAAAAATGTAACAAAACTAGTACTCACATCATTTATTCCAACAATATTAATAATAATTGTTATAATATTGACATCAACAATGTTTTGTTCATTTTATAATTATTTTATTGGAAAATGTATTCTTTAATTTGTTATTTAATGAAAAATGTAATTTGATAACTAAAAGTTTCTATTTTGAAATTTCATAATTTTTTGGACCTTATAGATTAATATTAGACATTGATCTAATATTGCATTAATGCCTGGATATTTTAAATATGTTGTCACTCATCAAAATAGAGAATTTGAGAGACCAATCATCTCGAAGAACTCATTATTTTAATAAGTTTTAAGATTAAATTGCATGTGTATCATAACTTTTTGTTTCACTTAATTTCGCGAAATAATTTTTCAGTTCTATAGAGAAAACGAACTATGTGTTATTATACGCAGTAGCACATAATTTTACGGCTAGACATAATATATTTAGGAGTCAATATTATTCGCTGTATTTAATATATGAATACTTTATTCATTGATGATTCTGACTCAAAAAAATAAAATGATATGCTATACTCTATGAAAAAATAAAATTGTATTAATAATATGTAATTAAGTTTCTAATAAAAATAAATATATATTTAAAAATTTCAAATAGTTATTTTTCTTATATGTTTTCTTTAAGTTTCTATTAAAACCACAGAAATATTTACAGAATTATATTTTGTCAGAGTTGCCTAAATAATGAGTTTAATAACATACTCAGTAATAATATTTTATAAAGATATAGGAGATATGGGATATAAGAAGTTAAGAAAATATATTTTAGAATTTAATTAACTAATTTAATACCTGATAATATGGTATTAAAAATAAATACAATTTTTCTGTTATGATCCATAATGTTACCTATTCATCAATTATTTTGAATAAGTTGTTATTATGTAATTAGATTTATTTGTCTGAATATATACTCAATATTTTAACAATGTGCGTGTTATCATGTATATTGTACATATACGTAACATGGTATACTGTATAAGTTTGTGTAATAATCTAAACATTAATATACAATTTGTTATTAAAAATGTTAATAGATACATAATATGTTTTTAGTACGTGTAGGTACATGTTACATAGTAGTACGGTAACAGTACGAGTACATCATCCATTGTACAATGTACTCAACGTTGTTGTTGCATTTATGTCCAACCAAGACCAAATAACAATTAATTAATATATTGTTCATTGTATTTCGTATTAAAGCATTGAAAAATACATTTCACGGAAAATAAAAAATACAGCAAGTAATATCAACAATTATAACACTAAAAACCGGTACCTATTTATTATTGTGTGTACATCGCTAAAATGTATTTTTACAGTTTGTGTTCTATAGGCATTAAACACATACACCTCTGTTGCTAGTTTTTTCCCCGTGAAAGGCATTTTCTAACTATTTTTATGTAAGTACACATAATATGAATGGTCAACTAAAATACAGCTATTCGTTTACTGCTGTGAAGTTATCTTTTAATGGGCCGAGGAACAACAGACCGAACATTATGTACAATGTCCTGTATATTTTTAAACCGTTAAAAAAGAAATAAAAATAGCCGAAAATGTTTTTTGATTATATATATTTTGAAATTATAATTCATCAATGTCGTAGGACGATAGTCTTGTTCGACCAACTTCAATAACTTCTATAACTGCAATTGCATAATAATAGTTTTAAATCATACGTCTTATATATATTAAATCCTCTGGGCAATTATTATTACTATTATTATTATAACATATAGTTTTTATTTTTACTAATGATTTCGTTTATAGCTGTGCTTTGTAACATCATCTATTTTTAAGGTTATTTCATGTTTATAGTGATCTTATAATGTTACATTTTAATGAACCAGTTTCAGTAAGTCGCTTTATTACTGAAAACGGCACAATTAACCCATTTATTTTAACTTTTTCGAAAATTACATATTAAACAATTTTTTTTATTTTTTCTTTCTTCCTCTTCTTCTTTTGTTCTTAAGTTTATTGTAAAATGTAAATCAAAAGCTAAATATAAATAACACGATGTAAAATAATTAAATTTTAGTAGGTATAAAATTCACTATACATACTCATATTTAGATATGGTAACTACAAATAATGAGATGAAATTGATTATTTTCAAAATATTTTTAATTCTACTATGTTTTACTATGAATTTATTATTTTTATTCCTATCATAAGCTACTTGTACTTCATAAAAATACTAAAAATGTACAACTAGATTAATAAATATTTATTGTAATTGCAGAGAAAATATTTGAATGCTTTATCAATAGTTTTATAAGTATCAGGATAAATATTATTTATGTTTAATGTACACATTTTTACGATTATTCTAGGCTATTATAACAATACGAATTATTATAAGAATAACTGATAGTACTCGTTTATAAGAAATTATCAATTAATTGCTTAGTACTTTTATATAATAGTAATTTTTTGAAAATAAAATAATATTTTATAGGTTTATAATGTTTAATCTATATAATTATATAATTTTGGCTTATCAGTAGGTACCCAAATATATACTTACTGTAAACTAAAAAAAAAATATTTAGAAAAAATTCGCATATGGTTAAATTTTTTTAATTTTACTTGTTTTATCCTAATAAATAATCATAACCTGGCAAAAAAATAAAAATATGCAATTATTAGTATGAATTAAATTTCTTGGTCTATTTATTTATATATTTATATTTATTATGTTATATACATCATATGTGCAATATAACTTATAATTTTATATTTTTTGTGTTTGAAAACACTTAACCTTGGCAGGTTATTTGTTCTTCTTATGTTTTAATATTGTTGGTCGAATTATAAGATATAAAATATATATTATGTAGCATTATGTATATTATATTATATTATGTAGCATAGTTTATGTACTTAAACTTGCATAAATAAAATTAAATTTAGATAAGTATCTTTAATAATTTAATATTTTGCATATATTTAACCGATATCATTAAACGATGAATAAATAATGAATGGAAAAATTAATTGGTAACCAATTGATTTGGTTTTAGTTAAGAAATTGAATTTATTTAAATATTGTGATCCACTAGTACAACGGAAACCGTTGTCGAGTAATGCAATAAATAAATTGGACGGGTTCGATAATAGTAAATGGTAACCATCATTTTTCAATGTTATTTCGAGCACTTTTACTAGTTTAGCAAGTAATAAATACTTTTTTTTTATGTCTCAGTAATTTATGATTCATCATAAAATTAAACTATAAGTTTACGTGTCTTATTGCTGTACTGGAATACCTACTCGATCAGTTTTTCAAGCAAATTATTCAAATAATTATTAATAGGTATACATATTATATAAAACTTAACCCACATTTTATATTATTTTATTTTTAACCATGATGATGGTGGACTATGTTGTCCATGCAATAGAAAGCACGTAAAATGTGTGCTATATACTATGGGAACAAAATCGTTTACTTATTACATCAAGAAAATCGTGACTACTACACTCGAAAGAAATATTGTAATATTATGAAATCTAGTTCGTTAAGTTGTACCTAATGGCGGAAATATTAAATATAAGCATTGTAGTATGGTTCTCTGAAAAAATAAGACCAAAAATTATAATTATAATTAAATTGGGTTAAAAAATAATCATTAAGAACATCTAAAATATAAATATTGCTAGAAGTCATTTTTGTTTTCAATATAAAACTTACAAATCATGACTATATTTGTCTATGTCACTGAGAAAAATATAAGACACAAAAGTTATGAAGCAAATATATATATTAAAGCTATAATTGTATAGTTCCAAACAGCAGTTAAATTTTTTTTTGAAATAAGACAAAGTATTTAAAAATTAAATCGACAAAAAATAATATATATTTATAATATTTACCCAAAAAACAAATGTATATTTTTTGAGATATATTTATATGAATTAAAATGTAATAAACGCAAAAGGTATAGAAATAATTTGCAATCAATAATTTAGGTTTTATGTTGATTTTTAAATGAATCTTACTAATTTATCATAGATAATTTCAAAATTCAGAATACAATATTATTAAATAAAAAAAAAGTATAGTTAGTTTTTTTAGTAAAAACAATATTTTTTTACATTAATAATAATTTCAGTTCAAGAACACGTTTTTTAAATGATCAATTGTCTCGCTTATTTTATTGCGTACGGGTTGGTAGTATATGTTTTTATTTACTATAGTTATAAATTATAACTTAGAGCCCGGATTTCTATGCATTTGCATGTTTGTATAATTATATGCATGTTTATGGAGGTTTAAAATGTCCATGATTTATATCACACCAAATTTAAACACCAAATTTTATATTGCATATTTTGCATATTTCAAGGGTTATTGCATAATTGTTCATAAGTGCATATAACATGCATATTCAATGGGTTTTTAATAAATTAACTATTCTAATTTACAGTAAATTTTGTAATCGCCTCAAATAGAGCACGAATAGACATGTTAAGGATTAAATTTCAAAAATATTCGTTTTAAATGTTTGTATTTTTATTTTAAGTTTTCTATTAATTTTTTGAGAGTAGGTAACTAATCTAAAATATTTATTTCTATTTTAATTTATTTTTTTTGTATTCTCATTTTTACATTTTTAAGTTTCCTAAAAGTTTTAGATTGATTTAAATGATTAGAAATATAAAGTATTGGATATTATCATTTTTTTTTTGTTTTTGATAATATATTTAGAATTTAATTTGTTATAAAAAAAGCAACACATTTTATTAAGTGTAACATAATGCATATAACTGCATATTTAGCCACTTTTTATTTGCACATTTGCATCATATTTGACACTTTTTAAATGCATATAAATCCGGGCTCTATTTATAATGTTAATTTAACTATAGGGTTTAAAATTTAGAAGGTAAGACAATCATCAAGTAAAAGTTAACGTTATTAATAAATAATAATAGTATAATATTTAAACTAGTTTGTAAGAATGTAGTGATAGTAAGACTAATTTTTTATCTTGCACGAACTAGTGATGTTATATGATATTTAGAAAATGACGATGAATATTTAATTGTTTGATTATCTTTATTAACATGTTTTAAATGTATTTAATTAATGTTTTACTGGAGTTGTAATAAAATAGTTTTATTTGTTTAGCTTCCTTGAAAGTGGTATAAAATATATTCTTATTTATTAATTTTACACGCAGTTTGCAATTACAAACGTACCGACCTTAATTATTTATTAATGAAAGATAAGATTGATAAGCGTACGAAGATTTATAATTAAAAATTACTTCAATGAACAACGAACGTTTTCAATGTATCGTAGTTTAAATACTTCTTGTTTTTTAACACTTTTTCTAGTCGCGTATTATATGTGTGTATGATATAGCCGCGTACAGGCGTCGTCATACAAACAAGCTATTAAATTATGTTGTCAAAATATCTGTACCTTGCCTGTGTTTAGTTCTGACGATTTCAGCTACAAGAAAGACTATTATACATAGTAGTACCCGGTACTACAAAAAATACTTAACTAAGAAGAAAGTGGGGTAAACAGTTCGGAATCATTGTCATGAGTATGATAGTTTTCGGATGGAATAATTACGACTAGAGCTGGAAGGATATAGATAATTAGTGAAGAAATATTTGACGAATTACGTAACGAGGGAGGTGGGCTAGTAATTTATTAACCTTGTCCTAGCTGTAACTTGTTCATGAGAGGAATAAAAATACTTAAACATGGCATCTGAATCGGTCACGGGGAACGATCACAATTATTGTTATGAAGAGACTGAAGAGATACCCGCGAACACTGTATTTCCACCTAATGTCTATGAAGTTGTTAATCAGTCAAGTCAAAGCTTTCATTCAATTTTGGATTGTTGAGTTTGTAAGATATCGTATGTATAAATACGTTGTATTCATTATATTTCGTTGATTTATCTCATCAAAATAGAAGCTTTAAACTACTTTGTTATTAAGAAGACATTTGTTGTGTAGGCCAATGATTTTGCCTGGCCCCAAATAATGCTATCAACTGTTAATCA
This sequence comes from Sipha flava, assembly GCF_003268045.1. Taxonomy (NCBI): domain Eukaryota; kingdom Metazoa; phylum Arthropoda; class Insecta; order Hemiptera; family Aphididae; genus Sipha; species Sipha flava. The sequence continues at coordinate 1,020,026 of NW_020273276.1, forward strand.
TACTAAAGGATAATATTATAAGATCGAAATCAATACCCTAAGACTGGTTATATTTGATTAATTTTATGGTATAATATATTTTAAAAATTGATTTTTGAGTGCAAATGTTAAGCATACTAATAAAATATTATAAAAACAATATTTTTATGATTTACAATAGTTAATCATCCGATAAAATAAACAAAAATTAGTTAATAGTTGTAAAATTTATAGTTTTATATTTTAATATAAATATTCGTAGTAATTCATTTGTATAATTAAAAAAAAACATTGGAATTCTTACGTTTATTCCTGAGCAAAGTTATGTTGCACCTATACTATAATAATACATTTTCAAAGCGAGAGTTTATTTTTACTCTAGTATAATGCGTTCCGACAAAAAGTAAATTATTATAGGTATTTTTTAAAACTCGTGTGTTTTGTACATATATATTAAAAACTCTTTTTTTATGTAATCGTTGAAATTTAATTAGAATAAAATATATTACAGAATATAAAAAAATCATATATAGGCACATAGGTATATATGTTAAACTGAATATTATTATTTTTAAAACCTTCTGCGGTATTTGATAATTTTAAAGTTCAGTTTTCCAAAAAAATTATTTGAACAAATTTCACTTATTATAATCGTCATAAAAAAAAGAATAATTATGAATATTATAAATATTAGTGGTATTACATAATACTTATAATGGTGGTGTAAGTTAGCAGTAGTGAAGTGAGTCATCATAAAGTAAAGAAAACAATAATTTGTAGAACATGGATCGTTGACATGAGTAGCACAATACATAAATACTATGATCAAGAGGAGAGTTAAACAATAGATTAGTTAACGCAAGTGGACACTTTCACTTCAAGGATAAATATCGTGCCAGATAAAGAAATATATATTATATATTTTATAAGGTAAGGGTTTTGTGGAATTAATTATAAAACTCTATGTAGTGGGTATAAATAATTATCGTTTCAAGTATTAATATACCGTGTATATATTATATAATTTAACAAAACTGATGATTTTACTTAACAAAACCTTATTTCTGTTATTGTGTTTATTAATTAATGACTTAATCTATTAAATATTTATAAAAATTCCTATATACGAGTAGTTGATTTATTTGACATAATCTAAAATTATTTGATTACTACCTAATTTAAAATGTAATACAAATAAAACAATTGATGTCTTTTTACATAAACACAAATAACTTCACACACTTGGTAATTTTTTCACAAGAATTTGCTCATATTAAAATTTTCAAATGAGTTATCTTAATATAGATAATAATATATTTGTAAATTTTATTAAAATATAATGTACTATCTATCATTTTCCCCAGAATATTCACAGACGTCACTGTTTTTTTTCAAAGTATAATAAACCAGGCAAATACAAATTATAAATAAAAATCTAATTATCTTAGTACATGTTAATGTTTTGTAATTCATGCGTATAATTGAATTAAATAGTAATTTAAAATCTGGATTGTTATTAATATGACTACGAAAATTATGGTTGTGTAAATGAGTTAATTTATGATTTTGCTATTATTTAATGACAACAATTAATAACACATGATATATAAGTATAGTATGGAATATAATAACAGTTATTCATTAGTATTTACACATTCAGTGTATTATACCACTTACACAAGAAGGTCCGAAAAATACATTTTACAAAAATATAGTTTTAAATATGTTAAAATGTTATATTATCAATTTGTAATTCATACATTTTTTTTCTTCAAATACTTGAATTATCGAAGATTAAAAAAAAAACACATTTGTAAAACCTCGATTAGTTTTGAATAACTATATGTATAAAATACCAAATATGCATTTTTTATAAAATATATGGCATATTTGATGAATACAACTTATAAAGATTTTATGGGACATTAGTGTTTTCATTAATATGTAAAAGTTATTTTTTGATAATCTTAGATATTGATATAATTTTAAACGCCAGTTATACTTTATTCGAATTTATTATTTATTTTCACAATATATACATCTAAAGACATTTTCTGATATTTAAACTCATAATAAATCATTCAAAGACTTATAGGTACTTATACGTGACTTTCAGTGTTTACCGTTCGATAACAGTGGCATTATTATTAATGTTTTATACAAATTCGCAAACCGTAACTATCCTGAGGCATATGTTAGAAAATACTGTACATATATGTATATGAGTAATGATTGATGCAGTGGTTAATGAATTCGAAGGGTCATTTGTTTACATCTGGTCGGTAAATCGGTCAAAGTTTCACACCGATAAAATCTAGCTTACCAATTTAGAGAACAATAATACGCTTTTATATTTATATAAATAAACGGAGGCAGCTTACTTTCATTTTAATCTTTTTTTTTTTATGCTCCAAGGGTTTATCATGTATGTAATGTACTCGTATATCGAATTATAAATATTGAATAAAATAAAATATGTATCATTTATTTTAACTCATCCTATGAATGGGTTCAAATGTTAATTTATTTAGTAACTAACATTTTCATATTTACTAAAAATATAATGTATTATGTACACATTCTTAATAAGTTTTTAGATAATTAGTAAATATAGTATTTCGTAAACGTATTTATTTATATTGCATAATATATTTATATATTTATTTTATTTATATTTTTATAAAAGCATCTTACGTTAAAAATTTAGTGATGATAATTCAGTTTATTGATGTTAGTTTTCGTAATTTTTCTAGTTATACGTAACGTCTAGAGATATTAAATTTTTTTTATTCTCTTTATACCACAAAAATCTATAAATATGATTAAAATGTATAAAAAAAAATATGTCTACTTTAAAAAATAATTACTTTCAAATATATTTATAAAGGTAGCATTCTAATCAAAGTAACGTTGAAAAATAAAATGTATAACTACAAATAAAAAAAAAAAAAATCATTAGTTAGGTATATTTGAAAAAATATATAACAATATACTACTCTCTATCATACATAATACAATGTTGAAATTATTATTATTTTAAATTTATGAAAACAAATAAAAAAATAAAACTTTGGCGATCTTATTTAAATACACGTTAAATGTGTATAAATTGGTTAGCTTATGGGAACATAAAAAAAAGATTTAATCTATTTAAAGCATTCAATTATTATGTTTAAAAATAAAATAAATAATTTTATGTTTTATTATTAGAGTTACCAAGGCTACCATGGATGATACATATGCGTTTATTATTTAAATTCCAATAGTGATGATAATTGTTGATAATATTATGGCATTGGATGTGCATACTGTTGTGCATAAATAGTTCCCTCCCACCTAAAAAACAAGTATGAAATTTCGGCAGCCAAGCCTAATACTTGTTCTTGAATAAATGACACATTGTATTCAACAATTCAACGAGGATAGCATATAATACACCATGTGTTATATATTATTTCGTAAGCCATATTATGTATGTAATAATAATGAATATCAACACACATATTCGTATAATAGCTTTCAAATTATATTTTACATTCGAGTTATGTTTTAATTTATACGCTTGAAGAAATTGTAATTTGGAATATTTCGAAAGTTATGCAGTGAATATATCGATGTATATTTAGAAGTGAGGCTCAGTCGAGGAAATCAGTCAACATAGAACTTGCTTTAGTTTCCCTTTAGTTAATTAAAAAAATCAAATTTAATAATATATTTTTTCTTTGTATCATACAAATGTTATAAAAGTTATAAGCAAGCTCTGATAATTTTAACTGATAACTTTAATTGCAACTATGAATTACAGCACAACTAATAAAATATTGATCTATCCTCTTAATATATAAATCAAGAAGAAGTTAGTTGTTTAAAATTAATGTCCACCATAATAAATAATATTTAATAGTATAATATATTGAGTGAAAAAAATCGGACACTTAGTAAGTAGGTAGAGCTTATAAAATATTCGGATACCTACTAAAACATTTTAAACAAATTTATTCTTAGTCAACATTTGGTATTTTAATATTTGATACGATTGATACAATATTCAATACAATTATCTTATGAATTATATTTTGTTCCGTTTCCTTGTTAGTTATTTATTCAAACAAGGGTTAGTTAACCTTATTATAAGACCTTTACATTTTTAATTCGTATGAAAATATAAATTTACAATAAATAAACATACACATATCTTTGATCAAAACAAGATATTTCTCTAACGGCTTTAATAGATTATGCAGTCCTTTATAATAGTTTATGTTGAATATTAGATTTTGAAGTAAATTAAAGTATCTTGTAGATTACTATAAATACACCTGTATCGTTAATATTATTATAAAAACATAATAAATAACAGTTGAAAAATTACTATTTATAATAATTTAGGTTTCAAGTTGGTCGTACCACTTTTTAATTGTATAATATAAAAAGTAATTTAAAAATTATAAATTTAATAGATTTCATTATTGATTAATTATTTCTACTAGGAGAAAAACTTTAAATAGATATTTTACGAAAGAAATAAAATATTTATGAACATTTTATATTTATAAAAATGTAGTAGACCCTTTGTACTCGTATTATTAATAATTATTCTTTATTGGTTAAAAACATAATTGGGTTGGTCTGAATTTAATTTAAGAATATTTAAAAATTACTAATTTAATTAAGACAGCATGATTCATAGAATTGAAGGCTTTATAAAAATTTATGTAGATAACGTCTATTCGCGAATGATGTTGGAAAGTGTTGAAAACGAAATGATGAAATATTAAGCTGTTAGTGGTAGTTGAACGACCAAGATGAAATCCATACATCTCACCTATAATGATACTATTGATAGATAAATGTATATCTTTTAAGACTAGAAATTCAAATATTTTGGCAATATGTGATCAAATAGAAATAAAATTGAGATGCTTTAAAATTAATTTTAACGGATTTAAATACGAAATGTTTTTAATTATTTCAAATATTAATAATAAAAAATATTTAAACAATATAATATTCATCAATAAAAATTTTAATCCTAAAATATTTAAAGTTCAGTTAAATTCTAAGTCACGAAGAAATGGGCTAATTTTTTATTCTTTTGCCGATACATCTAAAAGAAAAAAATAACACAGTTTGTATTATCATTATAAAAACATAAAAATTGTAATTTATTTTAGTTGATTATATTTATTCTACATTTTAGAATAGTCTATAGTATAACTTTACATATTTGAGTTAAGGTATTTTGATCACAAAAATGTACTTTAAAAATTATGTCAAAATTAATTCATCAAATTTTGTATATCTTTTTAATATTGTACTTGATTTTGTAATATTTGTATATTAATTAAACATAGTTGAAATAAAAGAAATATTCAATCGAGTTTACCATGAGACGTTGATCTTACATTTCTAATTTCAGTATATTATGGGAATATATGTATTGATAAAACCTTATAGAATCAAATAACTAAAAAACCAAGTATATATATAATGTATTTAAATGTATGTATACTATAATATAAATTTGAATTTAATGCAGTTTGTATGGATATACAGTAAAATAGTGGAGAGTATGTATACTTTCAATATAAATTTTTAATTTATTATTGATCTTTGAACTTGAAATAAAATAAAACCAAAACATTTTTGCTTGAGTTAAGATTTAGATTATTGTCAATTGATATTTTCTAAACCACGGACCCTCGGTGAAAGATTTTTATAAATCGCGGACCCTCTTATCAATTTTCTATTCTATCTCTATATCAGTGTTATAAAAATAAAACTTATCTTTTATTTAATAAGATATAATATATACGAAAAAAATAAATAATAAATAATAATTTAACAATATTTAATAATGCATTCATGTCACGAATTGACGTGTGTTATGTATTAAGGTTGATTCGGACCCATGACATGAGTATCGCGGACCCCCAGGGGACCGCGGACCAACGATAAGAATCGCTGGGTTATACTATTTATTTTATTGTAATTTTAATTAGCCCATTGTTTTCCATTTTTTTAATAGAGGAATTATAACGAATATAATCAAGCTTTTAACTTATGTAAGTCAAATTTGCGTAATTTTATCGGCTTAACTACGAGTTTGCGAAAAAATTCAATAAATGGTATATAAATCGAGATTTCAATTCAATTTTATTAAACTTATTTTAAAAATAAAGATACTAAACTATCAAAATATCTTGTGTTACATTTTTATTCATAACATTAAACATTTTTTCTATACTTGTGTCCATATAAAAATGAAACAATAATAATTTAGCTTCAAATTTACACATTATTATTATTTTTATTTATTAATAAATAATATTTTGATTAAAAATTACGTATAGTAAATATATGAAGGAAAAAATATCAATGGAATAAAGTCTAAAATCGTTTCAGGTATAAATAAAGATTTTTTGCGAGGACTATGGTGGTGTTTTTTATGGCAATGAAAGCGTAAATTATTGATGATCATTAACTTAAAATTATAAGCAGTAAAGATAATTAAAGTTGAGGCAAGTGAGTCGGATTAAATTTCTTATTTGATTGATCTACACGTGTCTTTAAGAGATTCTCAACTTTTCAATTTGCAGAGTGATTATACTCTCTAGATCTTAGTGTTGCAGTATTATATGGATCAATTTCTGTTGTTATAATGTGTTTTAAAAATAAAATAATTACATTGTAAGAAGTTGAAAAACATAATATGTAACAAATATAGATGAATAACTACTATTTATAATTATTAATAATATTAATAATATTTATTAGTTATAATAATATATTACAAGATATTACAATATATTACAATTATTATTATTTAACACATTACTTTTAATCTAAATTCAGCTTTTTTAAATCCAAGGTAAAAATCAATTAAGTGAAAAAAATTTAATTTTAAAATAAAATTTTTGCCCAAATTTTTAACTAAAAAGTCAGTATTATAAAAAAATGTTTAATGTTAACAAAAAATCAAAAAAAATCATTAACAGTTTTTTTTTTGTATCCCCCTTTATTCGCTCAAGAGTAAATACCTTAATAAATTTCATTACTTCATTTTAACAAGATAATAATGATTTAAATATACAAGTTTGTGAAAAAGTAGACAATGGACAGCATGCAAAGTTGACTGAGTATTGTAACCGTGAAAATTCATCTTTGTTCAAATTATACTACAATGGATCAACCATTATTAATTTTCTCAATATTTGGAAGAGGACCAAATTCAATAAATAAATTTATTGTTGAAATTATATTACATGCCACAGATAAATAAAAATAGTTAGTCCGAATAAGTTTTTAGGTACTTCTGTAATATGTTATTAATTACGATGTCGACATAGGTATTTGGTGTGTAATATAACTTCCTTATTATTTGAAAAATACACATATAAGCTATATTGTTTTATTTTATTGAATGTACTAATACATTAATAAGTCTTTTATAGAATTTCGTATTTTTGTAATATGTAAAATATAATAAAGATGTTGCTAAATAAATAGTATAATAAAAACTGTGTGTTATCGATGTAGATAATATGGAAATAATAATTAAATATTTTGTCTATAAGTTATATTCAAAATCCGCAAGTATATCAGAGAGAGTACAATCCTAATTATAACTTTTTTTAAATTTGTTAGCTAAAATGTAAAAATGTGCTCTTTAGTTGGAAATGTTTCGAATATTTCAATCTCAAGTCGTTTATAATTAAAATGTATAAATTGTGAAATTGTAAATTCCAGTTCATGTGTATTTTTTATTACATTTAATTTGAAAATAAGTTATGTAATTGAATATAAACATATACTATTTTTAGTCCCTAGTTTATATACTTATTATTAAAGTTCAATTGCAAAGCAAAAACTTCAATGAAAAATAAATAAGATTTACAAGATACAACAAAGGTAAGATATATGGTAAATATACAAATTAATTAAATCAAAGTATTGTAAACTATTAACAAATTAATTTAAAAGAGATACAAAGTTGTCATTGTTATAAGTTATAGATACAAAATACATATGACTAACTTTCATACAGTACATCATTAATTTTAGTAAAAGGCACTAAAAAATAATTCATGTTTTATTGATCAAAAACGTGGACAGTAAAAAAACTTTTCAATTGCTATACTTTAAAAATTATATAATATTAATGTACACAATATTTAAGACATACATACATTTTATTATTTAGACTAACAAATTATTATTATTTAAAATTTTTTTTTAATGAATGGTATTATTGGTTTTTAAAAATAATTGAAACATTCGAAATGATTTATGAAATAAAGTTATTGTGATTTTAAAATTAAATTTTTTATTTATGATATATTTATACAGTTTTAAAATTATTGTTATTTGATTATTATTATGATAATATATTTTAGTATAGAATTTAATTATGTTATATCCATTTAAAATATACGTTTAGTTAATTTATGAAGAATGTTTCAAGGGGTTAGTTACCCAAAACAATTATTTCAATAAGAGTTATTGAGTGAAGGTTACTTATCAATATAATAAGTAAACAGTAACTTAATATACTAAAAGGGAATATTCTTGTACTATTAGTAGAAAATAACTTTTAATTAAATTTATTATTGAATAATACATAATTTATTTTGTGTAAAAGAAAATATAAACAAGATATATTTTCTATTTATTACGTTAAATAATGTTCATTTTTTGTATGCAGTGTGAAATAATTAAAGTACACTCTTTATTAGAGTTGAATATAATATGTATATATATAATACTTTATAATATTTGGAAAGAAAAATGTTGTACTATACGTTTACGTAATAATCGGTTTAAGAGAATATTTCCGCAAACAAGCAACCTCATTCTCTATAGAAGTACCTGGTTGTGCCTGTATTTTGTCTATTTCTTGAAGAAAACAAAATAAGATGCTTATTTATACGGATTTAGATTCCACTTGAGATGTTTATCTCAAGTTGAGAGACAAATACGAGTGCAATTATTATTAAATAATAACTAATCTGGGACGTGAAACAGTGAACGAGTCACGAGAAAAGTTAGCTTCTTTACAAATATGAATTCGTGTATCGCACAAAATATAAATTGAGTACAAGATGGTTTGTATCGTGACTTATCTAAATAGTACCATGATTAATTTTTTTGAGTGTTATGCACACTTTTAAAATATAACCCATTGTATTTGAATACTTTTGAAAATGGGTCTTCGATAATAGAAAAAAAAAAAAAAAACAATAAGACGAAATGAACAGATGATTGCAAACAAATAACAATGGTAGTACATGTGAAGAGAGATTAAAATGGACACTTGACTTGTTCTCGATAGTTTGATAATAATAAGAGACTCATATTATTCTCATAATATGAGGATAATGTTAAATCTGTTGAATTCATACGTAATAATGTATAATGCGGCGAAAACTGACGGATTAGTAAGATATAAATAATCTTGTAAAGTGAGTAAAAATCAAAATTTTATATTATTTATTGTTTTTACCTTAAAAAGTTAAAATAAATTTTGTTTTATATGATTTACGAAATTAATAGATATTGTGATGACAACTTGTTTTTTTACATTATTATCATTGCGTAAACTTGGATATCAAATACATTATATTATTATACAGTTGCTGCCATCACAATGCTTTTGAGATTTCAGCATTCAAGGTACGGATTTTCAACTAAATAACATAATATACGTTTACTTATATGTTTATAGATGTGACGAGCGTCAAGGAAAAACGCAGAAACATGGATGATTTAAGCCACTGATAACGTACATGTTATGGTCATTTAGTTCATCAACAAGATCGAGGTCGAATTTTTTTATTTAACACGTTAATTAGTAATATTCATTACCTTAAAAATAATTCAAATAATTATTTCTCATGGATCATCAGGAAGAACTAACAAAATTTGAAAATATTTCATGTTAATTTAAATTGTATGAGATTATGAACTAATATTTAATTTCAGAAAACAATGTTCAAGAAAAATGAGAAGTGGTAAGTAAATACAGAAAAATATAGATACTAAAGTACAAGAGTTTTGAGATAGGCATAACATGCAATATAAAAAAAAAAAAAACAAAATTATACTGTACATTTTTTTTTCTTAGCCAAGAATTAGCTCAAAATGTGAATCGATAACTATGTACAATGGTTATTATATATTATATAGTCAGTATCTATAGAATAGATAATTTTTAATAAAAAATGCATGTTTATAAACTTGTCCAGGTGAGTATTTAAAACTATCATGTATCTATTTTTCCGAAAGAAATTTAACGATCATTGGTTTTAATTAAAGTGATTTGTGCCAGTAACTTAGACTCATTTTAAATAATGTACCGTATGACAATAGAAATATTCGTGTATTTTAATTGATTATGTACCATTGAAATAATTAATTATACCATTGAAATACTTCGTGATCGTCAGTCTATATACAGATATGTAATAATAAGTAGATTATCATCTAAAGATTATTTACGTATTATGTATTGAGAAACATTATTTCAGATAAACATGTTCATTCAAATTCATGCATGAAATTGTTAAAATAATCTTATTATATAATTTATTGACGATTATATGAAAGTCGTCCATCGTAATTTATCAAAAATAATATACAAGTATAAGAATATAGGACCCGTTGATAAAAGTGTATTTTAAAATATATTACTTATTTAATATTTTAACAATATAAATTACTAGTCAAAAAATTGTATAGCTAAAATATATTAAAAGAGTTAACCATAACGTACAAAATGATATAATGAGCAACATTATTTAAATTATATACGCTTAAAATGAATAAATATTTATCAAAATGATATCTTAGTATATTATTTTGGAAATAACCATGTGTGTATAATAATTTAGTTTAAAAAATTATATTTTATTTTAAAATTGTAGAAATATTTTTTAATGTATTTTCAAACAAGTTTTAAAAATTATTACTTAGTTATTTTATATTCATAAATAATATATGGACATTTTATGCTAAATCAGCATAATGTTCGATTAAGGAAATATGTAAAAAAATTGTTTGTATAAATAATTTGATTCAAATGAACTAATATAACTCGAATTTAGCTGAGAGACAAGTTGTTAAGTTGTGAAATAAAAATATTCTGTCTTATTTTGACGAGATGACATACTTATTGTTATATACAATTATATTAAATGTACCTACAGGCTAACTACAGGCTATATAGTTTTTAAAAAATAATATGATGATATATGTATATCTGCCAAGTTATATTTCCTTGTCAGTTACACATACAACATATAATCAATATATACATTTTAATTAAAAAAAGTGTTATTATCATTGTTATTATATATTGTAAGTACATACAAGTCTATTTTAATAGAATAATTACAATAATAATAAAATAAAAAAATCATATTAAAATACATAGTAATTAAATGTATGGAATATTCTATTGAAACATTATAAGAGTGTTTGGCTATAAGATTAGTGATAGAAAAGTAATTTTAGTTTAATTTAAATTATGTCTTATTTATTTTCTTTAAAAACATCTTATTGCTTTTTTATCACATATAACAAAAACAATAAACGGTGATGAAAACTAATTGAAAAATACTTTGAATTTAACAATTAACAATTATTTATTTTACATAGGCGAATAATACTGTATTGTACAATGAATGTTAGAATACTAAGAACATTTTTATTTATTAAGGTTTTGTTTTTTACAATATCAAAGAATAAATCAAAGTAAAACACACAATTAAAAATATTCGTAATTATTAAAATATATACAAAAATTCTTTATATTCTTGATGAACCTTCTCAATACGGTTAATTTAAATTTTATTTATTCAGGTATATTAACAAGAGATATATAAAAAAAATAAATATATTGTTTATATATATATATATAAGAAGCATTGTTATTACAAATAAGTGAATAAATATTTTAAATAATGTTAAACTCGTTTTTTTTTATGAAAATAGGCACTTTTAGTGCTAATATATTTTTGCTTTTTTTTGAAAAATTGTTCTTGAGCATTTGAGCTCTAAGGACTTAAAATCTTGAGTCTCTAGCCCTGGCGTTGTAAGTAAGTCACTTGAGGTGCTACCAATATAATAATTAAAATAGATATCGCGTAAGAACTGATAGACAATTTCAATTCGAAGCTTTGCAAATCCCAGTGATTATCAATATATGCAGCGCACGGGCGAGCAGTATATAATCATTATTGATTTCGAACATTTCGACCAGTTGGCGAGCTACAGTTTTCAGTATTTTCACGTGATCGAAATATACTCGAAAACAAAATACTTAGCTTAAAATATACATTGAGAGTTATGAAGTTAACGAAGAAAAAGTGAGAACAAAATTTTTTCGGGGTAGGTAGGTGTTTTTTTTTTTATTTTTATCGCACCCCGGTAAGATGTAAATTTTCAAAAACGTCCACCCAACAATGAGATGGTTTGAAAAAAAAAAAAAAAAAATGTTTACTATAGAACAACAAAAAAATCCGATCAGCTCGGCGGACACACTTACTCAGTCAAGTCTCGCGTGTTCGGATGCGTTTGTGTGCGTGTGCGCGCGCGCGCGCGCGTTTGCGCGTGTAAAGGAAAACGACCGCGACGGCGGGCAACGTTCGGAGATCGTACGCGTGGGACCGGCCGAGGAGCTATTGTCCAGACGTGATATTGTAACGGACTGCGGCGAATCGGACTCGGCACCGGCGACGTGGTCGCGTGTGGGCACGTGTGTGTGTGTATGTGTGTGTGTTCGTGTGCGTGAGTGTGTGCGCGCTCGTGTCCGACACACGTGCAACAGGTACGGTGCACCACACGCCGTACGTTTGTCGTAATTTCGGCAGGCCGTGTGATAACGTCTTGTGGTGGAGCCCGATCGCGCGTTATCTGTTGTTTTTTATTAATTCAGTCGAGTCTCGATAACTCGAAAAACTCGACAACTCGAATTTTTGGTTTTTTCGTCCCTAGGAAATCCCTACACACTCGATGCAATATTTGTCGTGATGAGTCAAAATAGTTGAGCTTAGACAGCTCGAAGTAATTTCTTACATTTTATCATTAGAACAATCCGTTAGTTGTCGCTTCAATAGAAGCGAAAGCATCACTCGATAATGTAAGAGTGTTCATTGAAAAAACCGAAGGTGCGCAGATAAAATACTTTTCAAGTTCTAGGGGGGAAATTGAAAACTTTGTTTTAAAACGACCCGAACGTCAAACACTTATTTCAAGTTATTTTTCTAAACTTTCAGAATCATACATATATTGTATTTTAAAATGTAATCTTTTAAAACATTTTTACTTAATAAATACATAGGTACATATGAAATTAGTTTAAAATTAATTTTTTTAATCGCTATTGTAGTTAATAATTATACACATAGGTACATAATAATATTTTTAATAAAAGAAAATTAAATAAATAAAAAATAATATCTAACTCAAATATTTTCGTATTTTTAAAAAAATTCGAGTTATGTAACTCGAAAAATACATAAGTCGAATTAATTTTTTACTCCCTTGACATTCGAGTTATCGAGAATCGATTGTTTTTTTATTATTTCGGGTGGGGGATCGATAGGATGGGGTACCTACTTGGAACAGTATCTAATCAGACACATATTACAATATCTTCACTTGCGAATTTACGTGCCACGGTTGTGTCCGTGTGTCGCCGGTGTATCCGTTAACAGCTCGTATAACGTTATCGTGTAAGACGCAATGGTGTTATTCGCGTCGGTACATGATATTATCTGCGCGTCTTCTCATTGTTTTTTCTACGAAAGTTTTCAAGCGATCTATGAGTTTTTCAGCCTGTTGCATTTGATTAAAAATTATGTATCGTAAAAAAACCTACGAATACACACAGACAATGTTCTTCTCGGCGAGTTTAACAATATGTCGGTTTAATCTGATAAATAAATAATGCATGTTCTTCCGAAGGCAGATATTTCGTCGTTGCGCTGTACGTTTGTAATATGTGCAGCACAAGCGAGCGTTGCTTTCCGTTGATGTAAAACCGGAGATGAAAAAATTATGGTGTGGGATAAGGTACCTGTACCCCCTTCCCGATATCGCATAATCGAGTACGTGGAAGATCCCGCGCAACTTGTGCCCGTCGCATCTATGGACTCGCCGCCACGTGCGTGTAACCTTTTTACCGCTTCCTACCATTTACGGGTATGGTAATAATAACGTGTACGCACCGCAGCGGAAATGCACAATTACCGTGTACACAGTTGTCAGCACTACTACTGTACCGTATGCATGTCGGTATCGTAGACAAAATTTTTGAAGGAGGGAACGATAACTACCAAAGGTGAAATAAAAAAACATTGATCATAGGCATGTGAACTAGCCACGGAAGTAGCTCAAACAAGTACCGACAATTGTTCGTACATATTATTTACTTTTACATTGCGAATCACTTTAAATAAATGTTAAATGATTCGCAATAAATCGTAAAAGTATTCGAATAAAAATGTTTCGATTCAAATATACATGGTACCTAGCTATGCGTACGATATTATAATGGGTAAGTAATAAGAAATGCCAGAAATGTTTCCATTTGTTCCACGAATAGATGTTAAGGTACTAGTTCGAAAAACAATAATTAATTACGGTTATACGAATATAATGCGTAATAATGTTATCCTTATGCTTATCGAATGAGTACGCTGAAAATATAATTGGAACTTACCTTATATTCATTCGATATTATTTAATTCAATTAAATTTAATTAGTTTTAATTTAAATTTTGATGTACGCGTAAAATAATCTTTTATGCAGTATTAAGTACTTCTATTTTAATAATTCGACGTTTTTGCATATGTATTCATACGCGTGTAGAGAAAAATATTTTTGTTGTGATGTACTTTAATTTTTTTGCGATAAAAATAAAACTCCTTTGCTTATTTTACATCACTAAAGTTTACGCTTGAGTAAATTATCATTTCTTTTTTTCCAAGTATAACAGACCATTTTAGTATATATGCATGTGGATACGCATATAATGGTTATATACAAAGAATACATTATTAATGTGTATAAGTACAAAGCTCGATATTTTACACTTACCAATATAAAAAATACTGATGCACAAAATATATACAAGTTGTGTTTTGCACTTGCTCTAATAAAATGTTCAATTATTAAACAAAAAAAGGTTAAATATCGAATAAGAAAAATGTTGATATTAAATAATACTACACATAAAAATATGTCAAAATATTTAATATAGGCTCTACACATATTGATCAAACAACCATAAAACCATATATCCATATATATCCATTTGTTTCAACATTTTTGAGTACACGGTTTCTTGAAAATTTTTTTGCAAAAGTCGAAATTTTAAAACCACAGAAAGTTGTCTACTTTTTTTCAAAAAGACAAACGCTTGTATGCCAGTGATGAAAATCAACGAAACGTGATTTTTACTTTGTACAAAATCATTGTTTACTTTGTGTAGAATTTCTTATTGCTAGTAAATTGTAGTCCAACACTTGTACGCGAGTAATATATTCTGTAGTACTGTGTACGTAACAAGTATATTATGTAACGTAATGGTAATGTAAACCCATTACGATCGGTATGAAAAGGAAAAAAAATAATAATAAAAATAAAACATAACTACGTGTCCGACAAATTATTATCGCCGCCATGCGTCGTCGTTCCCCGTCGATCGGGCAACGTTGCGCATTTTAAAACGATAAAATCACCGCCATTGCCGAAGGAGACAGGCATAGATCGTCGTCGTCATCGTCCGATTTGGTATTCGAACTCGCACGCGTTTCGTTATTATTATTATTATTTTTATAAATTAATAGTACGCCGCTAAAATTCTAGTAGTTTATTCCACTGCAGACAACATTACCGTAGATGTTGTCGTACAGAACGTGTGTAATACTTGTACCGGTACGAGCTACGTCCCGTCGTCGATGGGCATAGTTGTACACACACACACACACACACACACACACAAGTATTATATTGAAGTTAACATAGTGACGAGAGTGTGTGTATAATATCACAACTATTATTACTACTACTATTTTATTATTGTTGCTATTATGGTGTGTTTACGATGAAGTTTCAAAACAATTTATTTATTTTTAAGCAACAATCGTTGATGAGCATACAGACCGGTGTATTCGATTTATACGCGCACACAAGTGGTACGCAATACTACTACGTTATTACATATTATATTTTGCACTACGCTAAATACGATGGAAAAACGTTGACGCGTGCTCGGACTCTCGCGGTTTCGTGCACTCGTAATACGTATATCAGTACATTACTAAATCACTTTTATTCCATCATAATTTACGCGTTTCTCGAACATAATGTCGGCCGATTCAATTCTATCTGATCGCGAACGACTTTGCACAGCATATATTATAATGTATTATTATCAGTGGCCGGAGGGTTAATGGGTCACAACCCCCCCCCCCCTGAAATATCACTCTTATTATGCGAAGTATACAATGATTTTAAGACATTTGTATAATGTAATATGTAGTCATCATTAAACAATTTTTACAGTGTAAGTGAACTAAATAATAACATATTTCATTTTAACTTATGTTTAATCGACTTATTAAATATTAAAAAGTTGATATTTAGTAGGAGAAAATTGAAAATTGGAAACCCTCCAAAATATTTTTCTGACTACGTCACTGATATATAGTCACTGTCATAATGCAACCATGAATAGCTGGCTAAATAAAGAATTGATTATTATAGCTCAAGGTGCTGTTTCTAAAGAGCAGCCAAAATTATGAGTTATTATGTTAAAATTGATAATTCTGAAATCGTAATAAAATAAGAGTAGCATATTACAAAACTAAATTATTATATATGTATAATACATATAATACATTGTTTTATTCTATCAGTTGAACGAAATAATTTATACGGTGGTGACACAAAACTTCCTCTTCATGTCCTCATTTTTCTGATCACATTAAATAAGGAGCTTTTAAAATGTTTTACTTGTATTGTATTGTTTTACGTTATTTTACTTTAGTTTCAGCCCTGAGTTTTTGCAGAAAATTATACCGGGAGAATTCATTAATGCATATTAATATTGTATCAATTATATTAATAATAATAATAATAATAATAATAATAACAATTATAATCTGAATGCGGATTTAACCATAGACCTTAAAGGTATAAGGTCTATGAATTTAACACACAATAAATTGGATCCAAGAACTTCCAAACATTATTATCTGATCGCAAAATTCATTATACATGGTACATGTTAGGGAGATAAATTTTTGCTTTTTTTTTTCTAATTTATTTTTAACAACTGTAATTTTTCAAATATTTTTTTTGAGATTTGCATCGAGAAAAAGGTAAGGATTCGAATTATTTGATGTATTGGATAACATTAAATCTTTAAAATTAAATTTGTAGTTTAAAAATAAAACTAAAAACACATAATTATTTGTAATTTAAAACAAACTTATGAAAAACATTTTTTTTTTTTTTTTATATATATAACATGATGCTTTTGATTTATATACTTGTATCATACTTATATTATTTATTTTATTTTTATTTTTAGTGTAATTAAATTCGAATTTTAATAATGATTATATGTAGTTTAAAATATCTAATACAGTTGTTATGTTATCACTTGTAGAGGTAAGACTACTAATGTACCATTTTGACCATATATTGATGTTTTGTAACTATTCTTTTGTTCATAAAAATCTTTATAAATACGTAAAAATTCGAGTTCAATAAGTTATTACCGCAGCTATAACTTTTAAAATAATATAAAAAAGTATCGCTAAATATGTCCCAACATCGTTGTTTACAGGGTAGCAGCGTTTAAGTTTTAACTCACTAATCGCATTATACAAATTGGTGAAATTTTTAATGATAGTAAGTCTGCACGTATGTACCTAAATTTGTTTTTAATTCAAGATCCAAGGACAAAAATGTACCTATATAGTTATTATAATATTGTCTTATTATTATTAGTTATATTAATACTATTATATATTATTATTATTATATATGTATACTCGTATTTTTATCATTCAGCAATCAGCATTTTTCCAAGGGAATTCATAAATGTCTATTATAAATTTCTCTCCATTTAGAACAAAGTAAATGTTAAAATGATTATAAGTGTTATCCGATGTAGCTTCATAAATAAAATATATTCTGTTCTTGTAAGATTTGTATGATTGAAGCTCACAAGGATTAAAATGTATTGAACAAAATATAAAATAAAGTCTACTGAATGTTCTTTTGAACAGAAGCAATCCTGTAGTAAGAACCTTTATTGATACAAAAAAGTGGTGAAACTCTTAGGTTAGTTAAGATACAAGGATGTGTGAATGTTATTGCTGTATTGATCTTTTAAACTTAAAACCACTGTACTATTGCTCTCGAAAAAATGATTCTGAGTGAAAAAGATCGGGTGGATTAGTTTGTATTTCTATGGATGATTGATGTATTAGTTGGTCCAAATTCCTTTATAAGGTTAGTAGGTTGAACTTTTAAAGTTCTAACTTTGACAAAAAAAATAATTTTTTAATATTTCTTGTGCCTATAAAAAGCAAAAATTTCACTAAAATATTTCGAAACTATGAAATATGTAAATATACAAAATATATGAAAACATATATATTTATATTTGTTTATTCATACGTATAATATAAAAAGTATATTAATAATATATATTATATTATACATTTATACGTATATAAAAAAATATTTATATCATCTATAATTATTTGTGTTAATATAGGAAAAAATTTTTTGATATATTTTTAGATATTACTAATAAATTTATCATGCATATTTACATGTCTTATACGAATACTTTATGTACATGTTCACATATGGTTGACATGTTTTCAATTTTATTTTTTTACTGAGTTATTTGTAAATAAAGTTAATTTACTAATATAATGTTAGGTAAGTTTTCACGTCAATGAGACTTATGGCGCAGTTGTTTTGTAGTACAACTAGTCTAGTTTTAGACCTTAATATAGTTTAGAAACTAAGATCCATGGATTTCACAGAAATCATAAAATAACGGTATACAGCACATACTTTTCGCATTAGTAGTGATCAATACTATTAAAACTAACTATAAAAGATGATAATGATCAAACAGATAATCGGACCACAGATTATACCTACTTAATATACGTATTATAACTAAATATAACTTTAACACTATTCCATGGTTTAGAGTAGGGGTCGGCAACCTTTTGAACCACGTGGGCCATATTTATTTTTCAAATGTTTATCAAGGGCAATATTAAAAAAAAATTTTTACATATGATATATACCAATAATTGTATTGCTATTATATTTGATTATTTTACATAGAAATATGAGTGTGAAAAATACGAATGTTACTGGAAAAAACTGCTTTTAAGAAAAAATTAAATTTTTTTGGCAAATTAAATATAATGGCTTACCTTTGTTTTCGACGAAAAAGTATAAATCAACCCAAGAATTATTAAAAAAACGATGTTCATCACAAATTTTTCTTTTTTTAGTCCTCATAATGTTTGGATTTACTTGTAAAATGAAACTATTAAAAACGCACAGTCACATGTACGGGCGTAATCACGGTGTAATACTAATTGCTACAAACGCAAAGTAACTATGACCATAGATATAATTAGATAACATATAATAATATATAATAACATTAGACACATATGTATTAAATACATAGATTAAATATATTTAAAATTTTAATTTTTAAATATACATAGGTATATTTAATTTATCCCATGATTGAGTGTGCAGCCATAATTATCTTCGACTCCGATTAGATAATAATAACAGTTTTATAGATTAAACTGACTTTACAACTTTATAGAATAAATATCAACTATCAACGATTAGATAAAATTTTATTTATAAAGAAAAAATAATTGAATAGTATTGAAAATTGTATGAATAATTTTATTGAGCAAAAATAAAATACAAAAATTAACCACCTTTGTGTAGGCCATAAAAAATTGCTTCGCGGGCCACATGTGGCCCGCGGGCCGCAGGTTGCCGACCGCTGGTTTAGAGGATATACCTATTTTAAGGTTAATAGTAATACAAATTTTATATTATGTGGTAGTACGTTATTAGACGTTCGTTATACTTTTATCGGGCTATTGATATAATACATAAACTTCAAAGTACAATATTTTCCTTAAACCACCTGGAATTAATTGTTCTCTCTTGCGTCACATCATGGTTTTGGGTTTTGTGCAAATTTGCCGTTTAAAACTTTTAACGGAATAATGTGGGAAAACGTAAAAGCTTATTATTATTTTGATGAAGTAATTACTAATTTCACTGACAAAATAATATAATTATCATATAAGTTATCCTAATATAACAGTTTCATTTTTTTATTTTATCTAGGGAGTATTTAATTTAGATTCTTAGCCTTAGTGAAATTTTGATTTTTTAGATGAACGTTAAATGATGAATGATGTATTAATTTAAATAGAACATTTCAAAAAACTTGAATAAACAACGCGAACATTTTAGAATTAATATTTATTCTTTAAAAAGTATTTTTATTTTTAACAAACATTGATTTGTTATTCGTACAACGATTTCCCAAGAAATTTAAAATTTTTATCATTACCATATTATACATGCAATATGATTTTTATTTTATTTTAACCTTATTTTTTCTAAATTATTGATTGCCCTCAATATAAGTTTAGATGTTAAAAATTATAAAAAGAAATTGTATACAAGTTCAATTACATTGTAATTAAATTAAATTTGAATACTTAATTATTGAAGTTGTATACAAGAAAAATAAATATATTGGTTATTTCTATTTGGTAATTTTTGAATTTTTAGGATGATGTATATTATATACTTATTTTGTTTGAATTATAAGAAAATGCAAAGTTTGAAATTGGTTGTCAATCAAATTAAAATTATACTGGCTATTTTTAGTAGATATAAACGCATACAATCACAATAAATTTATATTTTTAGTAAAGTTAACTTAACAGAATTACGTATATATGCTAAAAATGCTTCAACTAAAAAAAAGTTAACAATTTACTCAAAGTATTAATTGTTCCATTATATTTACTCTTTTTTGGTTGTATGTTAGTTAACAAAATAATAAAAAACTAAATTAAAATAAAAAATTATTAAACGGTTTATACTCATAAATTAATATATAAATGAATAAATAGTTTTTATGTAGGTACATAGAAATAAATAAATATTTTAAAATACAGCATTAATATTTCTCTTTATTTATTTAAAATATTTTTCAAATTATATTTATAATAATGTAAACAATATTATGAAAATTAAATAGAAAAAAATTATGCATCTGATTTCTTGCTCATATATTTTTTTTTCAATTTTAAATAAAAACAAATATTTTAAATTTATAGTTGTGATAATTATTATATATTTATATTGAAAACATGTAGCATATTCTTTTTTATGTACTAACAATATGTATTCAAGTTACTTTTTATCTATCTCAAAGTCAGCATATTTTTACAAACATCATTCAATATAATTAATTATGGACTTGCCTTGTTTTGCTCCTATATTTTTCCTCTTTTAAATAAAACATAAATTAGTTAGTTTATATTGGTTAAATGTATAAACTAAATCAATAATGCAAAAAGTATATATGTTTGGACATATCAGTTTCTTAGACTGAAATTTAAACCAGGTAATTCCATTTTGCTAATATTACTAATATCTAATCTATACTAGTATCTAATAATTAGACTACCCCTTTTTTACACCGAAATAAATTTAAACACTATATTTTCCTTATTCAAATCCTATAGAAAAAATGATTTTTTCAAAAATGTGAAATAACCGAATTGTTGTTCTGAACACATTAAATTAGAATGGTCTCGATGTTTTATTTGAAACATATTAATGAACGTCAAATAGCTTTTGTTTTGAGAATACTATATTATTTTAGAAAATAAGACAATTATATTTTTATAAAAAATAAATAAGTTATAAATAATTGAATATATTGTTTTAGACTATATATGATTATAGTAGTCATATAATACAACACATTTTTGTAATTAAAATACAAGAAAACAAGTAATTTATATTAATTTTTTTTGGTACAAAGTTTTTATCAGTAGTGTATTGTATTATTTTATATATAGACAATAATAAGAACTTTTTTATTTTTGAAATATTGCTTATGTATTATTAAAAGAATAAAAGTCATGTTTGATAATTTTGTGTGTACGTAATATTAAATGTAAATGTTGTATATATTTATATATATATTATTCATTTTCAGTTAATTACCTATTCATTTTATTTTATACCCGAATATGAATATTTTATAAACATTTAAATATATAAAATCAAATATCAAACCAACAATTACTTAAAATATATAAATTTAATAAGTTTTAGATTAATCCAGATTAGAGAAATTGCAGTAATGAGTAGGAAATACTATGTTAAATATTAGTTTACCATTCTGTTCATTCAAAATATACATGTACTAAATCATAAAATACAAGTTTGATATTTATACAACGAAGTATTAAAAAATATTTCTTTCAGATTTTAGTGAAATTAAAAGTACTTAAATATATATAATAAAATAATAATTTAATTTAATTATTTTATAAAATATTTGTGCAGGTATGACTTGAAACTACAACCAATTGATTATATATTCTGCGTATTCTGGAAGAATATAATATTTTTTGAAATGCATAATATTGTTTCTCATTAAGACTATAATTTTCAAGCATTGGCATTTTATTAATTTCATGTTACGGTATTTATACATTTAATTAGCTTTAAAATATTTTTGAAATTGATTTATGTTTTTTTTATATATATTCAATGGCAAACTATCTTTGAGTTTAAGTATTTTACAACTTAAGTATTTTTATTTTAGAGTGATTTAAGTTGTGTTAATTTTTATTAAGTATTGAAAATTAAAAATGTATATAAAAAAAATATCATTATAAAAATATTAGTAGTCTCACTCGAATTCCAATTGAAATTGTATCTATATGCTTTGAACACTTATTGACTAGTTTTTTTTTTCGTATAGAAAAGTCAACTTAAAAAAGGAAAGGAAACATGCTTTTAAATATTCAGGTATTTACCAAGATATTGAATAAAAAATCTTTTTCAAAATTAAATTTTTTAGAAAAAAAATATTAGTTATATTATAAATTTAGCAATTATTTTCAAGCCATTTATGTGTGGATTTTGGGTCGTGATATCGGCCATCATTTAAAGTTGTTTGTATAAATGAAAAAATAAAATCTGGTTACTTTTTTTTCTTTAAAATATTTTTAAACAATTAATATTTTCTTATAATTCTATGTTAACTGTAAATAGCTTTAGTTGTCTTCTTATAATTTTGATAACCTCTTTTTTTTTTTTTTAAAACAATTATGTGTAATATATATAGTATATTTGTGTAAGACAGTTATTCGTTGATAACACAAAACAACGTATCAAGATAATGTCATTAAAATTTAGATTTTATTATGTTACCCAGTGTATTTATTATGAACAATTACTTTTTTTTTTTTAATTTTTTTTCTTGACCCGCTGTATAGAGTTGTATCGAGACTGTACTCATGTATTATAGAAAACTCTATAAAAGAGATTATTGCATATTAACAGAATATTAATGTCAATGAAGTTTCATTGCATAAAAATACAATAAATGAGTATATAATATATAATTTTTGTTGAACAATGATAAATAAGTAATTTAGTGAACAGTGAATTATATGGTAAATCGAGTGAAATTAATGAATGTATTTCAAGTGATTACACTATATATACTTCAGAAATGTTATTCGTTATTTATTCTTCAGATGTAATTTTAATGGAAAAAATGAAAAGCACATTTTATTAAAAAAATAAAAAGTACATTGTTTATAGTTAAGTTTTAATTAAGTTACTACTTAAGTTTTAATTACTAACTAAATATTCGATAAAACATTTTTGAATTAAAAATTAAGATATTAGACATTTTCCACAATTTTATGTTTTAAGTATTGTTAATAATTGTTAAAGTTTATTAAGTTCCTTGCTAAGTTCCACATGATAATTGCTAGATGTGATCATCAATGCATTATAATTTCAATTATTTTATTATAGAATTGTATAAGTTTATAGTATGTGTATGAAGAGTGAAACGAAGAGAGCAATGAAAAATAATAAAATATTCAAAAAATTCAGCTAGTGATGTATTAGATACTTATCTTACTTCTTTGAATGATAACTTATTATAAATTAAAATATTAATGTGACAATTATTAATACATTAAAAATTAATACCTAAAACTTAGCTTACCGATATTATTACCTAAATAATAATTTTTTGTATTTGTTTTTTCAGAGTTTTAGACATTTAAAAGACTATTTTTTTAGTGTATACTTTTTTATTAACATTTTTACAACACTTTTCAAACTAGAGCATACCAACATTGGGTAACTATACTAACAATTGTAAATTCTGTGAAAACTATGGCACGATAGATTACTGCATTCAAAATTTATAAATTATTAAGATAGTTCGACTTAAACAGCATTCTCTCCATAAATAATAAACACTATCTAGGTACCAAGTAAATGTTACAGCATTACATCATATCTACCAAAACATTTTGGCCAAATCATGCTAAGTAATTTTGATTTCACTATTTAGGCTATTAAAATGTAATAATCATCTTCTAATTATATCCTAATTATATATAATTCTATTAATATACACTTAAGTTTCAATATAAAGTATGGATTTATTATTTTGTAAATTTTTATAATCTTAATAAACCTTTATAAATGTAATATTAAAATATGTTTGAAATCAAAAACAACGTTAAATCCTATATTTTTTTTTACGATTGATAACATTTCAAAATTTTATTGAACATTTATGTTATTGCATTTTCATAAATATTGCATATTACTGTAAATAATCAGATTTAGAATTTTGATTTGATAAGAACAAGCCTGGTTAATTTTGGATAGAAGATAAGGTTACTAACCTAACACCTTAGTTTTTGAAAGTCAGTTTAATGGCATTTGAGAAAGGATTTAATGTTTTACTTTCGAAATTATATATTTTTAAGTATAAGTAGTAACTTTCATGAACTAGGGGTTTGATGAAAGGTATTCCATATACCTGTTTACATTGGCACAACTAAGTCTAAAATATTAGGGGAGCTAAAGCCCCACAGATAAATTTAGTCAATACAATCCATAGGAAACTCCGCCCTCCATCCCCCCAATAGCTCCATCTTCCACAAAATAATTACCTCAAATAAAAAAAAGCACCATATTATATCATTGATAATTGCAAAGACAGCATCAATGTCTATGGTATTGGTTAAACTTTTTTTTTTTGCTTAATAATATTAAATTTGAAAATCAGTCTTGCGACATTATTGAACGTAGCCAATTTTTTACCTGCCACATAGCAGATAATGGTCTTTCAGAAGTATTACTAATAGGAATTGTATAAACTATGTTTAATAATATATTTACATATGTTTGGAAAGGTTTTGGATGACATTATATTAGTCATTTCTATAGGTGTCTTTTAAATATCAGAAGATGGTTTTTAAGATTTTGTGTAACCATCATGACTGCTTTTAAACTTTCCTGATTGATATAAAATAAATTCTGTATAAAAATAAATAAGTTTTGTTATTGTATTTTCGTTAATGTTATATTTAAAAACAATTAAATAAAAAACTTTACAATGGTTTAATAAATATAAGGCTTTAAGAATTATCAAACATTTTTTAATTCTTTTAAAAATATTTTTTTAAGTTTTATTATTACATAAAATTCTGAGAATTACTACAAGATAGAATATTGGACGTTTAGCGAAACGGACCACCACAATGGCACTGCAGCATGCCCGCATCAAATTTATTAGATAAAAATATTATTATTAATTACATATGAATTACAAAATAAACAATAATATTTTATATTTTTGCAATTGACTTTTGAATAATTCGTCATATTGCAATCACTATGTATTGCTTAAATTATCACTAAATCTTAAAAAATCAAAACACTTTGGGGAAGGGCTATAATATTTGTTGGGGAGACAAAGCCTTCTAAATTTCCCCCTAGTTGCATCAATACTCATTTACCAAATTTTATAAACAATAAGTATTACGTGATCACTAAATTGTCACTATTAATTCTAAATAAACTAACTAGAAAATGTTGTATAGTAATATATTAAAAAAAAATCTTTTCAATAAAATTTCTGAAAAACCACTACTGACTTTTATTACTTAATATTTTCGCACTATAAATCATTATTATAACAGATTATTAAATAAATAGCCTTTATTATTTTGAATTACAATATCATTAAAGATTATTATTATGAATAAAAAAAATAGTTTTTTATTTAAAAGTATTTAAGAGTATCGTATTTTTTTCTTAAAAGTAATTAAAAATATCAAAAATAAAACGTTTTAATATTGTAAGTACTTCATTATACATTACTAAAAGAACAACTCAGTTTTACCTGAGTCAACAAGTTAATTTATAATCATACGTTGTTTCTTTTATACTTTATTATTTTTATAATTATTCTATATTCTATATAAAATATTATAAATTACATATACTAGTATATATATAGTGGCGAAACTATGGGGAGGAAGACGGGGAATCGTCCCTAATATTTTAGAGGGCCTTATGTTTAAAGTACATAATCTATTATTGATTATCAGTTGGATATTTTTAACTTTGTAACTGATAACGTGTTTAAAATTCATTAAGTATGATCGTATGCTAACTATTAGATGAAAATTATAGGGAAGAGCAGTGCTCGACTTGAGGTGGACACAGGGGGACAGAGTACCCCAACTAATTTTTAGAAATGTTAGCATCCTTTTATTATGTATAATTATGTTATAATTATAACGCTTAACAAGTTTTGGAGACGCTCTTTTTTTCTAAAGTTAACAGGGTCTAATTTTTTCAATTCAAATACTGAGGATGGCTATTTTATATTTGGTCTAAGATAGGGCGTCATTTTAACATTTTTCCGGGCGTAAAAGTTTCTAGTTCAGCTTCTGTATATATATATATACATATAAACGTATACTTTAAAAACCAATAATATAACATTAAATACACTATGTAAATATGTTGAATTGCAATTATTTGAACATTGAAAAAATACAGATTTTATGTTATATGTTTTATAATAACTATCGTACATTTGTAAAATATATTAATCAACATTATAATATAATGTTATAGGAGTATTATATACTCATATAAATAAGAAAAATGATTGCATAGTCATGTTAAGTGTTAAGTGTTTATGAGTTGTATGAGCCTGATTATGTAAATCATTATGAAAATATTTTCTTATTTTAATTTGCATTTTATTTTAAATCAGTTTTTAATATATGTAGGATTTGAAAATTATTATCTTGTATTGTATTTTCCATTAATTTATTTTTTCTATAAATTGCATTTATATTTTGATTCTTTGTGTCATTTTAGGAAGTATAAAATATACTTTTGTGATAAATATTTTTTACAGTATAGTGGATATCTATTATTTGTATAGCATTAAATCGATCAATATTTATTATTTGTATATTATTATAAATGTTGAAATGCATCATCAAAGGAAAAACAGACAATTTTTGTCATTATCCTTTTTGTTAATTCATGTAAATAGATAAATTATAATTATGGTGAACCTTATTTGATGTTGATTTTATTGATACTTCAATTACACACTCTTACTTGATGTATATTCGTATATTTGAAATGGTGTTTCCTTGAGGGGATTGAAATCGGTCTTGTTTTTTGACGTTTTAGACCAAAGAGAGATACTTTTAATTACTTATGATGGGTTGATTTCAATCCTATAAAAAATGAAGAATTTTGGACTACTTTAATAGATTATGTTAAAAATCAATTTTTTTTTATTTTATGTAAACGACACTTTAGTATTGAAAATTTTTCAAATAAACTTTTTAAATTATGAGTTGTCAATTGTTTTTAAATAAAAATTAATTTCTTATATAACCTAGTTAAAATACCCCAACATTTTTATCTTTTTACAGAATTTAAATTGGCCCATCATAAATAGACGAAAAGTTGTTTACCTTTCGGGTCTATTTTTCATTAAAACATAAACGTCTCCTGCAAATAGTGCCTGCGGTAAAATGTACACGCGCATTTTAGATTATAATTAGTTTACTTTAAATTAAGTATTGTTTAATGAATTATTATTATTTTCAAACAAATACAATGTATAAATATGTACATTTTTTTTGTTTGATAATGTTTATATGTTGTAATGATATGCAATACTGAACTTATAAAAGAGTTTTAATATTAACTATTATATAAGCAGCCTATTGTCTCTAGAACTATCTTTTTAAAAAAACTATATTAAAAACGTTAACTTTTTTTTATTACTTTTATAATTACTGGTTAAACAAATTTTAAATTGTTACATTGAATGAGATAATGAATGAGTTATAAATAATAGCTCCAACTACACAATTTCAAGTGAATGGTTAATGTAAAATATAAGAGTAAATATAATATCTTATTTTAGATGGTTTATACTCAGTCAAATGTACCATGCAATAAAATAATGAGTATTCATGAATTAAAATTGCAAGCTACAAAGTAACAAATTAGGTACTAATTTGATCTAAAACTGTTTTAGTAAAAACAATATATTAATAATAAAAATCATTATTCTGTTTCGTGAAAATTATCTTTATAACCCAACTAACAACTATCAGAATTGATCTGTAGATATAATTGCTATCCGAAAATGAATAATAAAATATTTAAAATAATTATAATTAGTACGTGTTGCCAAATAAGTATTTTCTGATAGTTTGAATAAATTAAAAGTTTTGTTTTGCGTGCTAACTTCACTTTACTGTGTCATGTGGTCTCAGTATAATTTTCGTTGTAGACGATTAAGATGATTTTTTGGAAAGCTATTGGATGTTGGTTTAATGATTTTAGACTTAAGATAGTATGGAAACTATCTCAAATATTTTATTAATTTTATGAAAATATCAACTTAATTTTATAGTGTTATAAATCTTAATGTTATATGTTGCCTTCCATTAGAAAGTTGATGATTTATGTATGTAGGTAATATAAATATTATATTACGAATTATACCTAATCCCGTTTTAGAAATTAAATACTATTATTATACATATTACATTTACCATTGTTTAGATGTTACATTTATAAATATACTGCTACGATCAAATTACATTATGGAATCTTAAGAGTTTATTGTTCTTAGTATGAAGAAATCTCAATGGTATTAAATGTTACATTTTTGGTATCACTATCATGAAACATATTAAGCTCATAATATGATAAATCTTATACTATAAGATATTTACAATTTTTCACCTGAATAGATTAAAAAACATTTTAATGGAATATTCATGAGTTGTAGGTTAATTTACAAAAGTAAAAATCATTGAAGTCTTTAAAGTGTGATGTACAATTTCATAGTATTTATTGCAGCACTACGAAGCTAATGATCGGTCTAGTTTTGTAAAATCATGATAATTATTATATTAATAAAAATAATGTTAACCATTACAAAGTAATGACGTAATCATGAACTCATCGTTCGAAAATTAATTTTTAATATCCAAAATGTAATGTGAAGCTCTCACTTAATAAATGGCAACAATATTTTACTAGCTAATGCTGTAAATAACATGATCCTTGCAATTAAATTAAAAAATAACAGTAAAGATTTTACTCATTAATTAATAACAAAAGTTTTTTTTTAATAATTTATAGTGTAAGATGTTATTCTTAAGGGTATAAAATGATCATAATTTAAATTATAATATAAATTAATATAATTTAAATATAAATATATGGAACATTTTTTACGCTTATAAGTAGAAATAGAATTATTAATCTTTTGAAGTTTAGATAAATCAAATTTTACTAATTTTTTGTTTATGAGTTTACAAATTACAGCAACTCATAAGGCAATGTATTGAAATATTTTAAATAAAATCATAGAAAAATTAATTATATGAATAAATATACTCGTATAAATGATTTAATAGTAACATCGAAACTTTAAAGTTTGGATTTTTAAAGTGTACAAATAGTTTTAATCATTATTTCATGACTTTTACTTGTATTATTATGTATTAGTGCTCTGCACAGTCCGTTATTCAAAGGACCAGACCGGACTTCAAATTTTACCAGAGGACCGAAGTCAGACCGGACCACACTTAAACGTTTATCAAAGACCGAAATTGGACCGAACTGATGGCTTCATATAATTTTTAGACCGGATCGAACCAGTAATTAAATAACATTTCACAAAGTAGACCATGGAACCGAACTGTAGGTCCGATCTTAAAACATTTTGGACCGTTTATGGACTAGTCCGTAAGGTTCAGTCTGTATTAGCCCTAACCGTAACATATGATGCGTTTAGTATTACTCTGGACTGAACTACCCGACTTTATAGATAAATTTATACCTAAATTTGTAGGATTTTTTTTTTTGTTTTATTTGTTTACATATAAATATCTGTATATTTAGATTTTAAGTACCATGATTGGAACCGGACTGAGATCGGACCGCACTGATTTTCATTTTTTTTTTTTTAAACCGGACCGGACTGAAAATAAAACATTTGACCTGAGAACTGGATCGAACTACTTCTAAAAATTATTAAACCGGACCAAACCAACGATTCAATAGTTTTTGTATTTTAAGACCGTACTAGACCGGACCACGGTCCGGTTTGGTCCAGACAGGGCTGATTAAGACCGAACCAAGTAGAGCACTATTATTTGGGTATAGAATATAAATAAATTAATAATAATAAAAAAAAACTATAATGTATAGAACTTTTTTTATTCTCTTTGAAATTTAGAACTGTTTATAAATTTGTATAGTATTATTAAATACTAAAGCAAGAATTTATAATGATTAGATATGACTTCAGGTACCTTGGTTAAATATTTTACGATGTTTGTTTTCACTAATTATCAGTTATGCTGTTATGTATATGTTTGTATTTATTATATTTTTGTAAATGTGCCTGTAGAACTAATACAGTATTGTAGTAATTTAGTTAAGCCTATTATTATTTGTAAGGTTCGGATGTTTATGAAATTGCATATTTTTTTCTATTAATCCAATTTAATAGTTTATTATAATATCAACCCGTTCACTGCACTGATGATATTTTATTTTCTTCTATTTATACAATGCAATATTTTGTTAGTTTAAACAAATTGACGTATGGGTTTATGAAATACAGACTCACATGTCTACATAATAATCTGCTTACATATTTAACTAGGCAGCTAATAAATTCATCCAAACGCGTTTTAAACACATTCAGGTTAAATGTATGCATTCACTCTCCAATATCATTATAACAAATTTTAAATCCTTATGAACATTTATGTATTAGTAATAGTATAAGATTGCTGGGTATTTAATTTGCCTGTCAGTATGAGCTCAGAATGTGATTTTTTATGTATATCGTGTATTCTTATGCACGATAAACGTTATATTTGTGTAAATGTATACTACGAAGGAGGTCACTGGTAAAAGGATTTTCAGAATGAGAAACATTAAAATCCTGTCACTTACGCTACCTGTAGAAAATATCTGTCATATTTGAAATGAGTTTACAAAAAAATAAACATGAACAGTCTTGAATTATTTGAAAATAATTTTAACATTTATTATACCTTTTTTTAATGATAATCTAACTAAAATATTAAGATTTATATAATTCACGTGTCTCATAAAATAATTATTGGCTTATTCAGCATAGTATTTATAATATAAATAATAAAAATAAATTATAAATTTGTTCAACCTACTAGTCATGCATGGATGGTACTGTTAGTATTTTATACAAATATGCATTTTTAAAATATTAATTTAAAATCATAAATTCACATATGTAATAAAGAGAGGTAGAAAGTTAAGAAAAAGAGACATACATATAAAAACGACAAGCTTATTATAACGGTGTATTCCATATAATAATTATTTAAGTCTTATAATCAGTTACATCAAATATTATTCATTTTTAAAGTTCAAAATTAATTTATATACACTTTAATATGTATTTATATGGACGTCATACACAATCAGATAATAGGTACGCAAGCAATACATTTTTTAGAGTCCACGTAAATGTCACTGTTTGTGACATTTTCCTTTATTATATACGTGTACGATTTTTATTACATACATTTTAATATACTTTTTACTAATATTGGGCAACGATATAATATTGTGTATCGATATCGTTCTGATTTTCTTAATATTGTATCCCGATATCGGAATTTGTTCGATAGCGATATCGATATCGTATCGAATTATATTTTTATAAATTTAGTATAATAATATACTAAAATGTAGTATATGATATTTATTATTGGTTCACCAAAATCGTAAAATTGTATCTAGTAAATAATGCTTATCGATACTGATAACATTATAAGCTATATCAAATAATAATAATGTAGAAATGTAAAATTAAATATAAATAATATAATCACATTTCCCGAGGACACGTGTACATACATTATCAGTTATATTATTAGACAAATATTATTACTTATTAGTTATTGGTTAATGGTTTATTACACGGTACACACAATAAAATTTACTGAAGCTATCTATAGAATTTAAAAATACTCGTATATTTCTAGAAAAATTATTAAATTTGATATTGCGATATATCGTATAACTATAGAACAATATCGGTGTTAAAAATATGTCACGATATCGATATCGTATCAAAGTATCGATATTGTTATCCATCACTACTATTTACTATATCCTAGAATGTATAGCCAATAGAGGGGATTCCATCTAATGTGGGAACTGGTTAATATGGGCATCCACGTATCATGGATAAAATGGTCTGGTCCTAAATCCAATGAATACTAACAAGGTTAAAAAAAAACGCATACGGCCACTCAGTTTGGCTTATTTGGGTAATATTTATTTTACCATAACGTTAGAATATATATTAACAACTAATATAGTTGGGTTTCATCGTATTTATAAGTTTGTGTTCATTAAAAAAAATAGAAATCATTAACTTTTAAACTTTTATGAGATTTTGTTGTAAATTTAATTGAATGCATTTGAGTCTTATTGAGAAAAATTAAAAAAAAAAAAAAAAAAAAATCAAGCGATAAACTTGGAGCTTTCTTTCCTTAACTTGACAACAATCATTTCAGTTCTATCGTGAATTTCAACGCGATCGTAAAAGCTTTTGACTATGTCTAGAAAACATCTTTTCTTCAAGGAAATAATTGGGATTTTGCAAAAAGTGAAGTCTCATTCTTCAGATACTTAGCAACGTAAAATTCCTAACAAATTATGCATCCCGAGATAATAACCCTTATTGTGAAGATGGGTTTGGTCAACGTGTTCACATTAATTGGAATCCTTAATATATGGATGGTTTTTTTACTTTTTACTTTCAATTTATATTAAGTATTTTATAACGTTAATTAAATAAGACAAATAACAATATTTAATATTTTCAATATTGATTATGTTGGTTTTTAAATTGTTGAAATATCATTCTTACAAGTGCCATTTCTGTCATGATATTTTTATTTTTTAATTATATTTATTTTGTTTGATTATGTTCCATAGTATTAGGTAATATACAATGTCTAGCCTCTTCCAGAGAGTTATATCTTAATGATTGTCATTCTCTACGAGTAACAATCCTTTTGTCTCATATGGTTCTCGAAATATCGAAAATGTCTTAATTATTGAACTTTTTGAAATATTTGAAAGAGGTTGGCACACGCAAATGGTGTAAAGCATTCACAAACAAAATACATTTCATAATACTAACATGGACCGTGTAAACTCGACATAAAGCATCTCCTGATTATACATCAGGTCAATTCTGAGCAGGATCTCCTTGGAATTGGTGTTTTTATTCTATTTCTGTTGTACTCTAAGTATAATACCTTAGTATCTGAACACACAGATTTAATCTTGCAAATTCATCCGCAATGAGTATCGTTTTCGGAGGAGAAGATATTTGCTTTTGGAAATTATTTTTAGTATTTTAGACTAGTTCAACATTATCATAGTGCATACTGTTCGCGCCTTGAACCTTATCAGGTGTATTGTTGAATCCCTTTCCTTTATTTTAATAAAAATGGTAGCCTATATTTTTCCTTAGATTTAATCTATCTTTGTACCAAATTCTATCAAAATAGGCAAAGTAATTTCGGAGTCCATTGTGGAAAAAATGTGGAAAACGTCTTTTTCAAAAATAAAATCAAAACTAGTTCTAAAAATCTGTTACACTGTTTTGTGTGAGGGAAAAATATTTTCTATCGGATCAAATCATGAATCTAGACCTTTCTCTAACCAATTTAATCGCGCGCACAAAATTTCATAACAATTTATCTAGCCATATAGGAGGAGTTACACACTTTACATATAGACAGAATATATATATATATATATATATATATATATATGTATATAAAAATTATATACTTTATATGGATATATACATAATAATATATAGAATATAAGTGTAGATTTGTCAAAGACATTATTAAAATCGTACAATTGAGTGTTGTACTCGTATAAAAAGGATTTACGATTAAACCTCAGAAAACAAATAACAAACAAAATCTCACGATTTCGCTTCAATTTTGTGTTTTTGAATAATATTTTATGAATTATATTTAAATTTCTGAAGTCACGTGTGAAAAAATATGAGATCAAGGAAATAAAAATCACATTGTTACTTAAAAGTTTTACAATTGGACAAAGGCGTTCGTTTTAGAGAAAATTACCGAATTGCAGAGGAAAAAGCATAGTTATATATATTTTATACAATATAATTCAATAAATAATCGTATAAGAAATACAATATACAATATATATACTTCGTAGTTACTGATTGCATAGTGCATATATGCTAGCATAGTCATTAAATTAATATATGATACTATAATAAGACTACAGAAATATTCTTTTTACATTTATTCAAAAAAAAACTAAATAACTTACATAATTTAAATTTATTTTAAAACAATTGATACATGTATTAAAATGCATATATATATATTTAAGATTTAAAATTTAACTTATATATATATATATATAACTAACTTAAATTAAGCCAATGATCAATACTTATAACATATATTTCTCGAAGTAATAAATATACTTACCAATATCAAATATATTTATTTATTTTGTTAGTCATTTACTACTTACTGTGGGTATTTAAATAGTCAAATGTGCTTTCATTTTTTTTTGGCTAAAATATTTAATATAAATAATCAATAAATAATTTTACCCAAAATAAAATATTATTTGGTAAATTATTTTCATTTTTTATATATTGCAAGTTGTATATTTTATTTATGTATCATAAGATTATTTTTATAAAAACTATTGAAGAATTTTATTTTTCTGTTTTTAAATGATGTACTAAATTTTTTTTCAGATAAAATAGTAATTCACATTATTTTTCTCTTTATGTCTTTTAATTAAAATACAAGCACATAATAACTATTTTTAAACTTAAAAAATTGTTGTATGATTGCTAATATGATTTATCATTGATTTTGAGTACTAAATAAAATATTTTCATTTCGAATATATAAAAAATAACTTTTTTTCTATAGCTCACAATAATATGAAAACAACAACACTTTTTCGTTATTTTTTATTGATTTCTAAGAAAATTCATATATCATCTCATTATATTATACATTATACAATATACAGTTTTGTTAATATGCAGTTTGCATAAAAGTAATCGTACCAATTTATCCACCAAGAAGTTAGTGTTTACGTACATTTTTCACATAGTTCAATACCATACAATGTTAACTTCGATAAAATAATTTTATTTTAAGTGTACTTGTTTGAATACTAGTTTGGAATTTTCAGTAAATAAATTATAAATTATATATTATTAAATAATAAAATAACAGAGAAAACTAAAAATTACCTATCATAAAAATTATACTGATTCTATAGAAGTATATACCATTGATAATTATACGGGCCATATTTTTTATTGATATTTTTGCTAGTTTCATTTTTAGGAATATTTTATATTCGCACAATACATAATATTTTGCTAATGTACTTTATTTATATTTATCTATTTTTATTCTTATTAAATATAATTTGTGAAGAGTACATTAATTATTATTTGGTTTTAAAACCTTTAACACTAAATTATTAAAAATTACAATGTTAACAGAAAAAATTATTTTCAGTACGTTACAACAATGTAAACGCGTTTTAAGGCTTATATGTAATCATGGAGTGACTAGTATAAAACTATTTTAGGCAAATCAGTGCTTAGTTCTATTAATAATAATTATTTGTAAATTGAGTTAAGTATTAGGAAATCACAGAAATGTAAACAATTAATAAACTTGTATTATTCTATCGTGGTAGGTACGAAAATTAAGTGAAACGAAAGATTTATTACACAACTTCAATTGGTGGCCCATTAATTCATATACATTCAATTTACCCTCGAGAATGGTTAAAATAAAGTATTAAGTATAAATATGTTATCAGTTTTAAATGTTTTAGTAGGTTTCAAATTATAATTATTAAATATTAAACTACATGGAACATTTCTAGTTTACGGAACACTCTAAAATTTGAAAATTTTTTTAGGGGACTTATTTATACTTTGGGTGTAAAGAATGATGTTGAAATTGAAATTTGGCACAAGAACTTAGTTTTGAAGTTATAGTTAGTTAGTTTATAACTTTATACTAAAACTCTTACTCTTTATGCATCAACGAAGATGTTTTAAAGTGTTGCGCAATGGTAGTAGCATTATTTATTTATCCACAGATCCCCGAACAGATAAATTAATTTTTGTACTTTTTTTTTTTTAACTATAATTTTGTATCTGGTTTTGATCTCTTATCGTAATGAAAATGTTTGCATTTTTTTTTCGAAAAATCGGAACTTTAATTTTAAAAAGGTTAGGACTTCGCTCGTTACGCCTGCCGACTCCACTTACAAACTTGAATGCTACTGCGTGGCATTTTTCGGGGGGTTGGGGCTTCGCCCCAAGAGGAATTATAGTCTAAACCTAACCTAATTTTTGTACAAACCTTGATACTGTTGTAAATGGGATTATGCTCTATATGTGAACCTAAAACCTTGCTACGTGAGTAAAACCAAGAATCATATTTCGGGTATACCAGAATTCCAAATTAGATCACCGCTCGCTACGCTCGCTCGGACATTTAAAACGAAAATACCTTCATTTACAAAAAAGTGCAAAAAAAAAAATGCGAAAAACATTTTCACCGCTAAGGTTACGAACTGCAATCTCTTCATATACGGTAGTCCCGCGTTATCAATTCACCACGACTATAACTAAAACCATAACCATAACCAAAACTATCAAATTTCAATATGCTGCAACTTCCAAACTAATTGTCTGCGCCAATTTTCGTTAGCACTATCGTTTTCAGTGTAAAAAATACACGAATTGATTAAAAAAAAAAATCCGAAATTTTGGGTGCCCCGTAAAGTAGACTTCTAACTACATTACCAACTACATTTATATATCAGTTACTTTTTTATATTGAAGTTAAATAACATTATTAAGTATATCATATATAACCATATCTAAGATAGGTAATTTTATTTTTATAATTTGAATTTTAGCTTCCTCTTTCACCGTCAGATTATTATCTATTTCATACACTTCATTTGAATTGTTTAATCGTTACGTTACACCTTTAATTATAATAATAAAGATATTTTACAAGGCAGCCAGTAAATTATTTCATTATATAATTAATTATAATAGTTTGAATAGCACTGGTTACTTAACAATGCTTTCCTGAGATTGAGTATACATATAGATGTACACAGTACTTAAGTATTATATGATAACTAAATTGCCTGGTTTTCTAAAGTGACCAATAAAAAAGAGTACCTTCCATGTGGGAATACATTTTACACCGTTCATAATGTTATGTAATATTCGTGACATATTGCGATTTGATAATCATATTTAACTGCCTATAGCCTTAGTGCTGTTACATGCCTTCTCATTTATAACCCACTTGATACACGATGATTTTGGATTTCGGATTTCTTTTTTTCTTCTTGCATTCCATTAATGAAGATTTTGGTTTTTCGTGGTATTTATATATTTCGCAGTTCGCTTAAAATCTAGATTTATGATAACCTAGCTTGATGATAGTCTGTACAACCTGTTTATACGTCAACAAAGGATAAAAGACAGATATATATATATTTATAGTTACAAGAGTATAACTTAACGAACATAATTAGTCAAGTGCATAATCCTGAATGGACGAAGAAAATGATCAGTACGTAGTCATTTGAAAAGTCTACATATGACTACTGTTCAGGCAATATTCCAATTTATTGACGATTACTGATAATGCTGGGCTGTTATAAAATGATCCAATACTCTTGGCAATTTTAGCTTTTAATTGTATTTCTTATTTTCTTATTCGTATTTTTAATTGTGTATCAGTTTTATTTTGTATATCTTTCTGTTGTTTTCAATAATATACACTATACAATACTTTTTAATGTTAATAATATTTTGTCTTAATCATACCTTAGTTTTTTTTTTTTTTTTTGTAAGCAGTTTATGCTGTTCACAGTTTGTTAATTGTTACCGTAATTATAACTTATTGCATGTATAGTTCATGAAATTGTCATTTACCATACAATTTTATAAATACCTTTTTCTACTATTTGTTAGGTTCAATCTATTTATATATTTTGTTGTTGTTGCAAAATTGTTGTTTATTTTTTCAGTAAGTGTTAAATCTACAAACAACCCGCTAATTCTTTGTTTTTCATTAGCCAAGTACAATATAATTGACAATCACATCGTTCATTGAATTTTTTGGAAAAATTTTTGATACCTTTCAATGTACTAATTTTTCTAAATTATCTTTCTGAATGAAGTTATTTTAGGAATAGATAATATTAGGTCTAGCACTCTGGAATAGTTTTAACACATCTCTTGTGAATAATCTAAAATTAAATAAAAATTATAGTTTTTAAATCTTAACAATTGAAAATGTGCAATATACTTAAAATATGAACATACATGTGCTTATTACTGATTTAATATATTTAATGTTGTAATTAATTTCCTATTATTTTTGGTGATTAACTAAAAATTGAGAATAGTTAAATAAAATAATTAAAGGTATTCCAAAGAAGTATACACATAAAAGGGAGATAAAGGACGTCAAGGAAAAATATTTTGTTACCCAATACTGTCTATAATTATTCGCTAATTAATCACACAACAAATTAACGATTACTAATAATACTGTTTTATAATAAATAATATCACACGTACCGGCCTAGATGTTTATAATAATAACGATAAAAATAAAAAAAATAATAACAATCGATCTTGGATCCTGAGATCAGAAGCATTCTTAGTCGGCATATTGTGTGTTAAATATTAGCGAGAGT
The DNA here is from genome assembly GCF_003268045.1 of Sipha flava. Taxonomy (NCBI): domain Eukaryota; kingdom Metazoa; phylum Arthropoda; class Insecta; order Hemiptera; family Aphididae; genus Sipha; species Sipha flava. Next base: position 1,059,579 of record NW_020273276.1, read on the forward strand.
AAAATGGAAAGTTGTCGTGTAAAGTGTGCTCACGTAACATACTAAATGTTGGTTTCGAATCACTGATTTAAGTACTAATCATAATAATAATAAAAGTGTGTAATTCAGAAAATTTCTGTGCTATTACATAATTAATATAATTTCAGATAGTCTAGGAGTTTTATTTTTTTATTTACTACGAGCCTAAATATGACTTAAATGACTATATAAATCTTCATTACCTTCAACGCTGCCACTGGAGTATTTTGAGATGTAAAAACAGGAGTACTATGATTAGCGGTTGAATTATACACGAAGTGTATGATAGATCATTTCTGTTATTTTTCATTTTACGTGGTTCATAAAATTTCAGCGTTATTTTTGACAATACGTTGATCATTAATCTAAGAAATGTTGTGTGCCATGTTTCCATTACCATTGTTATGCGTTTAAAATTCCAGTAACCATAATTAGTTGAGAAAGTCATAGGCTCACACGATTAATTGTCTAAAAGTCTAATGTTTAATTTATGTGGATGGAATTCGTTTAGTGTTACTTTATTTAAGGCTCTAAAATTTTCAATAATCTCAAACTTTTGCTTTTCACTAGTATCTAGTGTTTTTGTTATTAATAATAGAGATTTCCCAAGGACAGGTGGACGATTCAATTTTACTCGTATTATCTATTAGAGCTTAGGTCGGTTAGACATGTTTACTAATGGAGACTCGGTACTCAAATTCTTTATTGAGATTGGGAATGTATAATAGATAATACGATTTTGTAAATTGCTTGATAGTGTAATAATTATAATTTACTGACTGCTTGAATTTTTTGACTGTAGGTTATAATAATAATGAAGTAATAATATAATACATTAACGAGTAACTACGCTCAAGTGAGACGCACTAAACTCGAGTGATTTAGAAAAACTAAAAATGGGTAAAATTTAAAGAAATAATAATTATGTTTCCAAAATCTGATACACTGGGTATATATTGTTCAATCGTTATGTATTTGAATTTCGAATAACTAAAACGTATTGAAAATACTGGCGATTGTAAATTTTCCTGATTTAATAACCTGTAAATTTTTTCGGGTCTACTTGAGTCCTTAGTATAATCGGACGGTTTTTAAGAGAAAGGGCAATTTTTAGAACCACGTTAAACAGTAGCACTATAGATGTCATGTGGGATTTATGTATTAATTTAAGCTGAATTTGGGTTGAAAGTAATTTGTTAAATAAAAATAATAATAATAATAATAATAATCTTTATATATTCGAATTTCATTTGAAAGAAGTCGTCATGGGCTAATTATATCAAATCATAAAATAAATAAAATATACATTTAAATTTCTGCAGTGCAGTCAATTTATTTAAAACTACTCAGGAGAGTTTACCACTGTCCGATAAAACGACTAACTGACGTAGGAACGTTGGAACTGATATTTGCGGTATAGACAGACCGGTGTAATTTAATCGATAAGACGTTAATTAAGTGTAAATTTTAAATCTTGAAAAATCTAAACATTATAAAATGGTATTAATGTGTAATAAATGGTATTAATCTTCGAAAAAATAAGAATTCCTATTGAAAATAATTGTGAGCTCTAAAAAATTATTATTGTAATACTTATTATGTAGTTTGCTGATAATATTATCGAATTCCATAGAATATTTTCATATATGAACGTTAATAGTCTAATAAAATCAAATGACAATAAATAAAAATAAACAAAGACCTTTCTACAAAAAATAGGTATAATAGTTATAAGTGGTTAGAGTATAGTCCAAGTATAAATGCTGCCTATTGCTTTTATTGTAGTTGTTTTAATGGGAATAGGTATACAGTAAAACCTATACTGTTCCATGTTTTAAAGCTATAGGTATTAGTTTACTTCACCAAGTTCAAATTTTTTCATTTCTTTTAGGCTTGCATCTTATGGAATGAATTTTGAAAATAATTTTTAAAGTAAATTCTGGATTTCAGTTTCTTAAATTAGATATATTAACAACTATTAATTATTTTCAAGCACTTAAAATTTCATTATATTTATGAGAATTGATACATTTTTTAAACATATTTTTAAAGAAGTAAATGTATGTACCAAATGTATTGTTTTAGGTATTAATATTCCTGCAATTAAAAAAAAGAAAAAAGAAAGCGAGTTTGACATTAGATAAAAATTATTTTAATTTATTTTTTATGATTTTATGTATGAAGAACTCAGGTGTTTTGTGTTTAATCTATTATTAGATAATTTTATCATTGGTATAATTATAAAATTCAATCAAGACAGCTTAAATTTGATTAATGCTGTGGGAAATTTATTGAACTTAAAATGAAATAACGTTTTGTCAAATATTATATAGAAATGATTCAATATACTAATTTATTAACTGGGACTGAAATTAAAATTCTTAAATACACATAAAAACCCTTAAAAAAAGGGCATAAAGACACATTTTGAAAATTTTTCTTGAAAGCTATACTAGAATTAATGAAATAATCGTTGAAAAAAAAAAATATATTCAAAAACTTAGTATCGGACGGTAGAGTATAGAACAAGCAACTCTGTATGTTGTAATGATACAACCGAAGTCACCACTGTATAAAAGTTCAATTGTTATAAGTGAAACATAATTGGTATTTAAAGATTATAATATAAACTGAATACTTAAATCAGGTATAACTTCAAATCTAAAAAATCGCTCTATTTTTTTTTGGAGGGAGGGTAGGTCTAGTGTAATTAATTATTTAAATGGTCTTTAAGAAATGTACTGTATTTCCTTAAAAGAGAAATATATAAAGTATTTAAAAAGTTTGGTAACAGTTATTAGATTTAATGTTATCTATCTAACGTTTATTGCTCTACTTTTTTCAAGTGAAATTGGCATAGGTCCTCACAGTCAGAATCTATTTACACGAAATGGGGCAAATATAGGCAACATTTTTTTTAGCAAGATGATAGAATACTCTATTAAGTATTATATTTTGTAATTTTTAAAGCTTGGAAAGCCTTGGAAGTGAAATTAAGCTATATATCATTTTTGTGATATAAATGTATTATTATTATTATTAATTATTTATCTAAATATTTTATGTACAACTCGGTTAAACGTATGTATTAAACGTTACGTAACTAACCTGTAGCTAGTGGTTAAATAATAAATTGAATTAAATTAACAAATAATATTTGTTACTGAAAAAAACTAAAATTTAAAATAATATTATTCTGTTAGATTTTATACTGTAACACATGGTGGACTTATATTACGACTGCTGTAACTAAATCAATTTAAGTCACAACATGTGCACAAAACCAGTAAACAATGCAGTATAAACTCTTTTATTGATATACATAATATATATATATATATATATATATCGAATTATTATATTATAATAATTCGATTAGATAAGTAAAATTTGATAAATGCTATTTTTGCCAGCAAAAAACGGTTCAAAAACCGGTTCTTTTCAGTTTGTTTCCATCTCCTGATTTATAAAGCCTAATATTTATATAAGTTTATTTATAATTATTTTATGATTTAATTTGAAGATAAAATCAAATTCAAAATAAAGACCTACATTTTTATTTGAATAACATCTGTCGAAGGGATAGTTAAAATTAAATAATTTTATAACATTTTTTTTACTTTTTAAGAAAATTTTAATTTTTTATTTATTAAACTTTAAAAATTGAGAGTTTTTCAGTACAAACTTATTTCAAAGATTTGGTAATCGGAATCAATACTACAATTTATAAGTTATACCATTTTATAATAGATTATTTTATAATTGCATAACTATTATTCTATAATAGTCTATTATTATTTCTAAACATACTTTATATTCGTAAATTTTTATATAAAAATGATAAGTACTTTCTATTAAATAAATGGTTATTATCGTTTATCGTAGACGACGACTTATGACAGTACGTAATTTATGTACTACATATACATACATATATACTACATATTATGTAGCTATAATTCACATCATAATATTTTAAAAATTATTACTTTTTAATTATATTGGTTAACGATTTTCAATTTAGGTTTTTAAAATCATTTGTAATTATTTTTAATTTTTATATTTTTTTGTTACGGTTTTGATTTAGAAAATCGTTTATAAATTTATATAATTTAATTTTGATTTCAAATACCAATTTTTATTTTTTTTTTCGGATGCTGTTCTCATTTATAAAATTGTTTACACATTTTTTTAATTTGCAATTGAGTTTCAGATACCGCTTTTCATATTTTTCAGTTTCAATATTTATTTTGATTTTGATATTGGTGGGCTACTCTATACATGGTTAAATTAATATTATTATATTATCATCTTCCTACACACTTATGTACTGCGTTTGCCTATACATCACGCCGTCTCAGGTAATTTCGTGAAATATTAATCAAAAATAATTTGTGAATAGCAGGTTAGGCACTATACTCGGATAGTTGGAGGTATTTTGATGCAATTGAATAAAAATTAATAAAATCATATAATTTTGCTTTTTTTTTTTTTTTTTTTTTTTGGGTTGTTTTTTTTCATTTCTGTAATATTTAAGTCTTAATTTAGTTATGTAGTGAAAATGTGTATAAAGATTATTAGTTTTACTCGTATTTTATATTTTAATTACATTAAACTTTATTCTTATTAAACAAAAAGAGATATGTATGAAAAATTTTGTACTAAATTTTTAAGACTTTTAAAACTAAAATTCAAACATTATACGAATTTCTCTTTAAATTTGTTATCAACTACGTGTCTAAATGTATCTTAGATAAGCTTAAAATGTCATCATGTTACATAAAATGTTTTATTATGTTATATTTGTTATTTAATCGGTTTGAATAGAAATAGAATTTGTCTTCTGCAATTAATTTTGAAATTTCGAGCTCTTATTACGTAAAGAATTAACTCGCAATATAAAATATTCTCTTAGAAGTTGCTCTTTTCGGAAATTAAATTTATAGGTTCTCAATAATTTCTTTTGTACATGATAGAACTACTTTGGTTATAGTCCTAAAGAACTAACAACATGTTACATTAAACGTTTATATGGCATTTTCATTATGTTTTATAGCAGTTAAACGATGCTCTTCTTGTATTGAAATACGTTTACCAAATGACATTACTAAAATGACAAAATACCAAATAACGTTCCCAGTAAGTTAAATTTGTTTTAGCTATTGCTTTGCAATCAAACTTTCCACTGAAGTGAAACACTACATGCACGTGATATTATACGTGACTGCATTATTTGATTGCTATTTAATCGAAATAAATATCAATACAGACTATGTTCTAAGTCAATGTAGAAATTTATTTTATGATAATAATACGTATGGGATTTTCTCACAAGGAGAATATGTGACTACTTACATTAATGGTTAAGTATTCTGTATATATATCATAATAATATATAGCATTTCTTTTAAAAATGCATGTACCGGAATTCGATCTTAACATCGTTCATTACGCGTTACCTGTCCTAAAATAAAAGACATAATGTTCACATTGTATCATTTTGCAATATTTTTGTTGTTTTAATTAATTGCTCAACAGCCGGATTGAAACTCTATTTATGTGTAATATAGTTATAATATTGTACGATTGGTAAGGTAACAATTTTAAACGAATGAATAAAAAAATATGCGAAAAATAAATAAATTATTAGATATGCGATTGATTCGAAAAAAAAAGGTAAATAATAGCTAATTGTTTTACTGTTTACATTATTACTGATATTTTTATTATAAATCGCTATGGCAATGTTTCAAACCTAATGGGCATCATTGAAAGACAGATAATATCATGTTTGATTAATATGTTTCACTGATAATTTAAAAAAATATATTTATTGTATATTGTAATATATTTAACTATAATACTTAACAAAAATAATAAAACTCCGGACATAGCTTTTATTTATTTTAATTATTTCTATATACAAGTTCCTTGTTTATTTATTTGTATATTAATTTACAAGTTTTATTAACCATTTTATGATTTTTAATTTTAATATTAAATTTGACAGTTATTCAATAAACAGTGAAAACTCTTTTTAACAAATTCTATGCAGCGTAAACTTTTCAATATAACATTGGGTTTGCTTTATAAATTATAAGTTAATTGATTCTCTATAGCGTATAAGTCACTCTCAATAACAAAACAATACTTAATGTTTCTAACCTAACTTTTATGTTTTATACAATTTAGGTGTTATCGTATTATAAATTATAAACGTAATCGGCATAAATGCTGACATTTTCAAGAATGATTGTATTACTTTATTATCTACTTTCATCATCGTAATAATACCGTTATTATTGATATCGAATATGTTATTTTAATTATCGACGTAATGTCTAACATTAAATGCATGACCACTGTAGTGCGCTATCATTCGTTATGGCAAACAAAAGAAACACTGGGTTTTGATCAAAAAGTCAAAGAAACTATACGATATTATTTTTGTCATGCTGGAGTTTGAAGTTGTTTTGCTAATGCTTAAGAAGAAACAGAAAAATTTGAGAGAGACTAAATAAGTACTACCGAGTGAGTAGATTATTCAATTCAATAATCCGCATATATTTACTCTTGAAAATCTAAAAAACTACGGAAAAATGTACGAGAACCTGATTATAATAATTATTAACTGATGAAGAAATCCTAAATGCAAAAACAAAAGGTATCGAGGAGTAAAAGAAAGATGGAGTGCAAGAATAACATGATGATGTCGTCATACCAAGTATTTAACAATTTATACGGCTAAATTATTAAAAAAATTTGTTTCATATTGTTTCATAAACATGATCTATGATGAAATATTAGTAAAATGTTTGAGATACTTAGTAAAATCAGCTGTAGTATTTTTGTACTTGAAAACATTTTATTAATTGTAACCACTATAGTTTCAGTGAAAATATGAGTACTAATGATACATATACTTTTCTTGCAAGTTCTATTTATGGTGCGTTTGAACAGGGCAAACATTTCTGACTATTTTTATTGATATTGCAAAAGTTTTTGACTCGGTTTCACATGACATATTAATAAATAAATTACCATATTTACTAGGAGAAAATATTTTATTAAACTGGTTTAAATCATAACAATATCAAAGGATTCAAATAGTGCGAATTAATGGTAAAAAAAGTTTTATAAAATTTGATAAATTTGGTGTAACCCGAGGCACTATTTTAAAGTCCATAATATTTTCAATTTATTTAAATCACCTTTTTCAAACTTTCCACCACCTTTGGTCCATAGTTCACGCATTGTCTTGATGCACGCATAGATGGAATTTCAATTTTTTACCTGAAGGGCTCGAACAATTAATACCAATCATGCCCGTAGGGGGGGGGCTTTGCCCCCATACCCCCTTAATAAACCTTATTTTTAACATTATATAAAATACAACATTTTAAAATATAATATCCTGGATTTTAGGGAGGGCTACAGCAAAGTTCGAGGGCTTAGACTTTCTCCGTAGCTCTTATGGATGCACCGATGGTTAGAAAGGTCTGTCGTGCGTTGTCCTCCTTCGTGTGAAAGTTTAGTCGCCTATTGCGCGCTTCGCGTACATCCATTAACCTTAAACCGTGTACCTGGATAACGCGCCGTCTCGTGTTCATTTACGTTAGCTGCCAAGTCGCCGTTGCGCATTGTTTGTTTCAATTTACGTGTGCATTTAGAACCGACGCGCCTATCGTGATCATCCGATTATCTTGTCTGTTGATGTATTATTGTGTATAAATATATTTATGTATATTGATATACGATGAATATATCATATATATATATTTTATTATAATTATTATTTTTATTACTATACCATAGTGAGTACTATATTTATACCCACAGCAAATCCGTGAACACCATTTGAATTTCAGTTGTTTGGCTAAATACTAGTTAATAGCCGGCAGCGAGCAGACCTATTTGAGCTTAATTTAAATGATGAAGCTCTAGCTTATGCAGATAATACTGTCCTCTTTTAAAAGCGAAAAATAATCATGATCTTGAATTAGCGGTAAAGTGCGATTTTATTAAAATAAGGAGTTGGTTTTTAATTAATTAATTGTCATGCGATGTAAATAAAACTGTTATGACTTTTGCATTATTAAAGGAATCGATGTTAAAAATAATGATTATTTAGAAAATAAGAGTTTTAATTTAATTGTTTTAAATAAACTTGTGTAAATAATGTTAAGTATCTTGATATTCACTTTGATTAGGATATGAAATGAAAAACACTAATTCATTTATATATGAAAAGAAAGCTATTTTATATATTTAAAGAATTAATATTATTTTAAATCTATTTAATTGTCCTGGTGTTTATTTTGTTCTGGCACAGCGTGTATTATTCTACGGTATAAATGTACAGAGATCGGCTTACCTGATTACTTAGGAACAATTAAACACTACTTATAAAACGTTAATAAGAATTACATTAAAAGGCTATGATAGAATGAATACCGCACTTTACTCGTATTATGTTACATTTTGTCATTCTAGGAATATTTTATGTAAAACAACTCATTAAGTACATTTCATTGATAAAACTACTATTGATTTGAGAAAAGGATTTAATAAGTGCTTAAGTATTACTTCTTAAGAAAGAAAAGAGGATTGTTTTTTCGTTTTAAGAACCAACGTAAAATAGAATAATCATTCAATTTTACATTCAAAAATATTCCATTCGTATATTTGCTCTATATCATGAGTTATAGTGACTGAATTTTCAATTAATTGATGTATGTATTATACATAATAAATTTTTAAATCATTTTTGCTTTTTAAAATAATTATAATTTCTTATTTTCTTAATCTTTAATTTAAATTTTTGTTTTCTTAAAAGTATTATTTTTATGAAAATGTTTATTTTACTATATATATTGTGATATACTATTATATTATACTAATATACTAATTTTCATTCAAGCATAATATTAAAATCAATTGACATTTTATACTATAAATATATATGTAGAACAATATATATATTAACGATGGCTAAGTGATATATATATATATATATATATATATATACATAATTTAGGATTTATACAATTTTTATAATAATATTAATAAATAATTTTTCTTACATTTCAAAAACATGAGCATTTACCGCTAATTTCATCCAAGCGATTGAGTTTTAATAATTGGAGTAATCGTTAAAATAATTTGAATGTTGTTCATAATTTTCATCTACATCGTAAGGACTTATGACATTGGTTTCATAATACTCTTCATATACTGGTGCGGTAATTTTAATCTCTTCTTGCTCATTTTTCGGGAAAGCTAAAACAAAAAGAATATTTATTTTTTAAATATTCCTCGAGCGATGGATTTTAATTAATTTTATTGCGTAATACTTTAATTATTTTTATTTATACTTCAATAACACCCCGTCGTATATCATAAAGGTAAAAAATCGAGCGTTCGATAAATTTAGCACAACAGGTGGTTATAGAATCGTTATAATTTATTCCGGTTGTCAAAATCTAGTTAACATTACATTAACGTGATGAGCGATATGATGTGGTACAATAGTTAGCTATAATTGTCTCTCGACAATTTGACGATAAGGCCATGCTTACTGTTTCCTGTATGGATAACCTACAACTTATAAGTAAATAATTAATCTATGCTCCTAATATATAAATAATCAAATTTATCAAGCAACTGATAAAAAATGTCAGTTGTTCTAACAGATCAAATATCCAGTACTGTTCTAAGTAAAATTAATAAAAAATAAAACTAGCATCTATAAACATATTATTTTTCATTAGGTACCTACATGATAAAATAAACAAACGAATTAATTATTTATGCTACAATTTAATAGTTTACATATGTACCTATAATAAGTAACACAAATGGAGATATTTGATGAACTTATAGTTTCGAATTTAATTTTATATTTTAACATCGTTTTAATTTCAAATAGCATTTATAAATACAAAATCGATTCTACTTACAATTGTAATGTGAAAAATGTATGCATTTTTACTTTGGAAATTAGTATTTTGCAACTACAATTATTTTATTAGGTATGTTGTATAATACTTCAGAATAACTACTTTGATTGTTTTGATTAAAATTGTACGTCTATTATGGTATCAACTCCGACAAACTGATAAATTTAAATTTTCAAATATCTCAGGATTGTTAAATTAAAGAGCTTGAAAATTAGTGAGTCTGATTTTTTTTACTGTGTTGTATTGGTTGTACGCATTTAAAAGAAATGATTAATCATCGAATTAAAACACGACGTATTTTATATGATATTATATCTTACCCTAGAATACAAACGGCATAATTCAAAATTTTTTGATTTTAAGTTAGTACTTTTGCTGAAACCGTCGGATAAATATCCATTATTTGCGATCATCATTTTTTTTCTATCTTATTTTAAGTTTAATTCAAAGTAGAATGTGATAAAAATATAGAATATATTTGTTGTTCTCCATAAGATTGTTTATTATTAAAGATGATTTATATTTTTGTGGTATTGACCATTAGGGAATTTATTGAACTTATATGAAAACAGAAAACAATGATTCATGACAACTAATTAAAAAAAAAAAAATCAAAATATCACTAAAAATTATATTGTCGGACGGTTTTGAAAATTCTTAAAATCTTTGATTGCATTTTCCCAGTAATTACTATTTCTGAGTTATGCCGTTTGTATTCTATGGGTGCGATATAATTCTTTGATTTCTGTTGTATATATTTTGTTTATTTTCCTGGAAACTTGTGAATACCTTATGTTAATTAATATTTTGAAAATCTATTACTAAGGAACAATTATGACGGCGTTGAATATAGGCAATTACTTATGAGTTAACGTCTTGCTTTCGGTTACATTTAATTTGAAACCATTTCACGGCATTGTAATAACGATAATAGGTTAAATTTATTAGTTTCACGTTTTAATTAATTAAACTCCATACCACGACAATAGCAGATTATTAGAATTTATTCCAAAATAGAATAAAAATTAAAAAAGGTATTTATATAATGTAACATTATAGCACGAATATCCGGTATACTAATTTATAATAACCGACCTCTTTTTAGTTTTTCTTTGGTTACGTTAAATATAATAATAAAAATGTTATGAAACTTATTTTTATATTAGGTATTTTTCTTACATAATCATCATTAAAATTATAAGTTCTTAATAAGTTTCTAATACTTCACTAATAGAACGATAAATTGAAAAAAGTTTACTTTATTAGTAACCTACGTTAAGATAATACAAGAGCGTTTAGTTGTACGTTTAAAATTGATAAATAATGTAATTAAAGAATTAAGTTAGATTTGAAGTGTAGTAAGCAATTGGCTGAAATTTAAAAGTGTTCTTTTCAATTTAAAAGTGTATTTTCTGTCATCAAAGGGATTACATTAGAAATAATTCAAACTTTTTAAAATAAAAATGTTTTGTTTAACAATAATCATATTGATGTCGGTTTAACTGGAGTTAATTTTTTGTTTCAGTTATATTATACATATACTTATTACATACTCGTATTATTACTTATATTATTTTAAAAATGATTAGAAGTATAAAATAGCAAATACATTTTTAATTTGAATTAAAATTTTATGTAAAAATTAAAAAAAATTAACACTATTAAATATCGGTCACGGAAGTTTTGGCACCACCGTTTTATCGTAAAATTTAAAAAATTGTGCATTTGACAAATATACGAGTAGGAGTGTATAGGATACCCTGTATATTTAAAATATAAACAATGAATTATAAAAAATAAAAATAAATTTTATCATAGCGCTTTTTTTTGGTTCAATAATCATGATAATATCACTTGTGGCATTTGAATATCTTGACATAGCAACAAGGACGAATTCAGCATCAATTCAAGGTTATATAAAAGAAATTATTTAACATAGCTTATCATAGGTAGGGATCTTTGTATCTAAAAATAATGAGACAAAACTATACTAAAACTGTCAACATATATTTTTCTTATCTATTATTTAGTTTTTCTAAACTTATTTACTTGCTGATGAATTACCCAAAGAAATAATTTTATTACTTGATGAATTTATATTCTATACATACATAGAATGTTTAATAAAAATTTGTCAAATATACAATTTTTTTTAAATTTTCGGTGTCAAAAATATCTGTGTTATACTCGATTGGCACTCAAACGGTGGAACTAAAATGTCTTAGACCAATTAAATATCGTGTTTTTCTTCATTTGTCTTATTACATTTCTTCCCTTATTTAATAATAGATCTAATAAAATGCAAATATTTCACTCATGGTTGATTAATATAATTGTTTGGTTTTAATTTACTTTTTTATGAATAGGAATTCGATAGTGCTAAGAAGTAAAAAAATTGGCAAACTATCTGCTAATAAAATCTAAATTTATTTCTGAAGTTACGAGTTCCTGTATTTTTGAGGACACCAAAATATTATATATATATATATATATAACTGTATACAATAGTGCAGTGGTCGTAATGGTGGTATAAAAAACATGAAATTAGTACTCGTGCGTATAAATTGAATAGGCAAGTTTAATGTGGTATTAGAACACATCATGGACATTCAATTACTGTACTTAAATGGTGGCTAACCATAATGTTGCTATAAATATGTATATTTATAACAAACCTAATATGATAGGCATGGGTGGGCCCGTACATTTTTAAGTTAATTAAAAAATGTGCATATCAATCAGTGTCGTAACCTAAATTATACTTGAATGCCCGTGGTGGAATATATTTTACTAGTAGTTTTGGGATAGCAGAAATTAATCATTTGTTGAAATCATCTAAATCTGCAAAGCTTTATTGATATTTTTTTTTTGTATACATTATTAGTTTTTTAGTAACATTTCAACGACCATTCTTTCGAGTTACATGATTTGCATTACCCAATTGTTGGTAGATATTGTTATAATTAGATTATTTTTATTGACATTAATATTATTGATACATAAATAAATTCATAAATAAGAAACAATCTTCAAATTCAAATCGGTGAATAAGACACTCATTTATTTATTTCATTATGAGGTACAATTTCACTTTATCGAAATAATGTCAACTTTTGTTCCTTATTAAATAAATAGCAATATTCAATATTTCCAAAGCTTAAGTATCGAACGATTTTATTACTATATGAATTTATGTATCTAATTTATACCCTTTGAATCCATATAAAAAGTACGTATGGGAATGTCGGAACACATTAAAAAACCATTAACTACAATACAATATTAATAAAAATGTAACACGTAACGATAAATACTTTAAATATTATCGTCTAGTATATAAAACGTTTTTCTTTTTTTTTTAATTTATACCTATAAAATAGGAATTTCTTTAAGCTGTTTTGTTGATTTCATTAAACATTTGATTAGTATTAATGATTTTTTTTTTCATATTCAAATCAAAATCGAAAATGGATGAATATATTAGAACTATTTTATACAATTGTTGTTATAAATTATGAGTAGCAAAGATCTAGAAAGTAAATTTTGTCCAAAGACGAAAAAATATTTGTATTATTATTATTTTTTGAGAGATTAAAAACAATGCAAATTTATCTTTTACATTATGGCGGTATTATAATTTATCCGAGGTACCAAATATTAAAAAGAGATTTTTAATATATAAATAAATAAACAAATAGTTTATATATAAAACAATAAATTTAATAAACAAATAAAAGCTTAACCTGGTTAAATTATTTATTATTATATAAACTAAATATTTATCTATATATTAATTTATGAGTATTAAATATTTAATAATTTTTAATGTATATTTTATTTTTTATTATTTTATTAAAAATGCTTAAATCAAATTTCATTTGTTTAATTATCAATTTATTTTGATAAAATATAAAATTTAAATAAAGCAATTTAATTTGAGGTCTTTAAGGTATGATTTTAATTAAATAAAAATTTTAAATCTGTTATTTATAAATGTATTAAATTAGAAAAATTAAAAATAAATGATTTTTAAATAGTTTTATCATGAACCCTGTTTTAATGTTTGTTTAAGGTAAATAATTATAAAAATATTGCTCACGTAAATATACACGTCTCTTGGAAATCAAACGGCTCAACTAAAATTAATAATTTTATAGTAAAAATAATAAAATAAGTGAAATTTATTTATATAATAATGAAAATAATAGTTTTAATTTAATAATTTGCTGACAGTTTTGAAAAGATTGTAATAATTTTAATAAAAAATTAACTTACATACCTATTATTAAGAAATATATTAATATAAAAAAAATAATCGTCTCTAGAGACCTGTATGATTTAATTTTACTGTGACTTCGTGTGTATAATATATGTTATATAACATGATGAAATTCTGTATACGAGTACACGCAAGTTTTATTTCCTAAGATGTATAACTTAAGTAATTGCTAGGTATCATATTTTATTGATTTTTATATACTTTATAAAATCAAATTCAAATCTTAATAACATGAAAAGTATAATGGATTCAAAGATAAATGATTAAATAGTATTTTTTTTTTAAAGTTAAAGTGACTCAAAGACTTTATATTTATTATATAGAAACGTTATATTTTTAAAGAAAATAAAAATAATTTGTAAGTTTTTAATTGGTTTTCGAGAAAATTATAACACAATAATAATTGCAAAAATAATTATTCTACACTCATTCTCAGTATTTGGAATACAATAAGGTTTTGAAATCATAATATGATAATATAGATTAACCGTCCCTTTGATCCTTTAATCTATAGACATTTTTTAAATGTATTTTAGTATGCTTCGTTTTTTCAATAAAAAATTAATTGAAACTATGAACTTTTTCATGAAAGGTATCCAATATATTTTTAATTCTTAAATTTGGTATTTGAGAAGTTATTTAAAATTATAGTTATAAAATTAAGTTGAATCAGTGGCATAGCCAGGATTAAGTTAAGGTGAGAGACAAGAATGGTTTTCAAAAGTTTGCATATAAAGGTACGTACAATGGTAATGTTAATACGGGCTTAGTTCCAAACTTATTTAACCATATTTTATACTACTGCAGTATAGAAATTGCTATGGTTTTTATATTTTACTTATGAAATAAAATTATTTTATTAACTAAACAGAATTTTTTTAGGGGCAAAATAATCACAATAAAGTCTTAAAGTAAACTTCTAAAATCCATCTTGCTTATACCCCCGACTTATGTAATAACTATTGTTATACAACATTATTATGCTAACTTAAGTTATACGCTGGTAAACTATTTATGTTTCACACTATTTACAAGATACCCCCTTGTAAAGTGTAAAGTAAATTATTTCACTCTTTATCGATTAAAATATAATTCATAAAATGATTATTATTGTGATGGTTAGTTTTTTCTATGATATCTCCAAAAGCTTTATCTGTTGCAAAGTATCACTCTTCACAATTAACAAAGATTAAACAAATAAAAATCAATATAAATGTATTAAATTTTATCTTTAATTTAGAACTTTAAAATATTTATAACTTAAGGTTCTTATAAATTATAAGGAATAGTGCAATATGATGAATATAATGACCTATTTTTAATATTATTCAATGAAAATATTCATGAAACTTATTATTCATTAATGTGCCCAGATAAAATGTATAATAATATGATATTTATGTTAAATGTTTCTGAACATCATTTGGTACAAAATATTTTAATTATTTCATATTTAATTACGTCAAAAAGAAATCCCCTCACCTTATACAAATATGTTACTTTTTATTCGTAATAATATTTATATGCATTTTATAAAATAGTTAATTTTTTTAAATTTAGTTGAATTCTCGGAACATATAAAATACATTGTTATGAAAATTAACGGTACATCAATATGATTACCTATGAAATAAACATATTTTATAGTTAAGTATCATAACTATATTCTAAATTGTACTTTTTTATTTTATATTTTAATTGGTCTGAAATAAAGCTATATAATCACATCGAATTAAAATTTATTTTTTTTTGCATTTTTACTATTCTTTTCTCTTCTAAATCAAGGTACCACAAACGCTATCGATATGTGTCACTGTTTATGCATATACTCATATCATATATATGTATTATGGCTATTTTATTATTATATTTATGTCAGTAACTTTGATTTTATTTAATTCACATCATGTTCAAGAAAAAAAAATGACTGATTCGAATTATTCATCGAATTTCGAAACTTTTGGGTGTCTAAAGATCTCCAGTTATGATTTACTTAAATTGTAATTAATCCGGCAATATTTACTCCGAGTAATATCATTATGTCACGTAATAATACACTACCAACATTTGTTACCGTCATGTCTGATAAGCGTCCATCAATAACACCAATTTAAATAATAAATCGCACTACTGTCTCAAGTATAATAACTATTCGAACCATTCATATTAATAAAATTATTCAAAATACTATACAAAAATCCCATTTTACTGAATTATTTTGCAATGTACCACAAAACATTAAAAATATATTTGATGGTGGTGTCTCTAATTAAGATTGTGTTGAAATAATTGCTCATAAAAAACACAAGCGCTCAAAACATTCTACAGCAGGAAAATCTCATAAATCCAAAAGCACTATAAAGCAACGAAATTCAAAATTTGTAACTGAAAATTGTTACACTACTTTGTCTCAAGTTGGCAGTATAATCAAACCGAGATAATAAACGAAGACGTCCTATCCACTGGGAAAATAAAACTATCTTCAATATTTATTTAAATGAATATAAATCACTTTTTACATAACAAAAACTTTGATTTAACACTTATCACCGAAACTTATCAATATAAATACTTATAAATACTCATTTTAAAATACATGGGATTGAAATAATTCGTGCGGATAATTTTTCCGGAACTATGCACGCAGATGTATTTATATTAATCAGGTATTCAATTCTTTACATAGAATTTCAAAACATAAATAATTCATACAAATATTTCAATCAAAATTCTATAAATGCATCCACATTTCTAGTAACTTTAAATTCTTCAAAACAAAAGAAATAATGCTTTTCCTATCCGTATAACTAAGCTAATATAAGCCTAATGTAGAGCTAAAGCTACCTAGAGCTACCTGAAAAAATTCAAGATACCCAATTGACAAAATTCTATTTGACCAGCTATAAAATACGCTCAAAACTGAACTGTTCAAACACAGATTTTCAAAATTTGAATCTCGTCTAGAATCCCTAACTCCATCTGATGGCGCAATCTGGCGTACCACCAAGTGGAATTAATAAACCAACGTGATATTATCCCTCCACTAGTATGCCCAAAAAGAGAACTATTGACATCCAACACGGAAAAAGACATCTCTTTGGAAACTTTTTATTCGGAACTTTTACTTCTCATCCATCCAGCTTACCAAATAATGACCATATAGACGTAGCTCATTGATTTCTGTATGCTTCGCTACTAATATCGCTACAAGCTAAACCTAAACCTAATTACTCTATGTAAAATACTCAAAAAATTACTCGTAACGAGTTTCATCTAAAAAAGTTTCCAAGGCACTATTTAATATCTAATAAAATAGTTCAACATCTTACAAAAAAATCAATACTTGTGTTAATTTATATATTCAATGCCATGTTGAGACTATCACATTTTCTTTCAACGGGGAAATACTCAATCATCGTTATGATTTCACAACTAGACAAACCCAAGTAATTAGTTACATCATACCGACCAATCAGCCTACTACTTTTACGTTTGGTAATTTATTCGATAAACTACTACTAAAATACAAGTACAGTACAGCCATAATCCACAAAAATAATATACTGCCAATATCTCAATCCAACCAAACGTAATACCATCTACCAAGAACACAGAATAACTAATCACATATCTACTTTTTTTGAGAAAAAACATTTCTATCCAGGAGTCTTCCTTGATATCTCTCAAGCGTTTGACTGAGTGTGGCACGATGACTTATTATTAAGGTTTAAACCTTTTCTACCTGCACCTTATTATCTTATTAAAAAATCCTTCATATAAAATCTCTGTACGTACTACTAATTTTGTGTCCCTCAGGAAAACGATTTATCGCTTATACTTTATAACGTCTATACTTCGGATATTTCATCAACCAACAACACTATACTTACAACTTATGCCGAGGATATGACAATCCTAGTTTCGAACCTTGACAAAAATGTAGCTACTAATTATATTCAATCCCACTCAAACCTTATATCAAATTGAGCTCAACTGGAGGATAAAATTCAATGAGACAATATCGGTACAAGTAAATTTGACATTACGACTTAAAGAATATCCCACACATTAAAATTGTGTCAGTACTGAGAAAGAGGTAAAGACTTCTGAAACTGAATATCAAAATCTTCTCACAACCATATTATTTACTTATAACGGTCCTGGAATTTCCATTTCATTTAAACGGATTTAAAATCATCATAAAGCTAATATATTTTATCATATTGATTGAGTATGATTGGTATTTTCGACCACAAAACCACTTCTGCGTTTTTACCGATCGAAAATATCGGTTTAACAACTGTTATATTGAACTCACTTATCGGTCCTCTGGCCGATAGCGGGTCATCGTCTCTAGCTGTGCTAGGATGGACGACCACAGGAATTGTCCGGATGACGTTCCGAGTTTTTTTGGATCCGTGTACTGGGATATCAGACTTGCTGACCACCGCATTGAAGCCATGCACCGGATCGGCCGTGTAGTCTACTGTGCGTACAGTGCCGTCGGGTTCCACAAGACTGTACTGCCCTCTGACCACATCGCCGGTCCGCTCTTCCGATTGATGTTTAATATCACCCGTAGACGGGTCGTGCACGCCATACTTGTACATGTAACTGACCGGTACCTGTTAAACGACAAAATTTCGAACACGTTAAATACAAAGTGTTCGAGAAAAATGGAAAATTTGAAATACTTCTCGCCCAAGAAAAAATAAATACATTTACATACATTTTGCTATTGAATACTAAATCTGCATAATATTATATGCTATTGAGAGTCCAAAAATAAAAATATCATGTCTTGAAATGAATGTCTGTAAGATAATATCCATACTTTGTACGCATACATGAATATGTGCCTCGTTCGGTATTAAAAAGTTACCAACAAAACTAGGGTTGTCTATTATCTTTTCCATAATTTTTTCGTATTAAATTGTAACGGCCTTAATTGGTGATCCGATGATTACAGCACCAGCAGAATATTTGGATAATGAAATTGTTGGATAAATTCGTACAATATGTCAACGTTGGATTTCAAGAATATATATAAGGATTAATGGACTCTATTTAAAGAACATTAATTTTAAGACATAATATTTTTAACTTCTGTACTCTTAGTATCATATAATTTAGATTTTGTTTTCAATAATAAAATTGCATAAATACCATTTTATTTTTATTCTTAAACGGGTTATTTAAAATGTTCTTATTTTCTTGGAAGACTTATTTTTAGGTTTTTGGAAAATTTTTAAAATACATCACAAATGCTAAAATATCTGACTAATACGGAAATAGATTGGATTATTATTTTTTTCTTACATATAGGTATATACATCGAAAAATGTATATATATATATATATATATATATATATAATTATGCATAAATATTTATATATATTTAATTATAACTAGATAACAGATTAATAAAACAAGCTTCTTAAACTCGTTTTATTATTTCCATGAAGTATATACAAATCAAGCAAAATAATTGATTTATAAAAATTAATTCCGACAAAAAACCAACCTTAAGAAATACGTAAATAAAAATTATTTTTTCTGATATACAGAAAACTAAGCCTTGGATAAACACACTAAAAATTATATTTGATATGATTCTAAATGTAAAATGTGAAGACCCTTTTATTCTATGTTAAAATTTAATTAAATCACAAACAATAAATGATTCTCATAGTATCATAATATTCATACTATTTGGTAGGTATACTTCTTGCATAAATTAGGAGTATTTAAATTAAAAAATGTAAAATAATATCATATCATTATATAATAATATAAGATTTATTACATTTCTATATCATCAATATTTCTCTCTATTAAATTCGTAATATATTTTAATTTTCTCCGTCTCATGACTGACAAGCCGTCTATTGAAAGGAAATATACTTTTTTTTATATAAACTGCGGACTTGATAAAATTTTACGCTTGTAATGGAAAGTCAATCGTATCCATTTAAGTGCGATTTCTAAGATAACGTTTTACAATAAAATTGAATGTATACGTAGAGTAGTTATATAAGGGAATGTTTCATCTCCAAATCTAATAATAAAATCTCTGGTTCAATAAAAAAAATTAATTGAAAAATAACCAATTGATTATTGAAAAACTATAGTAAATTACTAAAAATACATTATTGTATTACCGTATAAACAAATCAGCTTCAACCTAAATTGTCATACTGAAACTTATCGGCAATTGATTTTCGTTTGATTTGATAAAATAAGATAACACGTAAGGTCTTAATTATTAAAATATTCTTAAATGGTTCATGAATATAATCTTGATATGTTAATATTATTTGATCGTCATTAACTTTATACAAAAATGTTTAATTTAAATATTTACACCTTTAAAATATTACATTAATATTCGAGTCTCAAGTTTTTTTTTAAAAAAAAAAATGTAATTAAAATTAAAAATTAATAAATGATTAATATTTGTAAATTAATATGTAAATAAATAAAAAAAAAATAGTTTATATAGAGAAATAATTAAATAAAAGCTTACCTTGGTGTATTATTATATTTGTTATGTACCTACGACAAATTTCGAAGTAATAATTCATCAACAGTTGCAATTTTATTAAATTTGTACGTACATACCTGATAATGCATTTTTAATTCAAAACCAGTTGTACTTTACAATTATATTAATATTCCATACTAAGCTTTTATTTATTTATTTATTTATTTATTTATTTATTTATTTATTTATACTTGTATTTATAAACTATTCGTTTATTTTTATATTCATTTACGAGTATTAACCATTTATTAATTTTTAATTTAATTTGTTATTATTTTTTTTTTTTTTTTTAATTTGCCTTTGTTCGCACATTACAGCAAAGCGATTATATAAAAATTTATTAAAGTTATTATTTTAAAACTTACAATTTGAATACTAATGTAATATTATAGGTATAAATATTAAAATTCAGCATTTTTTATATAAAGTTAGTAAAGATATAGTTTAATTTAAATAACAAATTAAAATTATAATTGCCAATCATTTAAAAGTTTTATTGATTTCTAAATACATCGTAACCTCTTAGTTCAAGAAATTATATACTGAACCTTATAGTTTATTGAACTTTCATCATGGGCAAATAACAACGATTTTTGTAGATTTATTGTGATAAATATAATGTTAAGTACAAATATTATAATCTTGAAAAATATAAAAATGATAATGAATAAATATATCTGAGAAAAGAGTACATAATATGTTTTATCGTGCAGCTACAAAATGTTTTGTATTTAATATTTTTTATAACTTTGATACAATAACAAAAAAATATAATACAATTTCTTTTACATAATATCATTATGACATGTTTATTAACTGAATATAAGTTGAGTTTTTAAAAATAGATCAGTTACATATGATAATAAAATCATTGAATTAATATTTGGCTGTTTAAGAGTGATTCCCTCCTCCTCAAAAAAAAAAAAACGTATATTTAGCATAAAAATTGAATAAAATTAATTAAATATATACAGTATATATTTATACACTATATTATACACTGATTAAATTTAAACTAATATGGTTATTATTATCAAAAACGACCAAAACAAATGTGAAATTCATGAAATTTAAACTTATATTAATCAACCATAGGCATTTAGTATATTAAATTAAAGAATCTGAATTTGGTATTTTTAATATTTTTATAATCATGACTTTACGTGTAATTTATGGTATAAAAACGAACGAAAATCAACTGTTCATAAGTTTCAGTTTGATAACTTGGA
Source organism: Sipha flava (assembly GCF_003268045.1). NCBI lineage: Eukaryota > Metazoa > Arthropoda > Insecta > Hemiptera > Aphididae > Sipha > Sipha flava. The sequence continues at coordinate 1,081,609 of NW_020273276.1, forward strand.
TCGAAGCAAGTTTTTCTTTGGTTGTATAATAGTGCTATTGTATTTTTTACGCCGTAGAACATATTATTCGAGTATTTTCTACGCAATGTTATAAATGCGTATTAAATCGAAGATAATAATGCTAATGACAGAAATGTTTAATGCTAAGAAATTTAATGGCAATCAATTGTTCAGATGGAACGATGAAGATATTAGTCTTTTGTCTATCAACTGTGCTGTGCCGTTATTTGTTAAATCCTTTTTTTTTTGGTATGATTATATTTTCATGTAGTTCAATCTTAAAGAGTCGGGAATACATCACATATGGTACTTAAATGTGTAATTTTGCAAATTGTTTGTAACTTTTTATGAAAAAGGTATGAAAAACCACAGTATTGAAGGTAGAGTTTTTATTTTAAATAATAATATATATTCGTTTTCAGAAAAACGGCCCTAAAAAAAAAAAAAAAAAAAAAAATGTATTTTACTTAATTCGTGTCATATTAAACTGATTTTACTTTTTCTTTTTCTTTAAAAATTTGATACTTGTTTATTAATTAAATAATTCATTATAAATATTTTTTTTAGCTCAAACTGTAGGCAAATAAAATAAAATAAAATAAATCATTTTTTTTTAAATTTTAATAATATATAGGGTTTCATAATTCACGATATTTTTTTACATGCAAAATAATATTCTATTGAAGTTATTTCTATTACTTGTATAATTAGAGTATTTTTTTAATTTTTATTTTTTTAAGTGATTGTATGTTTTATTATTATGTGTGTACAAAATTATATTGTAAGATAATAGTAAGTTTCAAGAGATATTTTGTTGTGACATTCATTTAAAACTTGAATTTGTATTTCATTATTATTATTTATTTTTTTTTTAATTAAATTAAATTTGAATAATAAATATATTAGTAAAAATAAATTGTCTTGAACTTCATAAAAAAAAAAAAAAAAATATATGTATAGTAATTTTGAAGTAGCTGCTGGAGATTAGATTACATTTTAAATTTCTAAAGCATTTATGAAAATAACAATATCAAAAAGAAGATTGAAGAATTTCCTTTGTAAATATTCAATTGATTACAAGAATAAAGTTATAATAGCATAATGTTTAAAATTTTATTAGTATAATATGAATTCAAACGTCTCAATTTATGTTTTATAAAATTTACGAGCTTAAATAATTTGACTTAGCTTTTAAAAATTCTAGAAACTATTCTCATTATGTTAACACTATTGAAGTGTACTTTAATTTTAATGTAAATCAATGTTAGTTAAAATAAAAAAATCACAATAATCAAAATCACAAATTTGCTACTTTTGATTTTTAAGAAATTTTTAATTAAAATTCTAATTTGTTTTCTGTGTTACAATAATTTATATGTTATATTTTATGGTAAATTAAACGCATATTATGTTGTATTATAGATTTGAGTAACAATTTTATTTTTGTTTTGTTTTAAGCAAAATAAAAATAAAATAATAACTAATATCCAACAATCTGAAAACGAACAAATCTGAAATTAATTTTACTCTATATACCTTAACCATCAAAACGTACATACTGCCATAGCACATAGTTATGTTATCATTTAATAAATTCCAAATGGAATTTAATCTAGAACTAAATAGAACAGGAGTTATAAATTTTACGATGTTTACTGAAGTAGAGGATATATGTAGGTAACTAATGATAAACATGAAAGAGAGTTGAATAAACGAGTAGTATATTTTGTCGGTATGTAATCAAAGTTTACGTTTTGAAAACTTTTTTTCTATAAATTCTTAGATGTCTATAATAATAGAATCTTACTATTCTTGGCAAAATATAAAAGAAATAACGAAACTGTACTATGATACGGTAGACGGTAATATAATGGTTTGAAAATTATCTAAACTGCGGGATAAATAGAGGACCACTTGTAAAACTACTATGAATGGGCAAGAATTTATGAAAATATCATTCATTAAACATGTTATTATCATTATAATACTTTTTATATATTTTTTATTTAAGGGAATACCAATGTAACATATAAATCTAGCCTTGCAGAGAGTGGTGAAATAAATACTTCCAAACAGTAAATAACTACACATGACTTAAAATTATCAAGTGATTTTTCCATACCTAATAAGAAGCGTAGAAATATCTATCAATAATGAGTTTAATTAAATTTTAATTGTAAATAAAATAACAATGAATAATATTGAAAACTCAACTTAGTATAAAATATAACACAAATTAGTATAAATAAAAATAAAAAAATGTTACCAAAATCGCAAAATCATTGATTAAGCTCATATATTTTTTTTTTTTTAAATTTTAACCTTATTTTTTATCGTTATAAATATATTTACATATTATTGATGGGTCAAGCTGTTCGGTTCGAAATTGGAACTCTGTATGAAAAAAATTGAACCGAACTATCAAATATTTTTTACTGTTCGAAAATCGAACTTGAAAATATTTGTCGAATCAGACTTACTGGACACGATAGTTCGAAAACCAAATATTTGTACAATTTTTAAAAAGTTATTTTTGAAAAATAAAAATTGATAATGATTATTTTAGAAATAATTAGACTATTGGCGATAGTGATGATCTGTAAAGGGCACGTTATGCATTATTTATTATAATAATGCTATTATTACAATAATAATGTTATTTTTCCAGTCGTATGTTAAACATTTACCCTCCGCCGACCAGAACATTAATAAGTTGTTTATCGCCATTAGAGGCAGTGTATCTACATTCATGAATTAGCTATTTTTGTTTTTATCATATTTATTATAGAGGTTAAAATCTATTTTGGGTAAATCCATGGTAATATTCTGATACCGCAACTGTGATGTTAATAAAAACATGTTTACAACTTACGCCATACATTATAAATTCTACTTATCATTCTATATTTGTGAATTATAGTTATTATTACTATTTTTTTATATATTATTAAAATGTACTGATTGTATTGTCATATTACACTCAATACTCAATACTCAATTAATTTTTTATAAGCTAAAAAACAACACGAGAGAGCACAATAATGGTTTGGAAAAATAATAATAATAATAATAAAAAATTATTTAAAATTTAAATGTTTTGTAAATAATACAATTACTTAGACTTAAAAGGTAAAATGTAGAATAGGTAATACGAAAACTTAAAATACAATAGTAATTAATAATTATGGTTGATTTAATTTGTAGGTAGGTACAATGTACACGATAAAAATTAATGAGTTCGAGTTCGAGTTCGACTTAAAATCATAATAGGTTTGGTTCGGTTCGGTTCGGTAGAAAATATGAAGGTTCAGTTTATTTTGAGTTCGAAAAAATAATTTAAAGTTCAGTTCAAGTTCGGTACGATTTAAAAAATCATTGTTCGACTCATCATTAATATATATATAACAGACCTTTTTTAAGTTCCAATTTTCTAACGAAAATATTGAACATTTTTTCAATTTTTTCCACAGAAGTGTACTAAACAGTTTCCTAAGGGTAATCACTCGATTTTTCATTTTTTCGTCTGAGAGTGGATGAGAGAGGATGTATTGTATTAAAAGGTGGCGGATTTTCAGAGAGTAATTTCAAAAAATTTTCTTACAAAATTGAATTCCAATAACTCCCTATAAGTTATGGTTGTGCTATTTTTATTGATTTTTGCAAAATAGTAGGGATGGAAGAGAGATGTATTTTATTTTAATATTACGGTTTTTTTTTAGCGTGGAATTTAAATAATTTAACATTTTTTTTTTTTTCAAAAAGTAGTTCAAAATAATCCTTTGAGTCAACTATTAGTTCCAATTCTATTGATGTCTAAGAAAATGGAAATAATGTTGTTTAAAAGAAAAACGTCACACCCGTATGTGTATCTCCAAACATTCAACATTGTAAATTTGCGTTCTATTGTTTAAATGTGGTGAGGTTAGCTTTAATATTAGAGGAAACTAATTTCTTATCAAATCTTAAGGAAAGAATATTATCTGTGTTTTTGGTTAGTTTTAATTTTCAATCGAATTATGAATAAGTAAAATATTATAATTAAAAAAACTCATAACTATCTGATCATCAAAACAGATATTTCTTTTAAAGTTTGATATTATTGAAAATTCCATTTTATCCCAAAAAAATTTTCAGTTCACTTCAGAAGAGTTCAGTTTTTAATAAAAGTTTGTTTAGCAATGACAAAAAAATAAAGCATAAGGTAAGTTTTTAGCATATTGTGAAGTAGATTCGGAAAATAACTGCATTTCATATGAAAAATGTATACATGTGGTATACCAAAAAATTTGTCTTGAGTCATTTAAGAATATAATAAATCAATATAAAATAATTCAAGTTAAATTATACAAATTACATTTATAACTATAAAATAATTTGTAGATATCATAAATTATAAAAATGATGTATATTATATGGATATGCTTTAAATAGTTTAATTATAATAAAAAACAATGTATAAATACAATGTGCTCGTATATACGATTAATTTATTCAACATACAAGTGGAGTCGGGTTATTCAGCTAATATATTAAATAACAATTTAAACTACAGAACGTAATGATTTTAATGATATATGGTAGAATAATATTATTTTATTTAAAATAATTAGTAATTTAAAAATAAAAATTTTTCTTCGATAATTTTATTCTTTTTTATACATTTTTTTTAATACAAATAAATAAAATATTATTCAGAAATATTCAACGTAAAATCGTATAAGGAATTTAACTGTAACTGTATACTCAAATAGTTAAACTACTTAAACTTAACAGAGAACAACATTTAAAGTAGGTTTTATGAAAATAACAAATAAATTAAAATCATAATAACTTTTAACAATCAGTGACATGTATACAAGTTTTATTTGACAGTAATATTTTTAAATAATAGTTATTAATATGGCTATAACTAAGTAATATTATAAATTTTTAAGCAAAAGGTTCCCGTAATTATATACTTCTGATATTGATAATTGTAACTGAAAAACATGTATTTTACTACGGTTTTTATATCAATAGTTATGTGACTACCATGAATGCTACAATTATATATAATTTAAATTTTAAAATATAATTTTGGGCATACAAACATTTCCTATGGTGACTTCTATAGATGCCACAATTGTCTTATTCGTTAAATTTTATTTTTAGGTTTGCACGTTAAAATATGCATAACTTGTAGTTAAGTATATTATGGCTAATATTCCTACTATATATACTATACTTCCTTACAATAAGCTAATATATAATTCGGTGTTCTTACGTAATAATCAATATCTGATTGACCTGGATATCTTGGCCTTGACAACGATATATTTACTAATAGTAGTAAACATGGTATTACCTGAAAAATGTATAATTTTTTTATTATTTTGGTTGTCGTACTATAAAATGCTTACTATATGATTGCTAAATTTGATAAATGTTTAAAAAGTACTATGTGCACTGTTTACATCATGATGCGCTTTTATTATTATTTTCTAAACAATTACATAATAGCATTATATTTCAATAATTTAAATTCTAAGCCTTATTACTCAAAGAATACTAAAATATTTGACTTTACGTAAACACTTAATATTACATTGTTTATAAGCTATTATAATTGTTATTCATTTTTAATATACTTAGATTACAAAATAGGCTAACAACAATACAGAAACGTACATAAAATATGGGATTTTAAGGAATAAATCTAGGCGCAAAGAGCATATTTCATACATTTTTAATAAGATTTTAATTAACCTCACTCACAAATAGTTAAAAAAAAAAATGTTTAAAATACTGTTTAAAATTTGTGTTTACATATTGTCTACAAACCTATCTATAATACATACTGACTATTGACTATTTAAATATTTTTTAACCTACTACTTTGTCATTTTTTATTAGGAACTAATATAAAAGAATTGAAAGGCTCTAAATTTTTGGGAGTTGGTTAAACCACTCAATGGAATTTCTTTAAATTTATAAAATCAATCAATACTTTATTACCATTCAATGATTATCTTAAAAGTTACTACGATCTACGGTTATCTATTTGACAGTTAGTTTTTTTTCAAATCGATTGATAAATCTATTAAAGTTATAGTATTCTTAGAGCATTTTTACAATACTAGGATGTAGTATTTAAAATAGTACACGCTATTAAAAAATTAGTGCTTTCCCCTGTTTGCTTTGAATTAAAATAAAGATTGAAGAAATTTCACAACTTTTATTATTTATTTATTGAAATTATAATACAATGCATGGTTGCATTATATATATTTTCATTATTGGTTATAATAATTTGTTGTTTGCATTAAATAACTCATTTGTACTTAAAAATATTTTAGAAGTCGTAAACTATCAAATAATTTTAGAAATAGTTACACCTAATGTATTAATTTAATTATTATAATAAATACGTAATATTATAAATTATTAAATGTTTATGATATCAAACTGCCAAGATTCAATATCGTACATTGTATGAATATTAGTTTTTATAGTATAAACTATACCATTATTAAAATATACAGAAAAATATAAGTATGTCTGTAAATACTTAACAATTTTTCTCAGAATGAAAATCTAATAATTAAATTTTATTTACTTAAAAACAATTCCAAGTTATTATTATTATTTACGTAAACACCTTTGTAGGTTCTACCACTATACGAGTACATAATATATATTTTGATACAATTTAATTTTATATATTATTTTATGTAATAAAATGTTCTTATGTATAAAGAGAAAAATTAGACGTATATAATAATGGATTCATTAATGTATTAAAATTAAACGTAAAAATAAATTACTACAAATATTATTGGTGTATTTTGTGGAATTTTCAACAAAAATTTATTTAGGGATGACAGAGTTTTAATATCATATAAATCAACATAAACAACATTAGTTAAAAATAATCTTCTATATGAAAACACTAAAAAAATAATACAAACAAATTATTATTAAAACTTTTATAATTACGGGAATTGTATGTAACAATGCTTACTGTTTGGATCTTAATTTTAAATAGACTTACTAATTACAATGTTTACACTTAAAAACATCTTTGAATAACCAACATTTTCTTACGTAACTCTATGAGTGATATTTTTCAACTTTGTAAAATAAAAGTAAGACGTTAATATAAAAGTGTGGGTTTTTGTAATTTCATTGAATAATTAATTGAATATACGTTTACAAGTAAACAAGGTCGGATGTAAGTATATGTATATATTGTGTTTCAACTTTTAAATAATTTTCTTATGGGACTTGGCATTACATCTAAATATCAACGACGAAATATTTCGACATTCGTAATTCATAATATAACTATATTTAACTAGCATACTAATTACAGTTTAGTTAATAATCAAAATACAATGTAATGTACATTATATAAATCAATGTTAAGAATCCTTTTGTGATCAATATCTATACTATTTATAATATATAATATTTATATGAATTATATATATGTATGTATTTTTGCAACATGCTCTTTTATAATATTTTGTTTATTTGTGTTTAATTTTTCAAGGATATCATAAGAACGAAAATTATTTAGAAATCGGATTAACTTATAGTGGACAAGGTTATAAAAACAGAATTTATTTTGAGTTCAATAGTTCTGATTCATTCTAGTTCTGAATTAATAGAAGGTCATTTACTGGGAAAGGGACAATGTTTAAAAGAAATATATAATATTTTTTTACATTGGGTAAATGTTGACATTTTGTGATAGCAAAAACGTTTTTAGTACATTTTTTTCAATATATTTTACGAAAGCATTGATATGGTTCAAAATATTCTAATGAACCGTATCAATACTATTATAGTTTGAACAATAGATTTAGTATATTACTTTAAATGAATGTCTTTAAAAATTATGTAGGACAATAAAATAGATTATTATGTATTTAAATACTTAAATTTTTGTTTTTCATTCATTTTTATTTATTTTATATTTTTTTATTTTATTCATACCTATAAATTTCTATTTGAACTTTTGACCTAATTTTTTCTCTTCAATTTTCAATCACAACATTTTTACATCATTTGCTTCATCCATTTCTTTTTTTTTTTTTTTTGTGAGTTGATAATTTTCATTACTTTTAACGTTGAATAAGAAATCTTTGTTTGGCATTATCTATAAGATGATACAAGAAAAGGTTTTCAAATTGATAATCAAAAGTTACGGTGAAAACTGTATAGAGTGCTTTACGAATAATAGTGAATTTATATGAATGTATACCATGTAGAATATTCAACAATACAAATGATGGATAATATTATTATTCATTATAATCTGTTTAGAAATTGTACGAGTTGTTTTTTATTTTTTTTTTTAATTTTTATTATTTATTTAATCATTTTTATATATAAACTATTTGTTAGGTAATTTTTTTGTATATAGAAATAGTTTTGAGTTTTTTTTTTTAAATGTTAAGAAGTAAATTTATTTATAAATACAATTTTTTTGACCTCATTGACAATTTATTAGAGTTAATTTTTAATCATAAGTTAATTATGCAGTTTTAAGTTAAAATATTTAGAACCGTGGATACGTTTTTTTATTATTTTTTGATAATCCATAATAATCAGGCCCGTATTTAAAAATTTGGCGCCCCCATGCATATAATTTATGCCTCCCCCCCAAAATATTAATAATAATAATATAACACTTATTATTTCGTCTATAATCGAGATTCTTTAATATTAAAATATAACTTATAAATGAAAATCGTTTAATACTTTTTTTAATCAACAAATTAAACAAATTATAGCATAATAAAACATACAATTTCCTTTTTTTTTTTTTTTTTACTAACAAATTATAGTATAATAAAAATACAATTTTTTTTGAATTTACTAATTATAACATAATAAAAAAATTTCTTTTTTTTTCATTAAGTACCTACATAATTTTTAAAATTAATTTAGCTAAAATATTTTGCGGCCCCTGAGACTTAACGCCCTCGGGCATATTCCTATCCATGCCCCTCCCTAAATACCAGCCTAATTATAATCAATATTTTTACAGAAATGTTCTTAATTTTTATTTGTTATACAAAATTGGCATGAACTATTATAGTTATAAAATATTTTATAGACAAGTAAGTTACAAAATTATTCTTTTTGAATTACAATGTCATAAGTGCACATAATTAAATACTAATACAAAATTATTATTTAGAACAAAATTAAACAATCTTTATTTTATTTTTTTTTAATTAAGGACTCAAGTATGTAAATAAATTAAAGAGTTAAAAATAATATGAGAATTTGGTGTATTATATATATTATGAATGGTACCACCCTGGGGAGCGTACTCTTATAATAAGTGGAATAAAATCTAATTCTGAAAGTTAAATTATGTCTTAAATACGTACGTATATGTGTTTTATTCAGCAAACCTGTAGAATTCTTCGAATGAAAAAATATAGACATGATTTTATTATTTATACCAAATGAAAAAAATAAAAAATGGTAAATACTAAATAACTTATTTTATATAGGACACGACATCACTATTTATTTAACCTAGTTAAAAATTTACGTGAATATTTATAAACGTAAGTTTTTTAAGTAGAAGATTGATGAAGTTTAAAATACATATTTTAAAGTGTTGATGATGTACTTTAACTCAGTGGTTTACATAGAGAGGTTCGAACCTTCCCCCTCAAAATGTATGATAAGTTCAGCATACGTGTGCATTTATTTAACATATGTATTAGTATTTTTTAAATTTTTATTTTTTTTAAATGATTGTATATTTTATTATTATGTATGTAATATTTTTAAACGAGTAGAATATCTGAGTATAGTACTCAATAACTGAAAAAAGTTATAAAATTATATTGTAAGATAATAGTAAGTTTAACTCAGTGATTTTTGTAGAGGGATTCAAACCTTCCCCTCAAAATGTATGGCAAGTTCAGCATATGTGTGCATTTATTTAATATATGTACTTGGGATGGACTTGAAATCAGAATATCTGAATTAGTCTGGCGATAACGTTCGACATGAACACACGTTCGCGCGCACGTCCGCTCCGTTATCGGTCTCCGTAATTACTCCGAGTCCACCAAACATGGCGCCGCCTCAACCACCATAAACCCAAAAATCAAAATGGCATTTGTCCTCGCCTTCTAGCCCATCACCACAAGAAGAAAAGAAAATCAAACAATATACATCACCAAATCGATACGCGGCATTGGCCAAGGTCTCTGACGACGAAATTGAAAATGAGGTATTTAAACCAAACGAAAACATAGTAATCTGTGAGCAACTAAATAAAACTAAAACCACACCTATGCCTACCCGAATACCGGCGATCTACATTAAGAACGTCACCAACTTCTCAATATTCAGTAAGAAAATAATATCACTCACAGGCACTAACGATATTTCATTTAAGTCTACACCATCATTTATTATAATCCGCCCCAACAATCGCATAACCTACAACATAGCCGCACTGCAAACGTCAATACAAAGCAGTAATCAGAAATCTGCATCACTCCACTATCACAACTGATATTACAAACGCCCTGGCTGAACTTGGACACTCGGCCACGCGCGTGGTTAATATCAAAAAGAACCATCGTCCTTTACCAATATTCCATGTAGAACTGGCTCTTAAAGAAAACAATAAAGAAATCTTCAAGATTACAAAACTTCTTCACTCCGCAGTATTGATTGAAAAACCACATACCAAACGAAAAAACCCGCCTCAATGCTACACATGCCAAGCTTACGGCCATACGCGCAACTACTGTAGTCAGCAGCCTAGATGCGTTAAATGCGGCGAAAATCACTTAACAGATATGTGCACCAAAGATAGTAGCCTTCCGGCTAAATGTGCACTATGCTCTGGTGCACACACAGCTTCATACAAAGGTTGTATAATTTACAAAAAACTGACAAATTCAACAAACCAAAAAAGACAGAAATTTCTAAACGACAAGTCACCTCACGTCGTCATGCATCGCATGCTCCCCCGTCCGGTCCATCATATGCCAATGTAACAGCCGCCCAACCAATATCCAGTACTACAAATTCAAATTCAAATTCAACGTCAAACATCTTGAACGAACTCAAAATATTATTTAATCCATTAATTTCTCTGATAACTGTAATTTTAAGCAAATTAACAACAATATTCCCATAGCAGTCATTATTTCCAATATTAAATCTTTTATCAACAAACCTCATTAAAATTATCTACAATCCCATTCCATATTCTATTTGTATAAACCGTAATCTAAACTTTTAAACTGTAATCTACAAACTTGTAATAGCATGCAATATGCTGAAACATTTAATTATAATAAATAAATAAAAAAAAAAAAAAAAAATATCTGAATTATCCGGATTTATGAATTTACTTTTTATATAATTTATAATTGTTTTTAGTTTCAAGTAAAATAAATTATTTTATTTTATTGTAATAACAAATTAATATTATATTTTATGAATTTTAATTTACTTATCATGATTTCAACAGTTTTTATAATGTATTATTAGTTACCAAAATTACAATTTATTACATTGTTGAGTTTACTTTATACCTCTATGACTTACAGTAATATCATGACTGAATACCCATTTACCTTATCTTAACTGCATAAACTTTGATTGGTTATTGAATAAGATTTTCTAAAGATAAGTTGAATTTATACTACAATACAATATAATTAAATATGTGTAAATATAAAAATTAGTAATTGGAGACTAAAATTGAATTGAATAATCCGGATAGTTCGGATAATCTATGAAATCCGGATATGCCCATCACTAATATGTATTAAATAAAGTTGAACTGAATTATAAACTTCAACGTAGATGATTAAAATAAAACGAAATCGATACTTTTTGCCTTGCATTTGATAATTATTAATTTTTAATTTAATTATCTTATAAAATGTTAGCAGCTAACACTCCTGTTTATCTTGTTAAACGATCTCCATGATCAATCAAATTATCTGTATCTTTATATATATACATATATTATATGTATTGTAAATGTATGAAAAAAGTTATACAAAAAAATTGAACGAAATAAAGGTTTATAATCGAATGTATATGAATGCGGTAAATATTTGTTGTTTAATACAATAAATTAATATTGAACATGATTTGACTAGAAGATTTTGAGCTTTTATTAAAGTAATTGAGTTGATAGTTTACCCTAATTATATTTGTAAATGACAAAGAGTGGATGAGAATATTATAGTTGATGTTCAAAGATAAAAAATTTTTTTTGCAATTTAGTAAAAGTGTTGTCAAAAATATTAGTGTAGAAATAATACACACATAAGCAAAATTATATCGAGCAAACAACCAACGACTTTACAATGTTCGTAATATTATATTATGACAACATGATATAGTGTAACCACATAATGTATTTTAATTTGATGTTTTGGGTTTTTCGATACGTACTTGTAATATGGAGATGGTCATTTTGTTTAACGAAGTTCTAAATTAAATATCAAAACACACGCGTACACGTGCACGAGGTGAAATGAAAACGGACGTTCTGCGGCTATGTGTCCATATTCGAGTGCGACGTGTGTACTACAGAACACAAGCGAACATACACGGTATCCTGTCATTTACAAGTTGTATTTATACATGCTTGGACAGTTGTTGCTGTGTTATTTAACATACAAGTATGTGATGTCAAAAAACCTCTTAAAAATCGAATAACATAATGTTTTGATCCCATGGTGAACAATGGGACGACGACTATCAAGGTTGACCCATGTGAATTTGACTAGTATAGGTTTATTTCAGATAGCTTCACACGAGTTGACGTAATAACATCCACAGTCATTATTATTTAAATTATTTTATACGTATATGTGTATGTGTGTGTGTTTTTTTTTTTTGGTTTCCGAGGATATGTGGAAATCATTAATAGGTTGATATAGTATGTAGGCTCTGGCTCTGCGAGCGCACAGGTAAATATGTGTATTTAACGGTGTCAAAACATAAACGCAGATGCACGTTTGTGTGAAACAGAGTTTTGTAAGTACCAAATACAAACGTTCAGGAGAATAATAGGTGTTATGTGTGCAAGATCGGCAGTTGATTTCCAGGACAATTTTATACCGAATCAGGCCATCCGTTTCCCAGAAAACACGTATTATTATTATTTACCCATCCGTGTTCGAATAATTAATTTAAAAAACGAATCGTTAACAATTGATACAAGAATTTTTTTTTTCGATCGTATTCTTACTTGCAATATCGCAGCGGTAACCGTAATTCAATTTGTTTATTTATGCTAATACGAGTATTTATTTTAAATGATTTACTAACTGGATGCTCGAGTTTCGATCTAGTTTCTATAGATACACAAAAGCTACAAGGTCACAAGCATACCTACTAACAATCGAATTATATGCTGAAATTGTATGTATTTTAACACTAATACATTATTACTTATTACTATAATTAAAACATAATGATACAATATATTATTATGTACAAACTCTCGGTCCACGGACCATAAATGTAAATGTAAATTATATTGTGACTTAAAATACATCTATTTTATTTCATTGTTAGAATAATTTAAAAACGGTTTGGTAAACTGTTTATATTTTACTATTTATATCCGGTCACCATACAAAGTAAATACATACATTTTTATTTTATATAATGTGTTATATTATTATAAATTTGTTTTATTGATAATTATTAAAATTACAAACAGTGTAATAAATAAGGTTCCTATGAGTATAAAAGTTAAAGATAGAGAGAGCAAAATTACGTATATTCATAAACGGTATGGATGTAGAATAAAATTCGAATAAGATTGATTTGAGAGAAGAACAATAAAGTTGATAAAAGAAGAGATTAAGAGAAATAATATTTTCAATCAAATTAAAATGTATTTCAATGAATAACAATTGTTTTTTTATAGATCTAATTTGATTATTATGTATCTAAAAAAATACCATTTAAAAATAATAAATATTTTAGCAAATTATTGAAGTAATGAATTCTTATATATGTTTCTAAAAAAAATTTTGACCACGAAGGTAAACATGATTATTGAATATATTTCATTTTTAAAATAAAACAATTTATTATTTCACAAAAACTAAAAATAATAATATAAAAATGGTTTTTATTACATTTATTTGTTAAATAATGTCATTATTTATTATAATTTACTTGACGTTGATCCATTAGGGCCGACTTAAAGTGTTATAACTTAATCAATATTTTGTAAAAATTTCAAGAGCAATTTAAAAGTTTTAAACTTTTAAGTCATGTCACCGTCTCCATTTTCCATTGGGTGAATTAGAAAAAAGGTCAATTTTCAGTTGACCCATACACTTTGTCATTGAACTTTGAAGTTGGTACCAAATAATTAGGTATAATTTACAAGTTATTGTTTGTTTAACTTTGAAGTTAATAAGTTAACCTAGAATTTAGTTAGATTAACCTTATAACAATAATAATGAAAATTATTATTATTCTATAATACATTACTTTTATTGTATGATAAGAGTTATATTAAATCGATAATACTAATAAAAAATATTAATAAGAAAAAAAAAAGTCTGAAAATGATAATCTAATACCTAATTAGATTTCAACGATCCCAGAAAATAACTTTACGTTGACCACTTAGGTAATAGTAGCAATAATTATTTTATTTAACAATTTTACTCATAAATATTTATTGGTTATTTCAATATATTTTAATTTGTCTCTAAATTTTTATGCAAATGTGTCAAAACAATGAAATACGATTTTTTCATAAAATGTTTTATTCGTTTTTACAATAAGTAATTTATGATCTCAAACTATAAAAAAAAATTTTTAACTTAACATACCAATAACAAATATTAGCTAATGTTACTGAATCTAAATTTAAAATGCAAATACAATTCATATATTTGTTCAATACCAAAGTTTTAAGTTCTAATTTTATCATTAGACTTATTAGTTTTAAGAAGACGGATATTTGAACACTTATTGATTCTCAATAAATAATGAATTTTATCCATGTTATATATAGTAACTAATACATATTACCATTTTTTACATAATTTTTGTAGTATAATTTGGAATTTTTCTTCCATTTTATATTCGATGTAACTAAAAAATATATCTATAGAGATTATGCACATTTATTTAAGAACTTTAAGCCGATTCAATGCAGCTTGTATCTGAAAAATTTAGCGATATACTTAAGAATAGTTGTATAATAATTAAAACTAGAAATAATACAAATCAAATAAATTAATAATATACATACTATAAACTATTAAAGCATGTAAAGCATGTAACAGATGACTTATTGACATTTTATAGTCTCACTGTTAAACGAATATAGCTATAAAATATAATTTATATATAAAATTATAATATATACAGTTGGTTTAAAATAAAAATAATAATTATTATATAAAATTGTGACGAAAATTTGAAATATTTTGAATAATGATGTTTCATATTGAATATGAATTTCAAATTTACATTTATTTATTCTAATAAGAATGTATAATATGAAGAATAACAAAAAACAGTTATTTTACTGTTAATCATATCATAAATAAGGTACCTACGTTATACTTCTTATATTCTGTTTAAAATTCTGCCTGCTGAGTTCATAATAATCAACATTCACCTTAGCTATACAATACGATTGTTAGGTTTCTTAGTATTATTTGCACACATTTTCAAATACGTATTTACCATCGTATTCTTCACTCACACCTTTTTTTTTTTTACTTCTATTTAGAAATTATAAAACTTCTTGCTACAAAATGAATATATTCTTTTGATAAAGTTGTATGATTTATTTGATGTATGCATTCAAAATTTTATCTTTTGTACACACTTGTATACTTTTTATTCTTTTAAAATATTTTAGATTTTTTTTTCTTTAGTTCTTTAATCAAATTTTTAGATAAAAAATTTTCATTACACACTTCTCATAGTATCTTATCAAATAAAATTAGTTCAAGAATGAGTATGATAATTTGAGATAACAATGAGAAGTTTTTTGTTTTTCTAAAAATTTTTTTTGAATATTTTTTTAAACATTTTTCTAAATGATTTTGGATAAGATAAATTTTGAATTTTATACTTTAAATTATCTCTTTCATTTGAATTGAAGTATTTGCATATATTCATACACTGTTACACTATTTAAATTTTAATTACAATTAAATCGAACACAATTATAAAATTTATTTGATGAATTATATCTTATAATGGTTTTTTGAATGCAGATACTTATGATAACTATGATTATTTACGAATTTATAATTTTTACTTTAAATGCCATAAAATACCTGAACTCTAAACAAATATTTTTTCAAAGTTCTATTGAATTATGCTAAATGATTTTATTTCATAAAATGCATTTTAAAATAGACAAAATAGAATACCTACTCATAATGTATCAAATTATTTAGTTTGAATACTGTTATATTTGTAAATATAACGTGTCAATAAGAATTACCTATATACATTATAGTGTACAACTTTTTCAAATATCATCATCCAAAATGTTAATGTCTAATAAGTTATTTTTGTGCGTGGATAAAATAAATCATTAGATATCATACGATGTACCTACGTATCAAAAGAAAACAAACTCAGGGGAAATTTAGCAATGAACAAAATAATCAGCTAAAAGTTTTTACGAAAAGTATAATTTAAACCGAAACCTCTATAGCAGGGGCGGCCAAACGGTCGATCGCAGACGATTTCTGAGTCGATCATGTTAGAATTTATTTTTAGGCCACGTGCACTTCAACAATGCCCAGATCAACAAAATAAATATTAATATGTTAATTAGACTTAAGTATTTAGATTTTAGAAATTATTATATTTTTAGTAATTAATTTATTATACTTTATGTATATTTATATACATTTTAAGCAAGTATGTTTCTTAATAATTATAATTATTTAATAATAAAAACATTTTTCCAAAAAGTCGATCTTCAAAGGTGAAGTATATTTTTAGTAGATCGTAGCCGAAAAAAGTTTGGCCACCTCTGCTCTATAGGGCCAAAATATCGAGATTAAAAGAATTAAGAAATAATGAGAACAAGGATCTCTATCAATATAGACATTAAATGATAGAAACGTAATCTAGTTTTTTACGATAAAATTGTTTAATTTAGATGCTATAATAAATATCTACGATACTATAAAAATAATAAATAAATTTAAATACTGTAATACATTAAAGATGAAGCACCTAGGCGTTCTCAGACTTGTATTTCAGGAGGTACCTATAATACTTTTGGGCCCTACCTTAACAAAAAATAAAAGTATATTTAATTAATTATAATGTATAAATAATTATATAAACATAAATTTAATTTTTTATATAATATTGTGGTATATTAGTCTCAATGAATATGCTTTCCAGTGTATCATCAATTGATAGTAAGCAATTTACCGAAAATAATTGATCGCAAGTCAATTGATCACAAAGCCAATTTACGGCACAAAAATTTACCATAAAAATAATAACTATTGTTAACTATTTGTTTAAATATCAAATCTTATCTAACGATATACTCATACAGTTGTACACTCGTATAGATATCTTATCACCATATATAAATAATTATGAATAGCTACAACAATACAGCAGTATTGATACAATAATAACTTCATACAGCTATAGTACTGGATATTATTACAAGTATAATGTGGCTTTAGAATACACATTAAGTGAAAAATATAAAAATATTCTGTGTTATGCAGGTTTTTACTAATAAAAAAATGAGAACATGAAAGTAAAATATATTGGAAATGTTAAGAATATAAAACAATTCATTATAAATGTTGGGTACACGTAGTATATGACAAAATTACAAGTTTACTGAACACAGCAACGATGTTCCAAATGCTGTAAAAACCGAAGCGAAAAATGTTATTTAAACTTAAAAAAAATGCATCACAAACAACTCACATTTGATTTTAATAAACACAATTATGCAGTCAATTAATATTTTATTTATAGAAAATTAAATAGAAAGAAAAAATAATCAAAATATGGAACTGTTTTTTTAAGAGTACTCCAAGATTAAGCCATCACAACTAATTCTATAAAGGAGTGGCACAATTGTTTTACATCACTTATAAATAGTATGGAACCTTCAATTTGGTAGTTTATAGATACATTAAAAAAAGAAGAGAGCATAAACTGATTCAAATACGAACAGTATGTTTTTAGAGGGTAACGAGCCCCCAAATATAATCTACCGAGATAGAGCAGCTAAAATAAAAAAAATATGTACCAACTGTAACAATAATACAAATATAGAAAGGTTCTTTCGTGGCATTGCATACAATTTTCAATTGCAAGTTTAATTATTTTCCAAATTATATAACTACCAACATTGTTAACTCCTAAAAAAATTAATATTTCAATATAAGATATAAAGAAGATTTTTTAAGCATTTTGTATTTAATATGAAAAAAAAAATAATAATAATCATACCTGTAACTATTTGATAAGTTACAGATAAGCAAGGTTCGGAACTTTATGCGCTAAAAAATACTAAAATATGCGTTAAAAAACATCAAAATATGCGGTATAATATGCAGTAAAAAATTGGAAAATAATTGCTTGAAAAATAATAAACTGACTACTGACTAGTGTACACTGTACAATGAAGTCGCTTGCATGCAGATGTATGCAGTATTACAACGAACAGAAATAATATTGTGTATAAGCTGATAACTTGTTGGTTACACATAATTGTTTACGAATTACCTATGGTTATAAAATTTGTTTATGCCATGTTACAAAATATTAATACAGTGGTAAATTTGAATAAAAATAAATACGGGTCGGCGGTGGTCACTATTACGAGTTCTCGGTACTATAAAGATTATAATATTATTGTTAAGTGTATTGGGAGCCGGAACAATACAAATGATAGCCGTTGATGAATAAATTTATTTTGTCAAACGATATAAAATTTAGAATTATGGTTATCATATATCAAATATTATTTTATTAAACTTTACATTTTTTTAAAGAAATTTGTTAAATCCATGAAATATGCATATAAATGTTCTTAAACCCAAAATATGCGAATTGGTACAAAAAGTAACAAAATACCTATGCAAAATTATGCAAAAACAATTTTTATATCTGAAATATACATACTATGAATCGAATTTGTATCGAATCAGAATTTCAATATGCACTTTCTTGACAAATACGCAAATGCCTAAAGTTCCAAGCCTTGCAGATAAGTCTATTAAAATGGGAAAAAACATTATTTTTACGATTAACTGTCATGCAGTAAAGCTGGACGATTACAAGCTGACATTTTCCCCACAAAAACACCAACAGTAAGTACTAGAGATGTTCCGTGTACATAATTTGTTATAAGTCGGGCACCGAGTACTGGCCGAGTAAAATTATAGGTATTACGCCGGGTTAAAATATAGGGACTGAGTTGGGTTCGAAAAGGGCCGAGTGTTAAATATGATATGGAGTAATTTTTGAGTATTCGGAAAATTTTTGTAAATAGGTACTTCAAACAAAACATGTATATATAATATATATTATATATGTATAAGGTTCAACATTGCTTACATAATAAAATATTTTTTAAAAATAACGCCTGCACATGAAAAAAATATTTAATCATAATTCATAGATTCAGATTATCTTTATATTTTTATTACTATTATATAAGTGAATATACTATATATATATATATAGATTGTCGTCGAAAAGTATTCGCTTACTAGTATCAAATATTGAATAATAATATCAATAATAATAATAGTAATTTCAATACCAATTATAAAAAAAAAAAATGAACATTTAAAATAATTGCTAAAGTAAAAATAACTAAATAAATCTTTTTATGACCATTTGGATATAAATATAAACTTTGCTTTCAGTTGAGATTTTTCGTTGTATCACGCTGATAAAAATAACACGTACAAATTAATTCATATATATATATATAAATAATAATAATGTACAAAAAAAAGTGTACGAATACCTACTGAATGTACAAATTTATAAAATAGTGTGTTAAATACTGTGAATCATATGTCATAGATGTCTAAACAATTTTATTTTTTAAGTGAGACGGAAACGAATTAACAAAATTACAAATGAAAAAAAGTCATTATAATGATCATGAAAAATCTGCAAAACGTTTCATAGTCTGTACACAAATAATTGTTTGATACCAAGATCCTAGCAACTAGTAGTATATGCTGGTCTCACATAAGCGGGTCACATTGTTGGTCGATGTCATGTTGCCGCCCGTATACTGCTACGTTACCATAAAAAGTTTCAATCCCGTTTTGTACTGGTATTTTATTCTGGCACGCGCACATAATTCAAACGTATTCTTCGAATGATGTATCGGTTGATGAACATGTTCAAAACTGATTTGAATTGATCTTTTGATCTACTCGAGATGGAATACCACGCACTTGAATTTTTTTTCTTTGTCTTGAACTATAATTTTATTTTAAAATTAAACACGTGGACGCGTATTATTTTGTGAAAATCTTTGGTAAAATCAGTAACAATATGGCTAATGATGATCAGGCATAATTCCTACCACGCTTAATTGAAATAAGTAAACAAAAAACTTGTCTATAACAACACTGCATTTGTTTATGGATTAACACACAATATTATAGAGACTGAAAAGGAAAACACGCATAATACACTATAAACCCTTGAACATACGTATGCATACTCGTACATCCGTTAATGGCGTTAATTGTTTTTTAGTCATGTGGAATTTTTTGATAGCATAAACAAGACAGTTCACGGTCTGGTGAAAGTACATTTTGTAATATTTATTGTTGATGTCTTTGAAACCAACATTTTCTCTATTGTACACAAATTTGGCGTGTGCGCCGTTCTCATCTCCGTCCGCTAAACTAATTTTGTTACTGTACGTTTTCGTCGTATTTGAATCGTTTCTTAAAATACCCGTTGCGGGGAAGTGGTATAAAAGGATAGTCACATATGAATACGTGTTTTGGCGTAGTAACATGTGTAGTAAATTTGTTTGATGTTCATATACGTGGGCATAAATTGGGAATTTTTATGGGGGGGGGCAGAGGGGAACAACTATTATTTTATGTTGACATACCGTACACTTATAGACTAGAAATACTCAATCCGCATCGTCTATCTAGATGG
This sequence comes from Sipha flava, assembly GCF_003268045.1. Lineage (NCBI taxonomy): Eukaryota > Metazoa > Arthropoda > Insecta > Hemiptera > Aphididae > Sipha > Sipha flava. Next base: position 1,102,789 of record NW_020273276.1, read on the forward strand.
GAAATGCCAATGAACAAATATATTTTGATTAATCCATTAACATTTTTCGATATGAAACATTTTATGGGCGCGATCGGGAGTGAAACTGACAATTGCGATGGTAACGCGTCGCCACGCCATGGTTCAACTGTCGCCGCACCACTTGTGGCTCGTCAGCTCAATCTGCTTTAGCTCGGCAATTCCTTACCCTACCCGTGCGCTCGGCAGTCGGAATGGCGATCCCCCTCTCTCCCTTGCCGTGCTATCAATTTGCGTGACTGTTTGTGGGACTGTGTTTTCAGCACAAGTTGGCGAATGAAAAAACTATCTTGAATTCATATTACCTATTCGACTAACATATTTTTAAAAAATTAATTCAAACAAAAAATCATATGGTCAACATCAGAGACAGGAACCGAAACCTTTATATTAATCAATTAAGTATCGGAACGGAACGGGAATTTTAAATTATGAAAGTTCTTTTAGGTTCCAAAATGAAATGGTTTTATATAGTATAACTTATTAATATTTTATTTATAAATAATAAAAGATCCATGCTCGTAATATTTATACATAAAACTATAAAAAAAACGCATTCTGGATAGGCATCTATTTAAAATAATTAAACTTTTTAAGATATTATTACATTTATATTTATCATAAAATCTGGAAATGTCTTTACCTGTACACATACGAAGACTATACATTTTTTTAATCAAAACAGGACAAAATAAAAGTGTTTTCATAATTTTGAGTACAAATAATTTTATAATTTTTATTTTATTTTATAATTATTAATAAAACCAAGTAATATTATGGGTTTAAGAAACAAAAAAAAATTAAATTAAATGATAAAACTTATTAATAAGTAAATAATTTTCATAAAAAATAACTTTTTTTTTTTTTTTTTATATAAATACATGAAAAGCGTCTACGAAAAGAAAACGGTCAACAATAATTGTAATACTGAAATAATGAACTATGAAAAATAGTTTTGCTTTTGCGGTTATATTGCGGTGTTTATATTATATTGTATATTTTATTAGTGTATTTATTTATCACGATACATCACGCACATCCCCTGCTATTTGCCGTCCATCATGCAGTAATATAAGCATGTGCACTTACTTGTTAAATATAATAAAAACAATATTTCATAAATAAATTTAAATTATCCAACGTTATTTTTTACTACCCTCTGAAAATGGAACATTTTAATGTCTCAAAAATCCCTGGGAGAACAACGGGACAATGATACGAAAAACAAGACTGTCCCTTCAAAACGGGTCATATGGTCACCGTGTACTAGTATTCTGTATGATCCGTTATTTTAAGGACCAGACAGGACTTCAAATTTTACCAGGGGTCCGAAGTCGGACCGGACCACACTTAAACGTTAATCTAAGACCAAAATTGGACCGAACCGACGGCTTCATATTATTTTTTAAACCGGACCGGACTAGTTATTAAATAACGTATTAATAAAGTAGACTTGTCAGACTGTCAGTCCGATCTTAAAACATTTTGGACCATCTATGGTCCAGTCCGTAAGGTTTAGTCTGTATTAGCCCAGGCCGTACCATGTGATGCGTTTAGTATTACACTGCACCGGACTACTCGACTTTATAATATATATATATATAATTTATATTTATATATATATATACTTAAAGTTGTAGATTTTTTTTCGTTTTATTTGTTTACATAACAATATCTGTATTTAGATTTTAAGTACCATGATTGAGACCGGACCGGACTTATTTTAATTTTTTTTTTTTTTTTTTGAAACCTGACCGGTCTGAAAATAATACATTTGATCTGAGGACTGGAGTGAACTACTCCAAAAAGTTTATTGAACCAGATCAAACCGTCGCGTGGCGATGATTCAATCGCTTTTGTATGTTACGACCGTACTAGACCGGACCATGCAGAGCACTACCGTATACACAATATACATCATGCTTGAAATCAATATTATATTGCCTTTGAAATAAAGCGATCATAATAATAAAATAGACACACTGCCTGCTAGTGTATTATTATGGCAGACGATGCATAAGCGAAACGTTCCGTCAATCGAAAATAATTTCTTCATGACTGTAATTTTCGATTTTATATCAGTATAACTGTGTTTTTTATATTCCATAGAGGCTTACGCTCACTGGCAGCATTATATTGTAAAATCATTTTTTGTTTTCTATAGTAATTTTATTATTATAATATACTTTAACGGGTGGACGATAATGTATTTCATAGTATATTTACTAGGTGTGAATAATATATTTTACTGATAATAGGAACCGGTTACAAAATTATCTGGAACCACGACTAAAACCTAAACTAAACCTAAACTAAAAACTAAAAGTATCAAAATTTATTAAAATAAATATAATTGAATTATAATATATTAATAATTTATTCAAGCGTATACGTTTCTGGTGAGTAATTTTTGACTTTTTTAATTTTGGTATTAACTGAATACATATTTTGTGAATAAAAAATATTTTTTCTGAAAAACAATCTAAATATTTTGTTTTATTTATTGTAATAAATCATCCTTTCGTGCATATTTTCTATTCGAAATAGTTTCGATGTTTCACATCTGCCAGTTTTAACGCTTTAACGCCAATGATTACATAAATGTTTATACAGTATCGCAAAAATATAATGTCATAAACACAATTCCTATGTAATTTTTTTGTAATAAAATATACCTTATAATCAGCAGCTGGGTGCATAATGCATTATATATTTTTATAGGACTTATAATGTTCCAACCGTATCGTAGTAAAATCAGTTACCTAGTGTTACTTGACAGCTAATTCAGTCACTAAATGTGTTTAGAAAATCAGTAACCCAGATCTACACTTGATTTAGTACGTGCATGCCAGATAAGCCAACTGTTCCGTTTTCACGGCACGCATGTCGGACAACACATGCCTTTCTTCAGCTATGAACAACAACATCGCGATTATAATATTAGGCAATTAAGTGCGCTCTGCCGGACTTAAGTGGTTAGGTCATTTGAATGTTGACTTTTTAACATTATTCGGTCATATTATTGGAAACGTATTGCTTAACGTTCCTAGGTTTTTTCACGAAAACCAGTCAGCTTAAAATAAAAATTTTAAAAAATGTAATACATTTCAATCGGAAACACAGTACAACTGTTCATAATACTGTATACAAGATTCATAATTTGATTATTCTTGCTATTGTAAATTAGTAATACAGTGCTATCAATACAAATAGTTACGATTATATTTTTTCATATTTATTCGAAATTTTATTAAGTTTGTGTATCTAATGATGAATTTTTAATTCGAAACCGATCGTACTATACAAATTTAATAATACTCCAGGCTAAGCTTTTATTTATTTATTTTTGTGTATAAACTATTTTTTTATTTATTTATATATTAAATATATTATACTCCCTATCATACCATTTGTATTCTTCTATCAGTTTATTATAACCATATGCACAAGTGCGTTCAGTCTATTGAGTTTGTTTAGTCTTTAACTATTTTTAATTACATATAGTTAATTATTAATGTCTAATATATGGGTGTGATGTAAGATGTTTATGTAAAAACATTGTATTAGACTCTTTAATATTACAACTTACATTTAATATGAGGAAGTAAAGGTATACTATATATTGAAGTAATTTTCAAAATCATGTGTTTTAATTTATCTCATGTAGATACCAATTTAATATAAAATAATATTTTTAATGTATTCATGTGTAATGAAAGGTAACTATTTAATTTTAAAATCATATTCAAACCTTTTTCTAGTGCTAAGCTATTTATTTATTTTTCAATAATTAATCTCTGAATAACAATTTTTATTTATATTTTTTTACTACCACAACCAATACATCTTACTCTCTCAACAATCAACGATAATTATTATATTTTGTTAAAAAAATTAAATTACTTATGTACCTACTCAATAATGTTCATATTCATTATTCTTAAAATTAGTAACAATAAAATTATTGTACTCTTTTTCGAAAAAAAAAGGGCTATCATGCTAAAATGTCAATATATTATTTCAAAATAATCTTAGTTCTAGAAATGCAAAAAATTGTAAATTAAAATTTTCATTTTTATTTCTGTTATACAAAACAAATTTCAGGATTGATAAGAGTTATTTTAAGATATTCAGAAAAAAAATTCCAATTTGAATTGAAATCTGTTTATTCTTTATTCGTTCACTACTTTAAAAATAATGTTTAAAAAAATTATTTCATTTAATAGTTATTGTTGAAACTCCATGTATACTTATTTGTTGTGTGTTCATTGAAATTATGTATACTTAACTGTCTATAATAGTTTAAATTAATGTATCTTATTGTAATAGATTCTATTCGAAGTGTACAAAATTTGAAATTTCTTAAGAACAAATCAATAATAAATTTAAAATTTTATTTGATCAAACTATTTTCCTCATTATACGTATGACATCTAAAAGTACTTTTTAATAGATTGAAATAAATAAAAAGGGATATTTATTACCAATATGTTATTTTATATGTTATTCATTATTCATTGAATATTTTAAATTATTATGAATCAGTTATGTAAAAAAACTAAATTGCAGTATAATTATGTATACCTGGTTATATAATATATTACAATTAATTGTATTAAATTGTTAATATTTTAATGATACAAAAAAAATCTATACGTTTTTAGTATACTATTTATTAAATTAATAAACAACTAATATTAATTTGTTTTCTATTGTATCGGGCTAATTATATTAATAATAGTTAAAAGTAAAATAATTCAAATCATGCAGAATATTTATTAATGATATTATTATTATTATAATGTGGCAGTATAAAACACCGACAGTTTGTTTCAATGTATAAAATAATTTAATATTTAATGTATTAATTAATTAATTAATATCTTTATAGGAAATATGTATGCATTTTAAGTTTTGATCAAAGTAATTTAAAAATAATAAGTATCTTATTTATTTTAATATTTTTACCTGTCTCTTATGTTGAATATATTAAAATATAATCAGCAAACAAAAATTTAAATTTAACAATTTTTACTAATTTAAATTCGTTTGAAGTTTAACTAAGACTTTACCCATGGAAAGATAAGTTTTTATTAGGTGAAAATTATAATGACCTCACCTTAACATCAATAAAATAATTAAAAATTTTATTTTTAAAACATTTTAATATTCAATTATTTTGTTAATTAGTATAATATTAAAAATAAACGCTAATATATAATTTTGTCCTATACACATGCGTATATAATCATATTCCGTTTATGACGATTAGTGTATAAATATAAACAGGTCCGTAATAAGGAAGGCTAGAGGTGGCTACGCCTCGGGCCCAATTTCTGTTGGGGTAAAAAAATGAAAAATTTGCAATTTAATTGTTACTTATAACTTATTACTTAAAGTAAAAGTAATATTATATATTTATGTATTATTAACTTATATAACTTATAAATATTATTATGTTATACTCATGTACCTACTTATAATTATCATGTATATTTATATTTTTATAAGTTATTGATATAAATAAAATTTACATATGCCTACATAGTTATAAGAAAAAATCATTATTAATATTGCGTTTATAAAAAAATAGTTTTTGTGAATTTTTTTTATAAATTAAAATACTTAAGGGTGCATTTTGAAGTTTCACCTTGGGCGCAATATTTGGTTGCTACGGCCCTGAATATTAACAACGTTAAATAAAGATAAAATAAATGTATCTAGTGCGCTTGGTCATCCTTGTCACTACATTATGTAATTCTTTATTTTATATTGTTTTTTTTCTTTTTTTACTCATCGTAAGCGTACGAATGAATATTATCTTTTGCAACTTTAAAATATTTATTATTTTTAATATAATTGTATAATTTTATAATAGTGCTAATTAGTGCTAAGTTACGTAACATAGCTACTTGATTACTGTCTTCATTTTGTCGTCCATCGTCAAAAAAACGGTAATCTAAACACCTGTTTCCACCAGAATATCTGTAAACACAAGCAAAAACCAAATCAATACTAATCCAAAGGTTAGTTAACTCGCAATTTAAATATTTAAAATAATTATAAATGTAAAGTTAAATTACATAAACGTCAACGTTACTTTACATCAAATAGTAGCTGGACTATATACAAATTTTAAATGAGAAAAAAATCATCGTCTTCAAATGTAATACTATATTTATTCGGATAAAATTGCGTTATACGAGGATAATGTATCTATTATGGTTAATATGTTCTTTGGACATACAAATTTATAATTATACTTCAAATACAATAACAATAAAATACAATAATTTTATACTCTGAATACAACTTTATAATTTATATTCTCGTAGAGTTATGATGTTTGTTACTAACTTTACTTGAAAACAATAATAACATTCCCGCGTAAATTAATTGTTATTAAAAATTCAAACATGCATTATTTATCAAAGTCCATTATAATAATTACGTCCATAACTGTTACGAAGTTTTGCTTGTTAGCGTTGTTTATTAGTTGTCAATAAGTATAGTAAATGTTTTCACTTCAGTAATTAAAGATGAAAACATCGTATTGGACTTTTCAGGTTTTTATGTCTCTGTTTTTTTTTTATCACAAACGCGTAAAATATTGTTTATATTTAGACATAATTGAGTATACTTATACATATTTTCTATTAGTATTTTAATAAAATAGAATGGAAAAAAATGTTAATTTTTTTAAATATGAATCAAACATTACTTTTCTATCTTAAGTACGAGATAAGCTATAAAACTTTATATGGAAATACTACTTTCTGATTAATATTCAGTCATAGTAATATATATTTATTTTTTTAAATATCAGTTTATAAAAAAAAAGTTTAAATTAATTAATAAAATAAGAAGATGTTATCTTTCTTTTTTTTTATCTAGATAAATCATGTTTTATTTTTTATCTTTAAAATAAAATAATAATAGTATGTTACTATATTAATTGTCACTCATTACATGATTGCTGAAAACAATTGATATATGTATTTTATATTTTTTTCAACTTACTCATATTCATAAGTAAATTATAAATCATTTGTGTATGTTGTAATCGTTTCAAAGACGATTTGACTTTTACTTTTATTTAATCAAATTGTTACATTTGATTTTTATATCTTGCAAATTAAAAGTTTACAAATTATTCTAAAAAATTATTTTATAAAATGGTAGAGAATTTCTTTTATTCCCGGGTGGGTGAAAAGATAATTTCAAATTTATTCAAAATGATTATTTTATATTCAGACAAATATAAGGATTCCTGATAATGGGTATGGTTATCATAAGTCCATTTAGTTCCCTACCTCTAATCTTCCAATAACAGCTAGGTATTGTTAAGTAATTCAACTAATAAATATCTTAAATTACTCTAAACACATTTGTTTTATAAATACTAATTAAAATTAAATAAATTATAATACAACAATTATTCTTAAAATATACATAAGTAACTTTTTAACTGAAAAGTATTTATAGCAGTATTGATGTAAGATGAACTATTATTATGACTACATGTTACAAACAGAACAACGAACGCTATGAATCACTACGATAGTCTTTACAATAAAAATAAGAAATATTTTTTTTATTACCTATTGAAGAATTATAGCATACAACAATATGTACGTAATAATACACTTTTGATTTCCGTTTTCAGAAAAATATATATATATATAAATGTTTACTTTTAAGGTCGTAACTCACCAAAATTAGTTTTTATTTCTCAAATAGCTTACATTTTAGTATTGGAACGTTGACTAAATTATATCTTTACATTGGTATGTAAATAATTGTATAGCATTTGTATTCCTATATAAATTGCATTACATCGTGTATATTTTTAAATAAGTACTACGTATGATGTTTCATAACTATTGATATTATAATATATCATTAATTAATATTACACTGTATGTAATCCAGGAAAAAATTTAAAAAAGTTATTTTATTTCATAATAGTATTTATAAAATACAAATATTTTCAAAATCCTGTTTTAAAAATAATAAAATTTGTTTTATTACCTAGTAGTTATTAATATAATTAATAAATAAGAATTCAGATACCTAGTTCAGATAGTTAATTATACATGCCAAACGTTCTTTGTGTCATCAACATGTAGGTAAACAATTTTGACGCAAAAAAAATTACATTTTTCTTAATTTCACACACAAAAACTGTTCTTACAATTCGAAATAATCTATTCTAAGTGTCTTAATTTATAATGATTTTCTTTTCTAGAAATTTAACTAGAAGAAGCGATCCAAGTCCATCAGTGATTCAGATATTGATGAGAAAATAATACAATAAATATCTATACGAAGATGTGTCCCGTATCCTGTAATTTCCGTCGTCGGTTAAAGTGTGTTCGGTCTAAAAGCCTCAGACAGATATTATCAAACTTTTAAAATAATTTTTTGTCTCATTTAAAAAAAAAAAAAAACGGTAGTAACATTTTTCTAAAAGTTTTTTTTGATAATTTTGACAGATATTTTTATAGATAAAATTGGAATTTTTTTTTTAGACGCGTTATTAAAAAATAAAAGGTTCTTGCAGTACACTACTTTTTTTCTATTTGCCACTCCAAATACCGTATATGTCGTATTATAATGAAATTAAATATTTTGATTAAGTATTTCAGATACCTAATTTTATTTACCAGACAGTTGTAATTTTGCTTTATAATAATATTAACACAGTGATATAATGAATCTCATATTTACAATTACATTAATATTAAATAATGCCAATTAAACTTAGTTGTACAGAAAATCATAAAAATATATAGTATTAAATAAAACTTACTGTCTACTATTATCAGTATAACTATTTATTTTTTTTTCTTAGTTATTTTTCTATATATTAATATTTTAATAACCTTACAAGATGTAAGTTTTGGATGTAACTACTTTGTTTAATTTCTATCAGATGCGTATATGACTCATTGGAATTTATCACTACTCACTACGTTGATAACTTGTTATGACATTTGTCACTTGTAATATTTTCAATTGTATTTGATCATTGCCATAAAATCACGAATGTATAGAATCGTAATCATGTTTTATAATGCATAGTTATTATACAACACGATCTAGATACGTGACCGGGTAACCGGTAAAACTCCTATTGTCGCGTACTTTTATATTTAATTGTGACGCTGACTTTGATACGTGAGAGAATTATAAGATGAGTTATAGGAAATAAAAATTTCAACGGAGTTACGTTAGTTTCAGTTCAATACATTTTCCAAATTCTTAATAAAAAATAGCAAATATTATTATCAAACCACTTACCTAATTCGAATTATTTTAGCCAGCCAAAAATAATTATTCTTTAATGTTTTCGTACAATAATTTTTTTTCGACCTTGATTCGTTTTTTCTATACAATAACTGTATTTACTTACTACTAATATTTGGTTTTTATAATTTATTAATGTTCAAACGAATCCACATTCCGATTTTATTTATTATTTTCATTATAATTTATAACATCGCATGAAAGTATACTTGTATATTTAGTTTCTTATAGTTATTTTATTATTTTATATTTATACTTTATTTATTTTATGAAATAAAATTAATTTACTGTTTCATTATCTATCTAATTGATTCATTTAATAAAAATATTTAAATAAAATTTAAAAAATTTTCTTTATCTTTTTTTTATCCTTTCAATTTTGTAGTTCAATATGTATAACATAATATTAAAATAATAATTACAATAGTCTATTTAATTAATTTAACAGGCTCGGTAAAATACGAGTATGTTGAATATATTGCAATATACTTTAATTTTAATTTCTTGATTTGATTAATTTCGGTAACTAATCAGTTCTAAAGTTTACTTAAATACCATTGTCTATACATGTTTAATCTTTACCAATATTAGTATGTCATGACAAATTATGAAATTAATAATTTTTAATAAATTTAATGTATTTATATATTTATATATTATTTGGGTACAAACCTAAGTATATTTTCATTTTTTAATTCTAGAAAATTGAGGAAATTTAAACAAGATACATAATAATACTATATCTCTTTCTTCTTATATTCAGTTCTATGGTTGATTTCGCAATTGGACACACCTTCTAATATGTCAATCATATATATATATATTATGTATATACAGATAAATATTCACAACAAGCAATCAAAGTTTTTGTCAATTATTTCTTTATTTTGTAAAATGATCTCACTATTTGCATTTTTTTTCTATTTTCCCTCTATTTATTTTGTCAATATCATCACTGACACAATATTTTTTATAATAAAAATACAAAATATTTTTCATTATCATTATGTATAATGTGTGAAATATATTGGCTAATATTTGTATGTTCATTATACACTTGTTACTTGGCAGACATTGTTTGGAAAAATGTAAATTTTATTCTCTCAACGCTTCACATGTATCAATTATGTATCAATAAAATTATTTACGAACTTATTACGAACTATTTATTTACCTCATTGTTGTACAGATTTATATTTTCATCAAATTATGATCTGTTTCGTCATATTTATAAACTTGTGAAATTTTTCAAGTTTAACTAACAACATACTAATTTTTCAAAAAATGTACAAGATTATAAATGAGTGTCGTTTGAATTCAAATTTATAAAATTTGGTAATGGAAAACTGATGAGGACCTCTGTGATTTTGACACTTAATTGACTGTGGCTAGAGATAATTGGAAAGTATAATTATTATTATAAATTCGTAACAAGTATATAAATTACAAACTTCAATGATTGTTGTTGAAATTGTATAAATTTTTTATTATAAAATACTAGCTGAATTATCTGGTTTCACACAAGCATTCCCGGTTGGAATCTTAATGGATTATTACTTTACAATATTTATAGTCTAGTTTGGTGTAACTGTTGGTTAATCGCGCGAACGCGACGCACACTGTAATGATCCTTCCGCAGGTTCACCTACGGAAACCTTGTTACGACTTTTACTTCCTCTAAACGGCCGAGTTCGGTCATCTTCCCGGTCGCGCGACGACCCAGCCCCCGGGGGGGCCGAGTAACGCGCGTCCAGTCCGAAGACCTCACTGCGGTCGTTCAATCGGTAGTAGCGACGGGCGGTGTGTACAAAGGGCAGGGACGTAATCAACGCGAGCTGATGACTCGCGCTTACTGGGAATTCCTCGTTCACGTGGAAGAATTGCAAGCCACGATCCCTAAGCACGAAGGAGGTTCAGCGGGTTACCCGGAAGCCTGTCGGCCCAGGAACGTTAACACACGCTGATTCCTTCAGTGTAGCGCGCGTGCGGCCCAGAACATCTAAGGGCATCACAGACCTGTTATCGCTCAGTCTCGTGCGGCTATTTTCGTCCGCCGCCTGTCCCTCTAAGAACTAATAAAACTAAATTTCAAATGAATCAGTATAGTAGGTTTGATTGTAAGCTAAATTATTTTGTTTTCTATCATGAAACCGCATTTGTCGAGGCTAATATTTTTTTAAAATCCCTTCTTATTCAAAGTTATGCAAGTCTAGGGTATTGGAGAGACCATTACATCAGATTTCAAGTTCATATATTTTGTTTTTAGTGAGATGTAGCGATGATTAATGAGTGAGTGGTATTTGTATTTCTTATTTTAAATAGATTTTTATTTATTTTTAGCTGAATTACACCTAGCATTGCCCGGTAATAAACTTGTGAGTGTTAAACTCCTTTCAGGTGTTACTCGTTGAAGAAGCAATGCTTTTTAAGTATAAATTACCTGAAATAATTATAAAAGTATCAATAAACTAACTCCACTACCATCTGTTTTTTGAATTGGGCGTTTCTATTCTCTTTCTGTTGTATTCAAAGTATAATATATTGGCAACTCACCTACAGAAAAGTTTTTGAAAATTAATCTATTTTACAAATATCAAAGAAAGTGATGTTGTTTTTGGAGGAAAAGATAGTCACTCATGGAAAATATTTTTCGTAAAATAGGCACGTTTGCCATTTTCTAGGTGTACACTGTGGTATGTGATAATGACGTTCTTTTCCGTTTTTTCGGTTGTTATAGCAATAACAAAACAACGATTTCTTGATCGGGCCTTATCAGGTACTGATACTTCATTTTCCTTTTTTTTGTGAAAAAATATCGTTCTCTAAAGTATAATCTATCTCCGTACCAAATTTCATCATAATTCCTTAAGTAGTTTAGGAAGGAATAAGAGACATACAAACAACAATTTATTTATACAAACACACACACACACACACACACACACACACATATATATATATATATATATATATAGATTATAAGAATATTTTATCATATTAAAATATAGAGCTCAAAAATATAAAACACTAAAATATTTTTTAAAAAAAATTGTAAGCTGCAAGTTTTCATTTTTTTTTTTTTAGTTATTCCGAGAAAATATTTTATATGTAACAATGACATTTTAAAATTGCTTATTATAATGTATATTTATTATAGTGAAGAACACTTGGAATTGTTTTTACCATAACTCTACAAGTCACCTATTTATTTATCTTCACGGGTGAATATAAAAATTATAAAATAATATTTATGAATGATGAAAGTTAACTGTGACTGAAGTGACTGAATCAATGTCTTTAATCTTTTCCCTCATCTCTATAGTTCTTCTATGCGTGCATATATGTATAGCAAAAGCGAAGCCAGATCAAGTACAAAAAAACTGTTCCGAACGTTTCACCGTCGATCAATCACTGAGGATTTGCATCCACCAGATCATTTGTAGTAGCCTTTCAATCTTCTAGTCCACATGCCTTATTTTAATTTATTATAATATTTGCACTTTGTTTTTATTCCGCATGACATCATGCTCGTGATCATCATGTTTGTAGATACGACAAATAGAGATTTGGTGTATCCACAAAGGATATTCGTCAGGATGTATGAGATCCGCCATCACTACCTTCTCAATAATAAAAGCGCATTGAAGGTGGTCCTTCGGGACCTGCAAACGACAATTATCCCAGACGGCGCAAGTTTGACCAGTGCAGCTATATTATTCAGCTCTAGTCTCTGTGAATCATCAATTCCCAAAGGATTCCTATTGTTTAAATAAGACAAGAAAATATTCTTTTCCACTTCAATGAATTGCGATAAAAACAGTTTTTATAAAAGAATGATCATCTTGAGATACGAGATTTAATTTTTTCAGATAAAATACATGGGAAAATATGAATAATGGCTGACAAAATCGATGATGTTCCTCTGAGAACCTATTGGGAATCACACCACTTCGGAATAAGCATGAGCCATTTGAAAATCTTAAAACAAAAAAATTGAATTCGGACTATAGACGCTCATATAGACTGAATGTCTTCAGTACTGAAAGAGACCAAAAAATAATCCTACCCTTAAAACAAGATTGAGATTAAAACAGATTGAGAATTTCAACTCGATACAATACGTTTAATATTCTATTGACTTAAAATTTAAGTAAAATCTAATTGAAAAAATTAACTGTTTATCATGTTTTAAATAGTTTATTTAAAACTAAGTAATGTGTAGTATTCCGATTGATTTAACCTTTGGAATTTAATTTTTTCTTGTTTAGAATTTATGTTATCTGTGTTATTTGCATCTTGATTACCAGTGCAAATCTGTTTAGCGCGATAAAATTAAGCGTGAAATCATTTGGAATGTTTGTGGTTCTTATATAACCGATTTATTTACTGATTTATCTAAGTAAAAAAATCGAATAGGTATTGATTTTTTATTATTATTTTCGACGATTCATAAAATACGTGTGATTTAGCAAAATATCAGGTTTTATTTTAATTATTAAAAAAAGTTGAATTACAGAATATTCAAGTTCTATTTACTTGTAGTATTAAAGTCTAATAAAAAATTTGACTCAATAATTTTATCTAATAATTATTCTACTTTTTAAACGATCTTAATAATATTCAATAAAATTTTCTGAAAATAATTGCCTATGGTACTCATTGAACTATCTCTACTTTACATGTGTACTCATGATTCCATAAGTTTTGATTCTCTTTCTACCAGGAGTGATTTAATAGACGTAATGTTTTTTTATGGTAAAAAAAATAACTAATTATATTAACTGCTTAGAAGTCTTAAGTTTATTTGGATTTAAAATATCTATTTGGAATACTCGTAATTCTAATTTGTTCTATATACTCAAATTTAAAATATATAGGGACGAAAATTATTTTTTTATAATAGATATATTAAACACCAAACCTATTTGGTTCTAACTCTATTCGCTAAGATTTTTTTTAATTCATCTCGCCTTATCCTGAATGAATACTATATTATTTTCAAAACAAAATGCTTTATTTCTTTTATATTCATCTTTATATAATAAAGAAAAAATTATAAAATTAAAAACACATTTTTATACTTTATTACATTATATTTTCATTATTATTGTTGGTTTATTATTATTATTATTATTACATTTTTTTTTTTTATGGTTTTTCGGTACCTTTATATTTGATGCCAATTTTTGTTTTCTAATAAATAAATAAATAAATAAATAAATTAATTACTATCACTATATCTATTAGTTATAATGTGTCAATTATTATATACTACATTGTAATGTTTTTTAAAGAGCTTTACCCATTGGTTATTATTATAAATAAATAAATAAAAATGCATTCAATGGTTTTTCAAATTTGAATATAACCGAGCTTAATTTTTTTTAAAAAAGCTATGATATTACCAATAACGATAATTTCTTTGTTTGTTGTATATAAATAATGTGAGCATTTTGTTAAGACATTTTTGTAAAGAAAGTCTTAAACAGGATGTTATACCTGTTATATTTTAGTCAATTTTAACGATTGACAAAAAGGTATTTTCGAAAAATAAATACATTTTGAAATTTGTTATTTGAAATTGAGATTTGAGCAAAATTTTTGAGTTACAATAATTTTAACGATCTGTGGCATATATTTCTTTATTTTTGAACATCGAACTAAGATAAATATGTAGTTAATAAAAACATTTCTCGTTGTCTTTTTTGTCCACTGTTGAACACCAACACGGTGTATTAGATTGTATACGGATTTTATGACATTAGTATAGTTATATTAATGAATTGGCTGTGAAAATAACCATAACAAAATTTGGGCAATCTTGATATGACTATAATGATGTGATGCGATAATGCGATAGTATTACAATGAGTCGGAAGTCGAATAACTTTTATCTGAACTTTAAAACTATAAATAATTTTAATAAAAAAAAGGAACAGTTTAAATTGGTTAAAAAAAGAATATATATATATATGAATCATTAAAAAAATGCTTAGCTTGGAGTGTTATTTTGTATATAATGTATGATCGGTTTCGTATTTAAAATATAATAATACTCCAAGTTAAACATTTGTTTATTTATTAATTTACGAGTATTTACCATTTAGGTAATAATTTTTATTTTATTTTTTATAATTTTATTAAAAAAAAAAAAAAAAAAAATATTTGTGTTTCAATGAAGTAAAAACCACATCTCGAATAAATTTTTATTTATATTTGGGCATTACAAGTGCAGTATAAACCATAGCATATGATTAAATTTTCAGATGTTACACTAATATTTATTTTCATTGTTAATAGCAGTAAACCCTCTTGGTTTTAGACTGAAACGAATGTCTGAAACATGTTTGTGAAATATATGTGCGCAGGAAAAAAAATAATTCAAAAAGTAGCATTTGGAAATTGTTTAAATTATCGGAGCGCAATTAGACATAACCCAGTAAACACAAATATTTAGTTCGAGAATGTCCGCTAGCGCCCTAGTAACAGACACAATTTCATTTTTTTGTCGTGAAATCGCAACCACTATCGTTTTCTTGTTGTTCGTGCTACCATAATCTACATAATCTGCAATGCAACAGCCGATTAGTAAACAGTTTTAGTTAGACGCGTTACGCATGGCACACGTGTTTTCTTGTCTTAACGTACCGTATCTCGGAAAACAATGCCGGCGTACCTATACGATTATTCGACATTTAAATTCGATGTTTTCAGTGTGTAAAAACTGAAATGTACACATATACTCGTATACATGTGTATTTGTACCACACCTCAGTTTACTTCTTTCGATGCAATGTGAAATTAAAAAAATATTAATAATCATAAAACGGCATTGTGTTTTGGTCGTATATCGAATTTACACATTATTGAAAATACCATATAATAATATAATATAAGAAACAAACGTGTAAAATAATGTCAATGCAATTTATGTTCTAATATTTTGAAGTATTACATTAGAATTTATGGTAGAATTCTTAAGACTTTATAGGATCTATTAAATGATACTGTAGGGACTTTTCAGATATTGGTTACTTTAAAGTTTTATACTTTTCGAATCGAGAAAATACGGCGAAAATTCACTCATATGATTGGTTATAAAATAGGCATGCAAAATTGTTCTTTGAGTAAAGTAAGTGTATTATGGTATGTGGTATCGTGTCACTAGCTAATAGGTTTATAATGGCTGGTATGTAATTTATTTACAAGCTTATAAATGGAATGAATAAACGTCCGGAATGATTGGAAGAATTAAGTGGAAAATCCCATAATTTAATGCCAGAGTCTCTGTAACCTTTCATACGACCATTAATATCCGGAATTATGTATTTAATAGTCCCATAAATCATATACTGAATTTTTACAACAAAGTTAAAAACTTGACACCTATGGTTATTACTTATCGATAATTTAATATATATTATCTTATTGTATTGAATACCTTAATTATATATATTCTATCAAAATTCTATATTTTTAATCTATAGGGTATTATGATAAATAAATACAATTCAATGCAATCTTCATCTGTTCTATAATTTGATTAACACTGCATGTATAGTATTAATTATATAATTATATTATACATATATTAAACGCAAACATTGTTTCTGCCTATTTTCGCTACAAACTAAAAACATCCAACCGATGTGTCCCAAACTGATTTCATTAGAAAGGCAATAATGCGATGATGATTTAAGACTACTAAAATAATACATGAGACACATTCGATTGATTCATGAAGTTGATTTTCGACTTATCCCATTCAACAACTTTCCAGATTTTTGAAATTTTAAAAATTCCCTATTTTGAAACATTAAAATTTTTATCAAATTAGTAATTAAATGAAAATATGATGTTCACTCCATTCAAAGAATACACGTTTCCTCAATATAATTAAAACATTAAAATCAGTTTCAATGGTAGATCTATTGTCACAGATTTATATTGTTTAATTGTTTATTTGTATTGGTTAATATTAACATGAAATACTAAAAACCATTGGTATGGGTGGATTATCAATGAAAAGGAAATAGCAATTCAATTTATGTATACAAATTTAGTAAACTGTTTTTGAATGTAAAATATTTAAAGGATGTAAAAAAATTTAACAAATATCATAGGATCTACGAAAGAAAAAAATAATAGGTAACAATCATAACAACGGACTATTTCTGTATTATAATATATCAAAATAATGTAACTAAGTATTACAAATCAAATATACTTCTAAATTCTCATCAAAAATGTTATTATTTGTGGCTATTTTACCCATCATGTCAAATAATCAAATTGTAAAATATTAAAAACCTCGTAAATAGTAAAAAAAATATTTGTTTTCATGAAATTTGGTAGTGATTTTGAGTATCGTTTGTCATTGTAAATGTTTATTCAAGTTAATCAAATTTTTAAAGATGACCAAAAATGTCCCCGAAAAGAGTTGTAATTAGAATAAATTCAACAGATGCTAAACGAAAGAGACGAAACGTAAAGTGCGTTTGGAGTCAAACCGGCTGAGAAATAAATAGTTAAGAGTAACCGAAATACAAAAGCAGCATAAATAAAAGAACAACATGAAACACGTTTAGAACAAACTAAAATTAGAGTTACTACAGCATGAAAACCTGCATGATGGTAATTGATTACGAGTGGTTCAAAGGCATAGAATTGATTTTTAGTTGTTAGTATACAATTATGAAAAATGGATGATGAAAATACAGTAATCATCCAAATATTGTGATTGGGCGTATGAGCTTTTTTTATGAGCGTATACTTTTTGTTTGTAATGTACTATAATTTCAAAAGCAATCACTCGGCATGTGTTGTTCAAATGGTAAAGTCAAACTGTCACCACTAGTTGAGCCTCATGAAAAACTTATAAGCTGCGTTTTTGGCAACATAACGTTGTCCAAGCATTAATTAGGAAATAAAATTTAAACTTTTAAATTACTTCGTTTGGAGCTATAAATATTATAAGCAATATAGGTTTATATTTTTTTTTCATTTTTTTCTTTTTTTTTCTTATTAAAAGTTATTCTTAATTTTATTATATTGGTATCGGTTATTTAAAAATGTATATACAACTGATTGAATAAAAATCTTTTTTTATTAGAAGTTTTCTAAAATGTAAGGTGGTATTTTGATTATTCGTCATCATGATGTTGACGAATAATATCAGTTATATTTCCTTAACAAATAACTCACATCATAAATTAGTAACACTTAGGAATCAATAATTCACATTTTTTTAAAATTGGTTTTGAAATATCTTAATGAAATATAAATGTTTTGTGTTAAATTTAAAAATATTGATAACTTCAAGATATAATATTATAGTATTTTAATAAGTAGCACTATATATGTATGTACAGTAATTATTTGAAATTATCCGTAGACTAATTTTAAAAACTGTTTATATATAAAATAATTTATTAAATTATATTTACTTGTAATTCTCGATTCGAAATCTTTTTTTAAACGTTAAGCTATGTATTGATTTTTTCACATTTGTTTTGCAATGCATCCTAAATTCACTAACCTAATGTATAAAATAGTACAATAGATTTTTTTTAAATTGTAGAATAAACAATTCGTTCAATGATTAGATTTTGAACAAATAATAAATTAAACCGAGTAGTTGAGTAACTGGTTACGCTGTTATTTCTGTGGAGTAATTTCAACATTAAGAATTAGTTTTAAATAAGCTATTAAACTATATATTTTTTCTATAACATAACGTAGGTACATACAATTTAATGACAAATATTAAAAATATCTCCATTTAGTATTATTAAAAATTATTGAATTTAAATACTTTATTAATAAGATAGTTGTTTTACCTACATATAATGAAGTGATAACCCATAAAGGAGCAAATAATATTATATTCATATAAATATAATATTTTATAAAATACATATTTTGTAAATAGATAAACGGTTTATATTAGATTTTCCTATTCTTAAAGAAAAAGGAATTATTGTTATCCTTAATGGGCACTTGTATAACATGAAATATTAACATAATTAGTTTATTAAATATTAGTTTTAAGGACTACTTTACATTTTTTTTCCTTTATTTTGCTACCAATATAACTATTTAGCTAAAAAATTTTAAATATTATGACAATTTTAGTAAACATAACAATGATTATATGAAAAAAAGTATTAATAAATTGTAATATGTTGATAATATAATCCAATTAAAATTAAAATAACGTAATATTTCAATCCATTAATATCAATAGTAATGCATCTAGTTTGGTTGAAGAAAAAAACGACAAATTTTACTCAGACGAATCGTATGGTTTGACAAAAGACATAACGGATGAATTCGTATATCATGCTCACGCGTGAACATTATTAAATACCTATTAATAATATTGATAGTAAATGCAAGAGTGGCGTGACGAATGTGACAGCTTAACGGCAAACAGAACAGAACTTGTAGTTTTAATTATTTGACTATCTATTATATTTTGTAATTTTAATAATAATAAATATTACTAAAAAAATGTCTAATTGCATTATGGTTTTATTTGAAACAAGTAAAACGAGTAGTTCCTACCGTATATATACTATGAGAAATAACTGAACTTTGGTTCGGAGCTCGGTGTACGTCTTTTGGGTTCCTAAAATCATTTCTCAAATTGTACAATCGCTGCTGAAGACCTTGTCAAAATATGTATATATATATATATATATATATATTTTAAAGGACTCAATATACTTGATAAACTATAACTTATATGCATAATAATAAGTTTGTTTTTCTCGGTTTAACAAATACAAGTCTTATTTAAATAATTAATTTTATTATATTGTTTGTTAAATTGCTTCCATTTATATTATATATTTCATAAGTTTATTGTATTTTAAATTAAAATGGTCCTATATTAGTATGCTCTGTTTTTTGGCAACCCGCACGGTAAGTAGCTAATTTTTAAATAAAATTTGTTTCTCTTTTTAAAATATGATAATGCAATGAATAATAGTAGTTGTATTTAAAATATATACTAATTTAGCAAATGTCAGGTTAGGGATATTTAATTATTAAATATTTGTATTACTTTATATTGTAATATTATAGTTTTTTAGTTACTTTTTATTATTATTTTTAATAGTCTGTATTAATGTCCTATTATGGATAAGAAGTTATTATTAAACTGTAAACGGTAAAAAATTATATTTATCTAATTATTATTTGTTCTTACATTTTATCTTTTACATTTATTATTCTTATAATACTATATTTTTGATAAATGTATTAAATCAAATGCCTTTGTATTATATATATTTGTCTACAATTTATCTACAAGACCATCTTGGTTTCATTATTTTTCTTGCAATACATAATGGTTACCATAAATCTTTAAATTTAAAATATTTTAATTGAATATATTGTTGATACCTTATTATTGAATTTATAAATATAATGATTATATAAAATATTGAAAAGTGTTATTTTGTTTGCCTGCAATAAAATGATTTAATATAAATTATTTCTGGTATTTATTATTTGATTCTTTTTACTGTACGTTTTAATGCTGATTGGAAAAATAAATTAAAGTCAAAATAATTATAATAAATTATTATTTTGTGGTATAGTATTATACTAAAAATAAAAATAAAATCTATTTAATTTTTTAATGTTATAAAGGAGCTTATAGCTTATAAACAATATTTAGAACTATTAAATACAGATTATTTATAAAATAAATTAATTAAATATTTGAATTAAAGTTTCAATTTTTTTTTTTTTTTTGTCAAATTAGAATTGAATCACATTTATTGAATTATTTTTGCATTATGTAAACTCTCCACTTCATATAATAATTTCGTTGTTGATATATTTTAAAATAAACATGATTAAATGAATGTTATTACAACTATACAAATAATAATAAATACAAAATACACGTGATTAAAAAATGTATATATAGTTTATAGAAGTACAAGCGTACAAAAATGTAAGTCAAAAGGGTGATATCACTTGTAATACAGATTTTTTAAACGTTTCTCCAGAATTACATGGTCAGAATGATCCTTGCATAATAGATTATTAGGTATTAAGAAATTTAAAACAAATTGGTATGCATATGGATAACTTTAATTTTAATTTGTTTTTAGGAATTACTTATAAATATTGAATTATTTAAATTATTTGGCAAAATGAATGTCTATTTATAAATCATGGTAAAAGAAAGAAGTGATGAATAGTAGTACTTGGTAATAAAAATAAATTAACTTTTAAAAGAAAAAAACGCTAGATTAAACTTATACTACGTCACATTTGTATGAATGTCGCGTTTTTAAACTATATACGGATAAAAAAATAATGAACTTTCGATAAAGCATCGAAAGTGCAAAAATTGATGAAAATTGTTCAAGACCAAAAGAAATGGAGGTATGTGGTGATGGTGGCAAAACTTCTGTTTGAGCTGTGAAAGCTAGTGAAGAAGAAGAAAACTTAACCGATGAAAAATGTTGGGATTGCGTTCGTTGAAATCGTAACGATTACGTTTGGGAAATGAATAGTATAGTGAGTGGAATAATTCGGATACCGAACGAATCAAATGTATTGAAATTCATAACACTTCCGACATTCATTTTAAATACCGAACACATGTCATTTATCATAAATATATAATGAAGCACATCGTTCACCTACGTGCGTGTACACGGGACAACGAGAACGAACGTTGACTAAATCGTTTTTAAACGAACACGTCGAAGTTGAAGCATCTCTCAAAAATCCTATGGTGTCTCTTCAGGACAACGAACGAACCATTGTGACCATAGTTATTTCAATAATATATGGGTGTATTTGTACGGGTCATTGGGGATCAAAATTTCCGAAAAGAAGGGTTTCTGAAAAAAATTGAAAATAAATTTTCAGAAAAATTAGAAAAATTGAATTTCATTTAAATTTCCAGAAAAAAATGGATTTTCAGGAAAAATTGAAAAATTTCTTTAAAAAAAAAAAATACTTTTTTTCCCTAAGAATCGAACAATTAGTGGAAACGTTGGAAAAATGGAAACTCTCCGCAATGAACAAAGATAATTAATAATATATTAATAATGTTACAATGGATGAATCTTGAGGGTTACAACCAAAAACCGCACACTTTATGAATTGCCAGGTAAGTATATCGTACAGCCAAATACCGCACACTTATAGTGGGTAAAAACCTCACTATATAATGTATTAATAATAATGTATTTTGTACAGACGAATGTTGTATATATAATTTTAAAGTTAATTGTTACATTCAAAAGCTTATCTTATCGCACGTTGATGTATTCGAAAAATAACCATTTGTCGACCGAAACGCGTGGTATAACTTAAAATTTATATATATATATATTATAAAAAAAGTGTTTTTTATAAATGGATTTTAAAACTATTAATTATAATAAAGGTTGTGTGACGGGATGGTCTTAAAGGCCCAATAAACCCTAAGAAAAAGAAGAAGAAGAAGAAGATAGTAATTAAGGGGGCAATTTTTATTTATATTTTAATTTTTTGAAAAAACGTCAACAAAAAATTTTAGCCACAAACATTTTTATATTTTTTTAAATTTTATATTTAAAATTTTTCAATTCCTATATACATTGTACCTCAATAAATTGTTTTTAAATAAATATGTAGTATAAATAATAAATAATAAATAATAAATTATATATCATTATAAAATGTGCGGTTTTTGGTTACAGTAATTTAAAAAAGTAAGCGATTTTCACCTACTAAATGTATGCGGTTTTTTCCTGTATTTTATCAAAAGTGTGAGTTCTTGGTGTCGCTGATCTTGAGGATTCTATACTTTCAGCCTTTTAAACTTAACCTTTATTTTTTAGTTATCATAACTTACAATATTAACATTATAAACTATTAAGTGGTAACTAATTACTATTCACTAACTTCAAATATATTAATACTAACGACTTCATTATAGTACTCAATACTATGAAATAAGTAATACATAATAATAGGTAACATTATTTTTAGAAAAAATGTCCGTATTGACCGTAATAACTATTATTAGTTAGATAATTATACCGATAACCAATTGTACGCCGTATGGACAATACCGCCGCGGCCGATGAATACTATTTAAAACAGGATTTTTTTATATATACATTATTTTAACTTTTAAGCGTACATATAAATACAAATTATATTTATTATTTTCTGAAAAAAATTTTATTTTTTTTATTTTCCGAAAACATCGGATTTTTTCGGAAATGTATTATTTGAATATTCTTCAATTTTTTTATATTTTCTGAGGCTTTGGAAATATAAACCGTTTTTTCTCGAATTTTTCTGGAAATTTCCTAGCATTTTGATCCTACGCATCAAATCGCGTACACCTACCTGTACCGCATAACAGACGATGCGTGCAGCAAACACGTACGCCGAGCGATAACATTACATTATAGTCGTACCGTTCCGCCAAATCGATTACATTACGATAACATTACACTAGTATTATAATATTATGCCCGTTATAGGCTCATAACAGCTGTCAATATCATAATGTTATTATTATGGTTTAGATGGAAATCTGGGGTATTTAACAATATCAGAAGACGTAACCGTACAGACACTTAGACACTGCAACACGTATGTTGGCTATTTATTAGCTGTTTTTTTTTTCATTTTCATTTTTATTTTATTTTTTTTATCTCCCGCGTTATTACGTGTCACGGTCGGTGGTCCCGGTGTCCCGGTGGCAGAGGAAAACGGTTTGTACGGCTGGTAGAAAAATGGAGGGAAAATGAAGTGATACATAATTAACGGTGCCGAGCCACTGCCTGCCATAGACCGCGTCACCACTACACCGGGCAATCACCGTTGTGCAGGACGTACTATAATATTATTATAATTGTTAGAATTGTTGTTATTGTTGTTATATTATCTGCAATCCGGTTCATCATACTTATCTGGACTTTAACTGAAGTTCTACGATCGACGTTAACCACGTAAGACCGATCTGCAGGACAAGGGATTTTATACTATAATATCTGGGTGAATTATGAATACCGTACCAGCGAGTCGCCAAGTAAGTTATCCGCTATACAAGTACAAGACCCTGTATGTTTAATAATTCTACTTTTTTCTTATTGATTTCAATCCTTTTTCTCGTCTATACGCTTCGGTGGTATCGAAAATGATACGTTAGCTGTATCGTTTTGTTCTATTCTGTTTTGCTGTAATTACCGTGACAATATTATAAGATACAAAACGTTTAAAGTTTTATTTTTTTTATACATGTCGATAGTATGTTATATGTTATTTCATATTTACGTTTCGTATATTTTCATTTGAAATATAGGGTTTAACAAAATTAATCACAATTACATCAAGTAAATATATGAATGATTTATAATCGATTATAAGATGTGCATAAAATTAATAATTTAATATACTCGTTTTTACGTTTGTGATTGCTCATGAGTGGAAAAACAATATAATATGATAATTATATTTCTTCATATAATGTAACAAGAAAATTTCATCAGTTTCAAATTAATGTTATGTAGTACCTACAAAACTGTAGACACTTCATAACGATTATTTAAATTTAGTACTGGGTCACATCTTATTATCATATTAAGAAAATTTCTAAGCGTGACTTATATTATGTAAGTAAAATATTTATATTACATGTTGGATGTGTTTAAATTTTCCCCAAAAATGTTTCCCGAAACACTTAGAATCCGTTTAAAATAAGAAATATAATACTTACGAAATCTCTTTAAAGGACAATGTAATTATAAAATATCATTAAAATTTCAATAAAGGAGATTATGTATAAATGTAAGTACGAATTAATGTATGTTCATTTATTTATAAATGTTACATTATATTTTGATTTTTTGATATTCTTTACTACAAATAACACTCAACTCTGATAACGTCAAACGTTTTTTTCTTTTTTTCTAATGAGCTCGGAAACTTAATACATATTTTTTGAGGGTTGTATTGAAATTCAGAACACTGTTTTCTTTCGTTCAATAAACAAAATGTCAATCCAAATAAACGATTCTAAGAATATGGATAACACCGATCTTATGCCAACAAAAATTCGCATTCAGTTAAAGTTGATTAAATAATTTACAAAGTTGGTTAAATTCTTAAAAATACTTAAAATTAATCGTTTAATTTAAACTCGAAATTAGAATATCGAAAAAGAAAAAAGGACTTCTGTAACTTAGTTATTAAACAATAATATGGCCTAATAATGTTAAAAATATTTCTTATTTTATATAGATCTTAAATAATTTATGTAACAAATAAAATTGATGAAAATTATTCCCAGTATAATTAATTCATTATTAATAATTATTTATTTATTTATTTTTTATAATTATTATTTATTATTTACCCAAAGGGAAAAGAGGAAAAGGAAAACTAAAAAAGAGATGGTTAGATATGATTGAGAATGATATAAAGGTTGTTGGTGGGTGTGTAGGAGATGTAGAAAATCGAAACGAGTGGAAGTTTAGGACAAGGGTGGCCAAGACCAAATAGTTGAGAGAAAGAAGAAAGAGAAAAAGAAGAAGAAAAAGCATTTACACTATCACCACTTTACAAATAATATTTTATCTTATACGTGATATGGCAATAAATTTAACTATTAAAGCAGATTTAGTAAATATAACCATCTTCAAGTACTTCAATATTGATTACATGTGAGCAACCTTATTGTAGTCCAAACTTATAATTCACTTATTGAATTTAAATTAATAGAATTGTTTATTTTATTAAGTTCAATTCTAATTATAATAAAATTAAAATACATAAATTACAAATTGTTTAAGAAAAAAAAAATCATAATATAATCATGGTTTTATTTTAAAAGGTATGAAAATATAATAAATTATTTTTCTAGCTAACTGTATAGCATATATATATATATATATATATATATATATTATTATTATTTTTATAATATAAATATATTTTAAGGTTGTCAATAATTTGTTTACTAGTATATTAGTCTGATAATTGTACAACATATTTTGTGCATATAATAATCATTATTTAACAAATTTAAATTTGCTGGTGCACTCGAATAGAAATTGCAAGTTGTATGAAACCCTAAATGATGTAACCAAACATAAATTAATATTATATAATCATCAGTAATTAAAAATATTTGTAATAGAAATATGTGTTTTAAAAAATAAAACACAAATTTTATTACTTTTACATTTATTATACACGAACAAATTCAAATCCGACATAAATATAATTATTATTTTTATATGAATAATTTATTTTCAACGTAATCCAATAAAATAATATTTGTTCTCTTTAATAACTATGTAGTAACATTAGATATGAGCATTATATCAATTTTCAGAAACGTGGTGTTGTGAATTAGTATTGTTTGAAGTTTTATTGCATCGATTTTTAGTTTTATATTTATTAAATTATTCTAACGTTCATTGCATTTTATTGAAATTCATTCAACTGGAAATAATGTGT
Source organism: Sipha flava (assembly GCF_003268045.1). Lineage (NCBI taxonomy): Eukaryota > Metazoa > Arthropoda > Insecta > Hemiptera > Aphididae > Sipha > Sipha flava. The sequence goes on from NW_020273276.1 coordinate 1,129,609, forward strand.
ATGTATACCTATTATATAAGAAACTATCTAATATATAGTATTATTTGCATTTATGTTTGAATACTTTCAGTCAAAAAGTGTACGGATTCGATAAACGTAGACATTATTGCATATTTAGGTTTTAATTTCTATATAAGTTGATATAAATTGACGTTTCAGTGCTCAAAGTTATGGAAGGGTAATTTAAAGGAAGTTAATTATTCCTTAATTACTTTATCCTAATCACATTTTAGAATTACTCATGATTTAATTTTTTTTTTGTTGTATAGTTTTATTTTATTGGTTATTTTATAAACATTCATAATATTTTAATAATAATTAATTTAATAATATTTTTAATTTTTAACAATTATTAAATATAATATGTATAATATACAAATAAATAATTTATGTCAAAATAAATAAAAAAAATGAATAAATGTTCATCCTGGAGTATTATTATATTTGTAAAATTAGTAAGTCAATAAAATCTTGATTCTAAACTGAAGTCACGATTTTACTGACTTATTTACATATATGATAATTAATTTTTAGTTCCAAACCAGTCGAACATTATAAATATAATAATACTTCAGACTAAGCATTTATTTATTTATTTCTATGTATAAATTATTTATTTAAATATTTTGTATATAAAACGGAAACTTGGATCTTGCTTACATGTGAGAAGTATAGGGAGAAATGATTTTAAAAGCAATGCGTCTAAATTGTTTGTAAAATATTAATGAAAAAAAATGTATATATTAATTTATGAGTATTAACCATTTACTAATTTGTATTTTATTAATATTTTTAGCTCTGCAAATTATGTAATGCTATCATTTATTCGATCGCTATTTTTATTATAACAGTATGAAATATGAAACCAAGAGAAATATTAAAAAAATATGCTTGGAAGTAAAGCCTCTCGCTTTACGTTATAATTCAAATAATTTCAGTGAACAGTAGTTTTTTTTTAAACAAATAGTTTTTTGTTGTCATTTTTTAAAGTTCTTGCGTTTCCCAAACGTCGATTACCTGTATTTTCATCGTTCACATACATACAAATTCAATGTGATAGAGTTGTGTCGAATGAGTTTGTACGAAAATCATATATTAATCACACGCATAAATTTTGTAGGATTAGGGAAAATATATATTTACGAGTGATAATGGATGTCAAGTAGTTGAGATCAATAATGATCGAATGAACGGCGTGTCTAATATTACGGTGACAGAATACATAATACGTAGACAGGCACTATCACGGGCTACGTAAGTTGAAACTGAAGCAATTGTGCAAAAGGTGGTAAACGAAGAAAAGAAATATAAAAATATACATTTAAAAATGATAATAAAAACGTTTTACGGATTATTTTCAACAAAAGACTTGGACGAATATTAGCAGTAACAATGCATTATCCTCAGTCGGATTACGGAAAACCGCTTTTAGCTCGAACGTGCCATATATAATGTCAATATTATGTAAAGCATACTAATATTTCTATTTTTACTATTTTTATCATTATTATTATTATATCAGTTATTGTTATATTAAAAATATTGGAAACATGTTGCACAGGTGTTCAGAGTGTTGGCTTTTGCTGCCTTAGCACAGAGGACGGTCTGGTGTCAGTACTTTAGCGAGTCAATCGGAGACGGCCGCGGAGGTAGTCACAACGATGAACTTCACGAAGAGCATCAAGTAAACATACTCAATACAATCATAGTGATAACGTTATTATGATTATAGTTAATAGTAGTATTATTAGTAAAATTACATTTAGTTTATGATTTGTAGCGTACGCCAAAAATAGAGTTTATTAGCAGTAGTTATTCCGCGTGACCGGGTTGAAGAGACAGCATTCTTTAAATTCATTTGAACTGATTTTTTATTATCATAACTAGTGAAAAGATGAACCACAAATAATCCCTTAATAGTTCTTTTAGACATATGACTTTATTGGAAAAAAAATACTAGATTCGGCCAAGAAACGGCAGCAGTTCCAGGGACATATCTAGTATACTCGACTTTATTGTCGTCTCGCTCCTAGTGGTTGTAAGCCCCTTTCTTCTACCATGGTCCCTAATGATACAAGTCACAAGTAGGTTTAAATCGTAGTAATGTGGATCATCTTCAGCGTCACTAATCTCAATGGGTAGGTCCAAGTAACACACATATTAGCTATCTTGATAAACAGATAATAAAGTACGACGATCCGAAAGCAAAAATTACTAGTTTTACAATCATAATTGTCAAAATCTCAAGCTTTATACTATTTTTTGTTCATATATTTTGTGTTAACCTATTTAAATATTGTTTCATATAGAAAATGTTAGTGGTAGAAATAAAAAATGGACATATTAATAATTTTTTACTATTTTACATTATTTTTCGGTAGCAAATCTATTATAATATCACAGTTAAACTAATAATTATATTTTTGCATTGTAAAATCCATATAAGAAATGAAGTTCTTGCTTTAATAAGTATACTTGATTGGTTTTAAATAAGTTTGTTCTTAACATAATACACTTGTTATGTTATATACTGTTATATACTACAAGTATCAATGACTTTATACCAATTTACGCTACAATCATTAACGGTAAAAACAAATAGATTGGCAAAATACATTAATATATTCGCGAACACGACAAACCCTTATTTCGATCATGATGAACGTTCCCTGGAGTGTTTTAGGTTCGTTTTTCTTTGCACGCGTGCATTTTGATCTTTATACGCGATCTTTATAACGCTCAAAAGCTGATATTCTCGATCGCACAACCGTCTTCTTGATTTTTTCTAAAGGCTTGTCATAGTTAAAAAAAAACAGATCTCCATTCCTCTATCTCCAATTCCAGAGTCTTCGTATGTGAATACCTGTTACATCCAGCCATTCCAATCATCTCTTCTATGAATGTCTTCCTTGGTCTTCCTCGTCCTTTGCGTCCTTTTTATTCTTCTTCCCATTATGTTAGTTATGAAAGGGTCATGTCTCATTAATTGTCCTATAAGTTTTCCGCTTGTTGATCTAATGATGGATAGTAAAACTCTCTTTTCCTCTACTATCTGGAAAATTTCTTCGCACGACCGTCTCGAATGGAAATGTTTTTAGTGTACCAACGTAACGCAGGTGTGTTGATTCGCGGATTGGTTTTCAGGTGAAACCGCTGTACAAGTATGGGTACTGGGTGCACGACCCGAAAACGAAGGATGTGAAGAACCACTGGGAGCACAGGGACGGGGACACGGTGCACGGGTCGTACTCGCTGCTGCAGCCGGACGGTCACATGCGCGTGGTCGAATACACGGCCGACAAGCACAACGGGTTCAATGCGCACGTCAAGTACATGTACGAGGGACACGGTGGAGGCAGCGGCGGCGGTGGAGGTGGTGGGGGCGGCGGGGGTGGCGGACTGGACGATTTCGGTGGGGGTGATTTCGGCCAGCACTTGGACGACCTGCCGGGCGGTCATTCGCAGCAGACAGGCCGGCCCAAACAGTCGTTGAACAAGTACTACAAGAAATCGCGAGTGGAGAAGCACGGCGGCCCGAAGAAACCGAATCATTTCGACGGCGGCCGGCCCAAGTCAGCGGGCGGTGGTTACAGAAAACAGCAACGTCCGCCGGTGGCATCGGTGGAACAGTCGACCGATCTCTACAGCGGCGGAGGCGGCGGTGGTAGGCCGAACGGCCATTTCGACCAGCTGTCCAGTCGGTTCCCGTCAGTCGGCGGTGGCAGTCCCGAACAGTATCAAGTGGGCCCTGTAGGCGGTGGCGGTAGCAGCCCGTTCGGATACTCTTTCGGCGATCAGGGCCCGAACGGTCAGCCGTCGGATCATTACACGCGCAAGTACTCGACGCTGCCCGCGTCCGCCGAGACGTACAACACCGGCGTCCAGTACCAGTCGTCCGAACACGATCCGGTGCGCCTCCGGCCTGACGTTACTACCGAGCAACAGGCGCAGGGTTCACGCGCCCCCGACAGCAGCGACACGACAGATGACCCTATGCCGGAGACGAAGCGTGACGACAGGGACGGGGACTCGGCCGAGGTGAGGGTGCAGAAACAGCCGCTGATGGAATTCCACTTCGAAGAGCCACCGTACCCGTTCGAGTTACCTGACGGCTTCCACGCCGCAGCCGTCCGACCGGGCACGTTCCGCGCGCCGCACCGGAAACGACACTTGACCCAACCCGCGTCGCCCCGTCACCTGATCGCCTCATCGTATTTCCCCAATTGGTTCGGCACCACTTTCCGTGACTTTGATTTTCCCCGATGATGACTTTTACTTGTAATCGCGTTTCCTTTCCATCCTACCGCCACTCCTTAATTACCCTAATCCATCGTTCCAGTTTCCAATTTGTTTTTTTCGTTGTCATTTTGTCATTCGCTCTAAGTGTATAATTATTTTTTTTTTCATTTTTTATTGTTGAGATTAAATGTTGTTGTTTTTTTTTTTCTTTGTACAGCGTTACTATAATTTATGATCAACATATTATGTAAGACTTAATTAATACGTATTTGCAAACGAATTGTTATTCTTGTATTAAAATTAAATATGTGTGATCATTGGATATTTCATTTTCCATCTGGAATGCATTTACAAGAATGTATGGTTGTGTAAATAAATACAGAATTTTCCTAATATGAGAATATTATTAGGGTTTATGTTAAATACAACATTATCACAGTCAACACAAGCTACTTATAAAATTAAAAAAAAAAACCAAAACTATCTCACTTTAAAATGAATTAGTTTTTAGTAGATATACTTTTTTTTAAGTCAAGTACTTTTGTTTTTAAGTATAAATAATGTATATATTATTTAATAGTTTGTATAAAAATCATAATTTGTATGTTAAATTTGGAATTCATAAAATCTTTAAATTGAACGTTAAAATATTAAAATAATGTATTAATAAAAGAAAAAGTTATCGTTAACTTGTCACTTTTATAAAGCTTGAATCAATATCTACGTGATGTTTTTTTTAAGGTTTCTTATCATTTGAATTGAGTTCCGACATAAATCTTCTGCACAAAAAACCTTTTTTTCCCCAAAATAGGATGATAAACAAAGTTTTATTTATCTACACGAATAATCTTATTTCTAGAAGAAGTTTATAGCAAGCAATAGATTATTTACATTTTATACTTAACTAACCGAGAATATTGGTTTGAAAATTATAATTCATTTATTATAACTGGTTTAATTTACGCTCGAATAAATCATATTTTTGAGTAAAATATTTTATTACTATATTAACTATCCGAATATATCAAATAACACTACATACATTAATTCATTTTACATAGTTTTGAGAAAAAAATTTACTCTTACTTTAATTGAATACATACCCATTCAATTAAAATTAAAAACTACCAAAATATCATGATAAACAGTAATAAGATAAAAAGAAATGTTTAAATAATTTGAAAGCAAACAATTACTTTGTATGTCAAATTATTTAAAAAATCTTTGAAAAAAATAATAACATTGAAAAGATAAAAGCTTTTATTTAATTTAGATTGAAAATAAATCCATAATAAATTACCTTGTTTTTGCATTATAAATCGTTTGCAGGTGTAAACGCAGGGAAGGAGTTAAAGAGGTTCACCCCCTCTCCCTTGAAACATCAGGAAAAATTTTATAAAAAAAATATCCTTACCTATAAATTTAATAGTTATTTCAATATTTTTCTTAAGACTTGTGTTGAAAAACAAATATATAGTAGCTAAATGTCTAATAAGTACAATTGATACGATACAATGATGTGTTATAAAGCGTCAACAAATTAAACGTTATATTTCTCCAACAAATAATTATATGCTACTTATAAATAAACAACTTTATGAATTCATCAACAGTTCATCGATGAAATTGTTTGAAAGGTTTAGCATTTCTACAGATTTCCTAAACGAAAACCCGACATAATGGTAAAAAAATATTTTCTATCAGAATGAAGTAAATTTGTTTAGTCAAGTTAAAGTTATTAATGATGTAGCTTAGTGAAATTAATAAGTGATTTCAATGGTAAAATCACAAAATACGAGGAACAAAAGCAATTTTTAATGCAGACGGTTTATATTTACTGACGTAAATATTTTGACGAAAAACGAAGTACACTTTCAAATAAAATGTTATCAGTAAATATCTACTGTTTATAATGTTTTAATTGTAAAATTTAAATATTGAAATACAATGCGTGACTGAATTATCAAATAATACCTAAAAAGGAATATCCAAAAAGTGTATTCTTTGTAAAAACAATCAGTTTTATTTTTATTTTTTAGAAAGTAAGTAGGTTTAAAAATTTTAATAAGTAAATTTTTTTAGATAAATTAACTGTCTATGGAGTTTTTTGATTTTAATTTTATAGATAAAAACCAAATTTAAGGATTAGGAGCATTATCAGGATAGAATATGTATGAGAGGGTGTAATTATTATTAAAATTATCATACAGTACTTCCTTCTAGATAATATTAGCTAATATAAGAAATAATATAAGTATTGTTTGTGAGTAGTTTGTTATTGTATCACCACCGGATAAAAGCCAGTGAGAATTCAGTATTTGGAAAAAATTGAAAATAAAATTGATTGTGCACACATAACTTTTCTCAAACTCAAACATTTAAGTAGTTAATAGCTCAAAAGAAAGAGAATGATCCACTGAGTGTTCTTAGACTTATGTCAACAGCTTACGTTAATTAGAACTCTAGTTTGAGCGAAGGAAAATATTGAAAAAATCTTGAAAAAATTGAATGTAAAATTCATTGTACACGCATAACTTTCATCAAACTCAACAAATTTCAACAGTTAATAGCGCAAAAGAAAGAGCTTGATCCACTAAGTTTTATGAAAGTGAAACGATCAAGATCGATTCATTAGAAGAGGAGCTATGAAAATTTGAATTTCTTGAGTGAATGTATCTCATAAGAAAGGAAAGAAAAAGAAGAATACAGAGAAAAATCGCGTTTGAGTATAATTTGAGTAAGGTGGGAGTTGAGTAAATTTCAATGATTTACATTATGATATATCTGTATTTAAATACCTTTCATTAAAAAAAAAAAAAAAAAAAAATGATGAAAATCAGCCAGATAGAACAGCTAGACGGACCGACTTTATTTTTCATAATTTTTTTTAATATATAAGATTATTTAAAAGTAAATAACTATATTATCATTATTCTTACATAAAAATGAATTCTTATTAAATTTCCAAGTTTTATGTCATTGTGTGAGACACAAAATAAGTTAAATTTAATTTATTCTATGCTTAAGGTTTTTTGAGATCCATTATTACACGTCTAATTATTATTTATGTAGTTTTATTATCATTTTTCTTATTCGTATGGATTTTTTTTTCTATTTTTAAGGACATTTTGTATAAAAATTTCTCTTTTTTCAGCACAAGCTTGCTTTAAAAAAAAAAAAAATATAAATAATCAAATTTAATTATTTTTCTTTTTTGTAACATCTAAATTGTATATATTGTAAAAATTTCAAAAAGAAGATATAGATTTGTCTATATTTTATATATTTTATCAATGTAACTTGCAGATAATTTTTTGAGTCCAGTAGGTTTAACGTGTATAAATATTGTAGAGGAATTAAAATAAAAATAGGTATAAGGACGTTGAAAAAATGTTGGTCATGGTGGATAAAAATTTTAATACCTGGACTAGCTATAAACCGAAAAAATCTTAGTATATTAACAAAATCACCTGAAGTCTATTTTAGAATTTCCATTTTTATACCTTCTTTAGATAATTTTTTTAATCGTGTGTTAGTAAAAAAATGTTACTAGTTTAATCTTTGATTTGACTTTTGTAATTTGATTCACTTTATGTATATCTGATGACACATTTTTAATTTGATCCGGTATTACTTTGCTAATATAGTATTACTCCGGTTAAGATTTTTTTTATACATTTATTTATTTATAAATATAAACTATTTATTTATTAATTTACGAATATTTACCATGTAATAATTTTTTCTTTTCTTTTTTTTCTTTTAATTATTTTTAATCTTCATAAAAAAAAAATATTGGTTTATTTGTTTAGTCATAAAACAGACAGATCTTTTAACTAATTATTAAAGTCATATTTTGTTTCATTGCGGAAAATTGGTAAATTGGAAAATCGTAAATATTTTAAAGGTAAAAATATGAATATAATTTTTTTTTTTAAATTGTTGAATAGTTTTCCTTTGGTTGATATAGATTGCAATTGTTATATTGCACAATATTTAAAATCAATATAATTATTCGGAGGTATTTTTTGTTCGTATGTTCGGTAACGGTACCATGTCTTGTAATCAATTGAAGTCGAAGTCATTGAAAATAATTTCATAATTATGTATTTAATAAATATTTCATTCCATCTTAAAATACAATACTAAAATAGTGGTAACCAAACAATCATATTTTTATATAATACGTTTTATCATATAATTATAATATTTTAATTAGATCGAGAAAAATCATGATGACTTTGTTTCATATTTTTTTTTTTTTAATACAGATTATAAAATTATATAATAATAGAACCTGCTTTACATGTAATATATAAATGAAAACCGATATGATATTAAACTTAAAAGAAATTTTATAGAATGATATTAAATTATGTCCAAAGAAAATAGAAGCTTTATGTTATCAGTCAAAGATTGGCTACCAATCACTTTGTACCACATGTACAAACTGAAAACGAATAAAATTCTAAATTATTATGTACAAAGTAAAATCCATCTAGCTTTTACTCATAATAATCATTCTTTGGAAACCATCTACGTTTTTTGTATCATTATCTAAAAAATGATTTTATAAGTACAAATTATTTAACTTCTTTTGTAAGAAAATTATTCTGTCAAATTATTTTAATAAATTCGTCAAGTTAGATAATTAATATAATTTTTATTTTGGGAAGAACAATGGCACATTTGAAGTACTTCAATAAAATGATTTATACAGTGTATCTACTTTAGTATATGTGCATAATGTATACATTTTTTTTTTTTTATTAGGAAACTTTGTATATGTACAATTTATTTCGACATTTACAGATATAAGTACAATTAGGTATTTACAATAATTTATTTATATAAACGGATAGACCAGTCTCGAGGATGAAGGATAGAATACGATTAATTATGGTTTCATTCTCGCGATAGCAGTCGTCCGCTTCGCACGCGTTCCATGCGCTCTCGTAAATTTATTAGCTCGTTAATTAA